>NW_018164444.1:76582481-76658960 GCF_001263595.1 Phalaenopsis equestris
TAGTGGTCAGTGTCTGGTTTTCTTTGCTTCACCTTGCTTTGCATCTTCTCCTTTGGAAGCTGAAACTAGGGTTGTTTTGGGTGCTCTACATACTGTCACTTTCTATGGCTTCTCTAATCTCATTATTGAAACTGATTCTCAAGTTCTTTTTCACACTTTAACGGGCAAGGTAAAGCCTCTTTAGAATATGATGATTTTGATTACTCGAATAGGTTGTATGGTGGCTAGCTTTAATCTCTCTATTCAGTATAATTTTGTTAATCGGGAAGGAAATAGGCCTGCAGATTGGCTGGCTAAATATGGGTATAATGGCATTTATATTGGGCAAACCCCCCCCTCTCCCCTTCTCCAATTTGATTCATGATGATATTATTGATGTTCCCTATTTACGTGCTTGAGGTTGCTGTACTGCAGGGCTTTTGATGGCTTGTTTTATCCCATTCTCATTTGGATCTTTCCTTTTTGCTGGGTGGTGTACATCAAACACTTATATATGTTCTGTTTGGAGGCAAGAGAAAAGGTTTTATTGGGAGGCACATGGCTCCCTTTTTTGTGGCAATATTTCAGGAATATATTGGAGGCCCATGATCCCTGTTTTTTGCATACTTTTATGGTTTGGAGTCTGATAGCTCTTAATGCTTATTTGAGAAATACTGGATGATTTGATGATGCTTTCCTTTTCTATAAGGGGAGGATGAATGGTGCTTTATTTTGCAATGGTTGTTGGAGGTTTAGGCTGCTGGTATTGGTCTTTACTATTTCTCGGGCCCTCTCTCTCTGCAGCTTGAATTATCAGTGGCTTACAAAGACTCCTCTTTTAATGTCGTATCCCCTCAATGTCATTTATTCTACTAACAGATATGATCTATACAGGTTCTTAGACGACGACATATTACTATTTTGTTTTCTCCTACAGGACTGTTATTTTGTCACAATTTTGCACTCAGATTGGAAGATTGTGCAGTTTCAAGATAATTGGATTTAGGATTGCATAGTTCTGTTTTGCACTTGACCTACAAGTTCATTTTTGGATTACTACTTTTGATTGTCATATCTTTTTTGGTTACATGTAATTTTGGAAGTGATGGCTTGTTCTAAGTCTTTTTTTGTGTGGTGTTGTATGTGGACGGAGGAACCATTAGTTTTCAATGTATCTTTTTGCTTTTTTAGTAGGAATCCTCCTTCCCTCCCATAATTGTATTATCTCTATTATCATTAACGCATAAGGAGCCACGAGTTGCTCTTTCAATCAAACATATATATATATATATATATATATACACATCAATTTTTGTACATGTATATATAATAATATTATTACGATCACATGCTTTTCTAATATTATTATTCATGATTTAATGGATCTATTTAATATTATTTAGAGGATGCAAGAAATTCTTTATAAATAGATTTTAGACAAACATTTTGTCATGTACTTGACTTGGCTATATAATATAATATATAGGGTATATCATGTTCGGCTAAATTTATTCGGTTTAGAGGCTATTCTTTTGAGTACTCTTTATTTACTTAGTTTCTGATATAGAATAGTCCTAAAACTATTAATAATCTTACATTTTCATGCAATAATATAAACACATCAAGAATCTCATTCTCAACTTTTTTTATAAATAATTAAAGTTGCTCAGATATTTACTTTTGTTGGAAATTTTGTTCTTAGCTGCTCCAGGCTCTTGATGCTAATTAAATTTTTCGGAAAATGTCTTTCCATGAGATTTCAGCTTCTTTTAGTAATAATTATTGTATGTAGTATTTGGTAGGAATCTAATGTTTTAATATATATCTATCTAACTATTGAACTTTTTTCATTATTGTTGTTGTTATAAGTTAGCTTTTTATCCAATTGACATATGATGATTGAGCTAACATGATTTAAAATCTAGAGCAAGATGTTTTGACTTACCTAACAGAGTTGAACTTACATAATGTTCTAATAATGTCAATTTGAGTATGATGTTCTGAACTAACATACCTAACATGATTCAACAAAGATTCAATATATATCGTAGGTTTTGAGCATAACCAACTTATTCTTTATCATGAATAAAGAAATTTAAATCTTTTCCTTCTTTTGAATGTTTGGTAGGCCATAAGCAATCATGATAGCTAAATTCAAATGATTTTAGTGTTTATATGATATTACAATGTAGACTTTATTTATAGTGAGTGGGCCAACTAACATTTTTCCTCCTGAACTTTTTTTTTTTCCCGATCTAATTGGTGTTTTGAGGGGTATAGGTTTTTATATTTTTACTTTTCAAGGGAAGTTTAAGTTCTTGCTAAAAGAAAAAAGCTTGCCTCAAGAATATTTTAAAGGTCTTACACATCAAGAAACTAGACATACATAATCTTAAAAAAAGATTCAGATATCAAAGCCTCGATTTTGCAATTATTAAATACTTGATGTAGATTTTTAGATTTTCACCATCAACAAAAGTAGTTACAGAATATATTATTCCTTTGTGCCAAATTAGGTATTAATAATCGCAACAGTAATCATATAACGCATTTTAAAAAGAACCTTCGATGATATAAATTTTTGGGTTGAATATCTTTAATATAGTTTCATTTAATAATTTTAGACATGATAGCAGTTTGAGAAGTAATAGGCCAATTTTTTATAAGAAAACTTCTTGATAAAACTAAATCTATACCTGCAATCCATCCTTTTATATGGAAAACTCAAATCATCATCATGACATGTAAGCCATCTAATAGAATAAGCATTTATAAGTTTATTTTGAATGATTATGGCTCGAGGAAGAAATTTTTCATTTTAGGGATTAACTCTAAGCATTTGCAAAATTCTTGCTTGCTCTACTCTTTGATTTTGAGTAATCTTAACATTACTCCTTGATCTATTCTGACATGATAGCTTGAGCCCCTTTGGTAGACAACTTCAAGTTTCTTTCAATAATTTTAGAATGAAAAGTGGGAAGCCTCAATCTTATCATCTAAACACCTTATACAAATGATGTCTCTAAGCACTATCATAGTAAATCTAAACACCTTATAACATGAAGTCTCTAAGTACTTCAAGTTTTTTTTTTCTCTCAACTATACTTGTTTTAATACTGATGGCATGGAATTTTACATTAGATGGATATTTGATAATACCATGAATGACTTGAGGTTAAATTTGGTTTCGAAATGCTTTAAAACCATAGATATTCGTTCAACTAAATTTATCTCACCAATATCAAAGTTGTTGTACTCTTCTTCTTCTGATTGTGATATAAAATAATATTGCACAAATGGTTTATTCTCAAAAAATAGACAAGATCAATAATATTATAAGAAATTAAATTTATGCATTCAAGAATTCTCTCTCTTCCCAAAATGCTCCTACATTGCAAGGCTAATAGCGGGCATAGCATTGATTTCTATTTGTTAACTATTTGTTAATTTTTGTTTACTTTGGATATGGATAGATATTTCCTTATAACAAATATTACCTTAGGAAAGAGTAGGAGTTTGTTATGGGAATTTGTGAGGATGGCTTTGATAGTTTAGCGCTTTGAAATCAAGATCCATGAAAATTTGCATCGCTATAAAGTTTGCATTCTCACTCAAACCATCGATATTATTTGGTTCAATAGCAGAAAGAATGATAAAGGTAAAGGAAGATTAAAGAAGTGAGACACATTTGGTATTTGAGTTGATAATATGGTAAAAATGTAAAGAGTTTGATTAGAAACTTTATTATGTGTAGGAATATAAAATTATGAGCAATAGAGTCTCTAGATATTGAAAAATGTCTTCCTCTTGTACTCTAAATGTGACAACTACTAAAACCTTTAGAGTTAAGCATAATCTTCTTGTTCGAAGTAAATTATTTTACCTCTGTAGTACAATTGTGGATCTCATGAACAAATGAGTTACAAATAGAACATGCATCAAGTTTCTAATAATAAGTCCCCGCTTCCTCAAACCTAAGACATTTATCTTCATCAAGATAGACAATCATAATAATATGTAAGCTTTATGAGTGCACACACCCTTTCCAATGTAAAACTAATTTTTTAGGCAGCATTTCATCAAAATAGGATTTTAATTCTATAAGCCACTTTAAAGTAACTTCCAAATATTCAACATCGAGGTAAAAGATCATGAAATTTCAGAAAAATCATCCTCCCAACGGAGCAATTTCCAAAGTTTTGAAATATGAAGAATAAAAAATAAAATATGAAGAATAAAAAATAAATAAATAATCCTTCATAAAATTTATTTTATATTAAGGCACCTAGAGCAATTTTATAGCATTGTACCATATAATGATATTTTATCAATCTCATTGCTCACCACAATGTGGTTTCTTACTTGTATTCCTCGATTCACATCTCCTCAAAGAAAGAAATCAATTTGTTAAATCTTTCATCATAAGCAAGATGGAAATTGTTGGTTTTAGGAGCATAGGTAGTTTATGTAGCGAGGATTGATCTCTACTTTACAACCCAAAAAAAGATGAGGGAGATTAGGACCAGCACCAAGAGAAAGTATGGAAATAAGAAAAGTTAAGGAAGGAAAACTTAACGTATTAGAAGAAGAGAAAGGCATTAAAAGAGATTTGGTAGAAGGAACTCTCAATAAAGTAAAGATTTCTGAAAATTCAAAAAATGAGTGAGGAGCAACGAGTTCGAAGGTGATGAAGAGAAAAAGGGCATGAAACTCACCGACAAAAGCTTATATGAAGAAGAGAAGCAAAACAATAAAATATGTAACTAATCAAACATTTGGAAGAAGAGCTAGTACTTGAGGCAATGCCAAAAAAGGGTGACAAGAACTCCTAGCTTCCCCTTATTCCTCCGAACAAATTATCTTTTATTTTATTTAATTATTTATTTTTGATTTTTTTTGTGTGTGTGTAAATCTTCGACCTCAGTACCTTAGTAATCTTCTTCAAACATAGCCCATGACAATGTGGATAAGGTAGGGTTTAAAAGAGTAGATATAGCAGAGTTCTTGTATAAATGCCAAGTGTCATTCAAGTAGATATAGAATAGAAGAAGAAAATTGGAAGAATTTTTCAATAATTCTCATTTTTTCTTTATTCTTGGGGTTGCTTGATAGCAAATAGGATTTAGCAAATTCTGAATTTTGTAATTCCTATTAACAAAGGTTTACTAAATCTTGAACTTTAAGTCTCTAAAATTATTCTGTTGAAATATATTTAATCTGAGGTAATTTTGTGAAAACTGTTTAAAAGAAAGGCAAAAAGAATCAAATCAAGAATTTAAGGCTAAACTCAGTCAATTCATCCAAATCCTACACTTAAGGAAGCTCTAAACCCTAACAAATAGACAACTTTTTTTTTTCTATCCAAGCATTGTGAAGATCCAATCTATTACCCAGCAAAAACCACACAATTTTAACACACCTAATATATAATATAATTGGGTAGAACTGTGTTGTCATATGTGCATATTATGATTAAAACAGAGGGTAGTAATGATACAAAGTATTTGATAATATACATTACTGAGAGAAATGTTTCTTGCACCGAAATATTCATCACAGCATACATACATACATATATATATATATATATATCTATATATATATATATATATATATATATCATCACTCTTTTACGTATATAAAAAGTGTGAATTATGCTGTAAAGAAACATCTCTTTATTCCAGACCATTACATGATAATATATTTTAAGGAGGCATTTGAGAGGAACTAAGAAAGTGAGGACCTCACAAGCAACCCTTGCAGGCTCTTCACGGTTTCATAGATACCTTGGTTAACCGGGATGAACTCGAGGCCAAGGTCCTTCAGCTTCTGGTTGGAGAACTTGAATGCCTTTTTCCTTGGGTTTATCTCATCAGAGCACCTGCACAAATATTAATGCCAGAAGGTAAAGATTTCTGATATTTTTTTAAGGATGGAAATTCAATTTCAAGCCACATATATCCGACTGATTATAAAGATTCATTGGATCAGGCTGTCATAAATTGTATTTGTTAAAAGTTAGGGCACGAGCTACTAAAATTAGAGTCATTGTTATGAACAATTTTGTGTTTGCTTCAGTGAAACGATTATTCAATTCATTAAATTGTATATCGATGCTTATATAGAAACGCTAGGAAAAAAGACAGTTAAGAAAGGCATTTTAAAAGAGAAAATACTTATAAGAAGTATAGTTGATTCTATTAAGTCAAGAAATGAAAATGTAATATGTAAAACATTAAAATAAAAGTCCGCCTAAGCCAGACGCGGAACATATTGAATATTAATTAAAATTTTAAAGTCACAATTGAATTAGTTGGCAAGAATTACAACTATTATCTATATTAAAGTAGGCGGAGGGAAAATGAAAAAACGTTGGATTGTAATATAAATATTAATAATTAATATAGATAATAGTTGTAATTCTTGCCAACTAATTATCTATATCTGCGTCTGGCTTATTATCTGATTATTATCTAATTCAAAAAACGTTAAATTTTGAACGTTGGATTTTTTTCATTCATTCATTTCCTAGTAGGTCTGCATCTGCGCGGTCCCGCTTGTGATTCTGTGCGTACGAAGCGTTTATTATGTGAAATCTAAAAGCTTGCTTCCAAAAGAAGCTTTAATAACATAATTTATTAGCTAATCAATTAGTATGTATCCTACTTTTTGATGAAAAGCTAGAAAATATGGATTGACTCAGTAATTTGAGAGTAGCGCCAATTTAATACAAATAAAAAATTTGAGATAAAATATAAAAAATAGAATAAACTAAATAACATGTGAAATTATTATTAAAATTAAAAAAATAAATATAGATAACAAAATAAAGGGTTCATTTGGGGCATTTATTCTCTATATTTTCAAAATGCGGCCGATACGTTTGATTACGGCTTTTGGCGGACAAATCGTTGAACGTCGGATTCTTATTATATTAAACATCGGCCGCAAGTTCCACCCCTTGGCCAAGCGTTCGGAGTTAAAACTTACGTACATGCCCTCATTCTGCTTGCCCTCATGAACGAACACGGCCACCAATATCCTCTCCAGCGACTTCATGATCAGAAATTGCATCATCAGTCCAGGCCATGGGACAATGTCTCTGTCGAGATCGGTGACCACTTGACGACAAAGACATCTTTGATGATTAGAGCCTTCAGGTGGACAACCACAAGGCGGGAGGGGTCTTAAGGATGGAGCCCAGTTCAGTCCGCCTGTTCTCGCGCACACGCAAAGACTCTCGCTCCCGTTCGCTAAAGGTCGCGACCATGTTGTTCGCTGTTCGTGAATTGCTCCGATGTCGCGAATAGTCGCAACGTCTTTGCTTCCTGTTTGTGATAAAAGGCATCTCAGCGGCTCTCCTTTGGTTTCTAAGTCACGATTTTTTGTTCTTCTTCGAGCTTCCTCGGGATAGAGGAAGAGAAGTGCAAACAGTAATTCCTTACAGTAGAAGGAAAAAGAAAGAAAAAGAATATTGTTCTCCCTTGACTTCTTCTTTGTGGCTTGTGGCACAAGAGAAATTTGGTTTATTTCTCTTATAAGTTTATCATCTTCGGTGTATCTCGATCTAGAGATAGAAGAGAGAGAAGAAGAGAGCAATGAAGTGAGAGATTCCTCTATTGATATAAATTCCTCAAGTAGTAAAATCCTCTGCATCTCCGTGGACGTAGGCAATTTGCCGACCACGTAAATCTGTGTTCTACCGTGTTATTTTTTATGTGAATTTTTTCATGTTTTTTTTCACTTCGTCGTTGATCGTTCTCATATTTTATTTCTATATACCACAACAACTGGTATCATAGACCGTGTTTCAAATATGAGGAAAAATGATGGCTGCAGATGAAGTGAATGTTTCAGGGATCAAAAAATTTGATGAAACAGATTTTTGTTACTAAAGGATGCAGATAGAGGACTATATGTATGTGAAGAAACTTCATCTTCCGTTATTAGGGAAAAGACCTGAAAGAATGGATGGGATGAATAGAATTTGTTGGATCGACAAGTTTTGGGGTTATTCGATTGACCCTATCGAGGTTCGTTGCACACGTCATCAAGTAAAAGATTACTGTAAATCTCATGACAGTCTTATCAACTATGTATGAAAAATCATCAGCGAATAACAAACTGTACTTGATGAAGAAGTTATTCAATTTGAAGATAGAGAAATGCACATCTTTTTTACAATACTTGAATGATTTTAATACTATCACAAATCAATTATCGTATGTGAAAATTGAATTTGATGTGAGATACGTGCACTTATCATGTTGGCTTCATTGTCAAATAGTTGGAAAGTTATGAGGATAATTGTTAGTAATTGTAAACTGAAATGTGATGATATTCGTGATTTGATTTTTTGCTGAGGATGTGTGCAAGAAAGATTTTGGCAAAATCTCAGGTACGAGTTTGACACTGAATGTTAATTTCAGAGGGAGATGATAGAACATGAACTCAAATACATGAACTCAAATAGAGGGAACTCAAATAGAGGGAAATCAAAATCAAAGTCTGGTCAACAGACAACCTGCTGGAATTATGACAAGGCTGTCCATATAAAGAGGAACTGTAGGAATCCCAAGAAAATGGAGAATGATAGCACAAATGTGGCATCTGCAAGATGCACTATTGTTGGCAGTTCATAGTTCTGTTGATGATGAAAGTAAAAATGAGAGTGAGTCTAGGGCACTTATTCCTATTGTTTCACAACAGATGGTGGAGAACCACAGAACACTGAAGAAATCTTGTAAGATCAAAGTTTGAGCAAGTGGGAGCTGACATAACTTCCACCAGGAAAGAAGACATTACACGAGTGAGTGTACCTGTTGACCTCACTTTTGGGTAAAAGTTTTTAGTCTTTTCTTTAGAAGCCTAGGATCAAGCCATATGACTTTCCTGTTGACTTTTTAAAGGACTAATGATGGTGTATCCTCATCAATAGAAATTCTAAACTCTTCTTTGCTCATCTTGAAGTTTCACATGTTGGTTCTTACCTCTAGCACTTTGTAGGTAGAGCTACTATATAGGAGCTCAAAAGGGTTCCCCATATGACTGCTTGACCTTAGGGTTAACCCTGGGTAATGTGGCTTGATTTAGCACATACTTGCACTTCACACTTTCAATAACAAGCTTGAACCCTAACATACACATGTTTAGTTTGGCTTCCTTGCCTCTTTGGATACCCATGTGGGTGGTTCCTCAAACCCTTAGTTCTTTGTTACGGTGGGTAAGACCAACACATGGAGAATCCAAAGTGGGGTTTCTTTGGTCTCATGGCACCGTGAGGGTAATTTTATGATCAATATTTGCATCAAAAATTAACCTTACCCAAATTAACAGAAATACTCCAAAATTTTCATATTTACTATCAAATTTTCCAAAATCTTCCACAGTAACCAATGAGTCCTAAAAATCACAACAAATCATTTCTTATGTTAAAAAATTCTTCGGGATCATAAAACCTTCTACATTGGTTGAAAATGACCAGACAATATTGTTTGACTCGAAATTTCTTCCTGACCATTTAGAGCTTTTAAATTAATATTTTGATCACTTGACAAAAGTTGGTCATAATTATCAAAATGCCACACATTGCCCAAAAATTTCCAAATTCTCCAAAATCATTTTACACCTCTAAAATCATTTCTTGACCATTTATTGGGTCTAATTTGACCAAATTCACTCACTTTGACCAAAGTCCCCTCAATTTCAAATTCACATCAAATTCAAGATATTTAGATCCAACTTCAATTGAATTTAAATCCATTTAATTGGCTCATGATCAATTTCCAGAAAGATCGATTGCGAACTAAAAAATTTGACAAAAGTTAAATTGGATGCATTTTTGACATGACCGTCAATGAAAGTTGTCTCAACTACTCTAGATGACGAAACAGACAGCATGAGTGTGTTCAGAATGTCGATTTTAATCAGGAAGGATGTCCACTTCGTTGCGAGAACAGATCCGGACAAAAAATACGGGATTGTGTAATATAATCTAATATCCTATCTCTATTATAACTCACGCATGTAAATATCCAATCCCATGGGCAACTGTCATTCACTCCGACGCCTATAGATAAAATAAAAATAAAAAATAAAAATAAAAAAATCTCTCACGCCTCTCTCTCTCTCTCTCTCTCTCTCCCACGCCTACAGGTGTAATAAAAAATAAAAAAATCTCTCACGCCTCCCCCTCCCCCTCGCCATAAAAGGTGGCCAAAATGAAAAAAAAAAAAAAGGGAAGAGGAGGAAGAAGAGAGGAAAGCTAGTCAACTTCTTTTGGAGCCACCAAACCCACCTACACTCTTGAGCAAAATTATGCTCATTGGCTTGAGGAACACAACCATCACCTCCTCCATTGACGGAAACCACCGATATAGCCGGAAAAGCGGAAACAGAGCTAAATTCCGGCGAACCTCAAACCCGACGAGAAAGCGACGTCAAATCGACGCCACAAGGAGTTAGGTACGCTCAATGAAGCATAGTTATTCAAACCTAATTGATGACAAATCTCTTAGGCTCAGGTATATCTCTTAAATTGAAACAATAATCTGGAACTTCCCTCCGTTCCAGATCAAAAAATAAACCACAAAACACCTAAGTATTTGTATGGATGCGATCTACTTTTTTATTTGAACAAAAAGTGCCCAAGAATGCCAATTTTTGTTGAGAATCGGTGGAGAACGGACTCACGGAAGTTTCAGCCGCAGCTTCTTTCCTGTGCGTCGCGGGTATCGTCGAGGGAGGGAGAAGATATCGTTGCAATTTTTTAAAATTTTTAATTTCAATAATTATAAATTAATTTTAAAATTACATAACTTTTTTGTAGAAAACTTGAAAAATTAAACTGAAAGAAGCTATGAACTCAAAAAATTAAGAAGAATTTTTTAAAATTGAAATCACAAATTTTCACCAAATGAATATTTTTAAATTAATTTTTGAAATCCTGGAGTATTTAAATCATAAAAATTAAAATATAAATGATAAAAATGGTCTTGTTGGAATCTTCTCTGATTTTTTCAAACCATCTTAATGTCTCTATATTTATATTTTGAATTTTGAACAAAACGACATATTCATGTGACTTAAAAATTAAAAAAAAAAATTTAAAAATGTAAAACTCTCTCTGATTGAACATTTGACCATAAGCAGAGGTTTAAAAACTTTAAAATGTTTAAAGTAATTTTTATATTTAAAACACATTAATTAGGGTTAAGGTTTAATGTAGGCTAAGTTTATCTAGCTCGAGCTCAACCCAAGTCCAACCTAGCCAATTCTCTTTAGGTATGGTTCAACTTGATTACAGACCTGGTCAGGCAACTCAAGGATTGATTCAATCACCTATTAAGTTTAATTTTAGTCATTTAGGGCTTTAGGCTATCCAGTCTTTAGCTCGGGTCTAGCTTGGGTAAACTTAACATTTAGCTGAGTCCAATTTGAATAATTAAATCATTTTAAACTTGAGATTTAAGTCATACTATAATTTAGTTCAGACTAAAATTCTTGGAGTTTAAGGTTAGTCAACAAGAACTTTAATTTAGTTTATCCTACACATTAGGTTCATCATAAACTAAACCTTAATCTTAGGTTAGACTTAACCTAGACCATTAGTATTAGTGATCCTGACCACTAAAATTAGCCAGTCTAAATACTAGAATTAGTTAACCTAAACCTAGGTTAGTTAACCCTAAATTGATAGGATTAGTTAATCTAAGCCATAGGTTAGTTACCTTAAACCAATAAAATTAGTTAACCTAAATCTTAGATTAGTTAAGATTACTTAACCCTAAACCAATAGGATTATTTAACATAAGCCTTAGTTTAGTTAACCTTAAACCAATAGGATTGACCTTAGGTTAGTTAACCTTAAACTAATAGAATTAGTTAACCTAAATCCTAGGTTAGTTAATCCTAAACAAATATATTTAATTAACTTAAACCTTATGTTAGTTAACCATAAATTAACATGATTAGTTAACCTAAATTTTAGGTTAGTTAACTCTAATTCATAGGATTAGACAAGTATAAACCTTAGGTTAGTTAACCCTAAACCAATAGGATTAGTTAACCTAAATCTTATGTTAGTTAATCTAAACTTTAGGTTAGTTAACCGTAAACTAACATGATTAGTTAACATAAACCTTAGGTTAGTTAACTCTAAAGCCTAAACCTTAGGTTAGTTAACCCTAAATCAATAGGATTAATTAACATAAACCTTATGATAGTTATCCCTAAACCAACATGATCAATTAACCTAAATTTTAGGTTATTTAAGCTTAAATCAATAGGATTTGTTAACCTAAACTTTAGGTTAGCTAACTTTAATCCAACCCTAATCTTTAGTAAAACAAACCTTAATCATAGCTTAGCTTTAAACTAAACATACTCTAAACCTTAGGTTAGAACTTAACTCATAGGTTAAACATAGAAGAACCTTTTAGGTATAACCTTAAACCTAAGTTAAAAAGTTAAACCTAAATCCCTCAACTTGAACATCAATTAAGAAATAAAATAAAACATATTGGGATGGGTAAAACTTACATAAAAATATTAAAATTTAAACTGAAACCAAACCAAGCACAACAAGACTTTAAAGCATGGTTTTGTAGGTTAAGTCAGTTTTTAAGTCGTCAACTTCACATAAATAATACGTTAACAAAAATAACTAAAATAAAATACTTAAACTCCGACAATAATATATAAACAACTTAAAATATTTCAGCCCTAAAATCGATAAAGTGACTCAAGGATTATTCAATTATTAATCACAAATATCACATAACTCAACTTAAACCCCGATTTTATTCTAGTTTACGAAGATTTATTGAACGATGCATTTTGTTGATGTTAAACAATATATTTGCTCTATATATTGTTTTATGTATCTCAATGTATGTTTTTATTGCTTTTATCAAACATGAAAAACATGTGTTAAGGACAAATAATAAAGGAATAAAAGTTATTTAGATTAGGGAGAACCTAAAAATCATAACATTAGAGACTTAATTTAAGTGAACTTAGCATTGGCCTAGGTTTGAATTATACATTTACTACCCTTTAATTAATTCACTATAAAATTATCAAAACATATAAAAATTTTAATAATAAGATTTTTAATATAAAATTATCAAAACATATAAAAATTTTAATAATAAGATCGGAGGACCTGAAGACTTGAAGACACTTCAACATGGGCAGCTCGGTAGATTTCGTGGGCAGCTCGTTCAAGACATTTCTTTAGTTTAAATAACAATCTTTAGGATTCTGAGGCTGCTTTTTATGATTTAAAATTTCTCTTTTTGTTAGGCTCCTGCATAGTCCTGATATGCATCATGTCCTAACTTGTTTTAGGATTCTGAGGTAATCACTCGACGTAAAACCTCATATCTTTCTAGATTTTTGTGTAAATCATCATTACACAAATTTAAGCTTTAATTAATAAAATTGGCAAGACTTAACTTAAATTAATATCATCCTAAATTGAGTCAAACATTGGGATAGTTTGGGAGATTACTAAGTACCTATTCTGGACCTTTAATCTTCCATGTTTTTCTTCTTTTGATTTTTAAAACAAAATCTTCATCTTTGAACCAATCCTTATTGAAAATTTCACAATCATGTTCGTTGAAAACTCTTTCTTACGAATTCATGAAAACAAAAAATTCTTGATTTTTATCGAGAGTTTTCTTAACGAGAGTTTTCTTAAGTGATTTATCGAGAGTTTTCTTAAGTGATTCATTCGCTTAAGATATAATTAACTATAGGGGTTTGCCCTTACAGTGAACTTAAAAAAAACCCAAATTTAAAATAAATCATATTTGACTCTCATATCGAATAAAGAAATATGTCGGTCAACATGCAAACTTAGAGATCAAACGGAAGTCATTTATTTCTATAGTTTATTTAATTGAGCTTATTATCAAGTGGTAAATTGTAGGAATCAATGGGATAAGTTTGACCCCATTTTCTTTAAATTAAAATACATAATTTCTAAATACTGTATTACACTAAATTAAATCGCACCCAGCCGTATGACGACCGACAGTTTTGGGTGAAGACTGAGCGTGATGACAGTAAGAGGTAAAAGACTAGACTTGGTGAAAAAGACTTTCAGCAGCGGCAAGAGTAACCTATGAAATAGCTTGGAGGTGCAAGGCTATGTGGACCCTGCTGATATGTTGACTAAGGGTGTTACTCTTGAGAAACTGAAGTTGCACACAACTTCGGTTTGTCTTTTGGAGTGAAGAGAGATGATTTGAGTTGCAGAGGTGGAGGATATATGTTTGAAGAAAAATGTGATGTTGCTAGTAGAGGATATCAGTTTGAGGAAGGAGATATTGTTGCCTATGTACCAGTCTTCAAGTGAAAGATTTGTTACTCTTGAGAAACTGAAAAATGTTCATAGTTTCAGTAGTTCTTCTGGAGTGAATACAGAAGTTTTGAGTTGGAGAGGTGGAAGATACATGTTTGAAGAAAAATGTGACGCCGCTAGTAGAGGATATCAGTTTGAGAAAGGAGATGTTGATGTTTGTGTACCCGGTCTCCAAGTGGGAGATTTGTTAAGGATGGAGTCTGGTTCAGTCCGCTCATTCCCGCACACAATCAAAAACTCCCGCTCCCGTTTTTTCGCGCGTACTCCCTCTTCTGTTCGCGAAAGGTCGCAACCCTGTTGTTCGCAAACTGCTCCTTTGTCGCAAAGGGTCGCGACGTTTCTGCTTCATATTCGTGATAAAAGGCATCGCAGCGGCTCTCGTTTGGTTTCTAAGTCAAGATTTTTTGTTCTTCTTCGGGCTTCATCGGGATAAGAGAAAAGAAGTGCAAGCAATAATTTCTTGCGGCAGAAGGAAGAAGAAATAAGAAAAAGAAAATTTTTCTCTCTTGGCTTCTTCTTAGTGACTTGTGGCAGAAGAAAAATTGAGTTTATTTCTCTTGTAAGTTTCTCTTCTTCAGTGTATCTCGGTGTAAAGTTTTTTCAGTGTATCTCGGTGTAAAGTTTTTTCAGTGTATCTCGATTTATAGAGAGAATAAGAGAGAGCAATGAAATGGAGATTCCTCTTGTAAATCAAGACAATCGACTAATGTAAATTTCTCATGTAATAAAATCTTCTACAACTCCATGGATGTAGGCAATTTGCCGAACTACGTAAATTTGTGTGTTCCGCTGTGTTACTATTTTCTGGTGTGAATTTTCTCGTGTTTTTTTTCGCTTCATCGTCGATCATTCTCCTATTTTATTTTTATATACCACAACAAGGGGTTTAGAGCGGAAGCAATTGTGGAGGTGATGGGTGAAATCAACTGTAGAGGAGCGACGGTCGTGGATGGGGTCAACGGCTAAGTGGTGGACGAAGTCGAAGATGGAGAGGCAACGTTGGGAGGAGACCATGGCGTCAATCTATGATGGGCAGGTGGAGTTGCAAACTTTGAAGAGAACGAGGTATTCTATGATTGGAGACATGGCATCAGTGGAGTGTGAACTGGTTGATTGTAGTGAAGTTATAATGTGGGTAAGGGAAAGGAAGTTGGTTTTCCAATTCTTATGTATTGTATATCTTACACTCAAATTTTTTTATTTACATTCATAATATTTGATACTTTACTTTTATAAGTGAAAAGAGATTTCATTTTAAAAAAATAATAATAATATTATTGTTTATGTATGTTATATAAGAATTTGGGTACTATATATAGATATGAGAGTTTAGATGTGAAATATATAAATATAATAGAACTATGTATTATGTATGTAATTTATTTTTTAAGAAAAATTTTTTTGGTTTATTTTTTATTTAACCATTAGCATTATTAATGTATAATGTATGATCAAACCACATTGAATTGGATTCGACATCCCTGGGCAGAATACATGTCGAAAAATTAACCCTGCTTGCCCTTATTATTATAATTTTATTTGTCATTTTAATAATTGTTTTCATTTTATTTTATCAATCTTGATACTCAATATTAAGTGAAAGCTCCTTTTTTTTTACTGTTCTGTATGAGTTTTCTACATCTCTAGTATTAAATATATTGTTAAGACATTTCGGTTGCAAACAACATTACCTAATAGGAGTAGAATGATCATTTATCCAGAAACAGCTGCAAATCAGCTATTTTCAAACAGCTGCCTCAAACAGTCAGCTAGCTCATCAAGATCAATTGCTGACCAGCAGCTTATCAGGTTAAATTGGACAAGTTGCGGTTGCTCCAAACAAACCCTAATTTAGCAGGAAAGCAGGAAAGCAGGAAAGCAGGAAAGAAAAGAGTAATGATACCCTAAAAGAAAAAGTAACCCCATTTAGTTCAAATAAATTTTATGGAAATATTACTTTACTAATCCATCTAATCAGATGGTTATTTAAAATAATTGTTTTATACTTTTTTAAGAGTGTCTAAGAGTTTATCTATTAGCATACAACTAAAAATTGTTGGTGACTTATTTACTCTATACTAGTCAAAAGTGATTCGAGAAAAACACAATTTCATCATGTTTAAGCTACTCCATATATAATAACTCATTAAAAATGGTAGAGAAGATATGGTTTGATGAATAAAAATCACAAATTAAAATTTTATACAAAATGTCATTACATATAAAAAATGGTTATAGGAATTTTAGCATATGCACAGCATCCTCCCTACTCACCATAGCATCAAGCAGGGATAAGTTTCACTCATTCTCGCTCCAAACATCCTTCACCTGACCCTAACTCTGATTGACCCTCATAAAGTCTAGGGTTTGGAAGTCAAGGAAGTACAATGTGTAAGCATGGAACCGATAAAATTTTATCATGGTTCCTCTTCTTCTAGTTCCGAGGTCTTTGTAAAACTAGAAGAAGACACTTCTACCGAATTAATGAAATTGCTTATTGGATGGTACTCCCTGTGTGTTTAGAAACGTGTTTAACAAGGTTTTGTGACTAAACAATTTTCAAAAGGCAGGTTGCATCTTTTTAAAGAATTATGAAACAACAAAAATCAAACTTTCATCTCAAATGAAGGCATTGGGTTCGGCATGATAGGCCTGGTCGATGACACAAAATTTTGCTTGGTTGTCACTAATAAATCAAAGTAAGACTGTCTTGAAGTAGAAGTTGACTTCGAAGAATCTTCTGTAGAAGACACTGCACCAGAATTTGAAAAAAAAATCAAATCAACAGTCGATTAGTTAAAGGAAATCAATTTAGGGAATGAATATGACCCTAGATCCATTTTTATTAGTTCCTTATTAAGTGACGAGGAGTTACCACTGAGGTCAAAAAATTTAATAGACACTAAATTTGTAAGAGAAGAACAATATTCAATATGATTAGCCAACGTAGTGTCAGTCAGAAAGAAGAATGGACAGCAAAGGTGTCGATTTCAAAGACTTGAACAAAGCATGCCCAAACGATGAGTTTTCATTGCCGACTACATGATTAACATTGCACACATGATTAACATTGAAAAGGCGGAGGACTTTCAATGCTTAAGTACCAAGTTTTGGAAGATGCCAACGTGGGAGAACCAAAAATAAAGAAGGGCAAAGTGATATTTCAGGAGTGGCAAAATTAATATTTCAAAAAAGCTAAAAGACCAAGTTGTAAAAAAATTTGAATTTAAGAGGGTGACCCTAGCTAAATCCACCCTTGAATACCCTCGATCCGCACATAAAGATACCATTCAGGGAGAGCGTGGAGGGTGGATGGCTTGTCATTCAGTGATATTTTAGGAGTGACAAAATTAATATTTCAAAAAAGCTAAAAGACCAAATTGTATCAAATTCTGAATTTAAGAGCGTGACCCCGGCTGTCCACTCTTGAATACCCTCGATTCGCACATAAAGAGACCATTCAAGGAGAGTGTGGGGGTTGGATGGCTTGCCTTGTAGGGACCGCGTATTGCGGGAAGAGCTTGGCGAGGATGCGAATAAGGTCCTCGCAGTGGAGGACGGACTCAACACAGAGGTAGCGGCAGGGGTCCTCAAAGACGAGGATGTGGGCGTCCGCAACGTCGCGGACGTGAACGTGGGCCTGAACGGTGTTGGCGTAGGTCTTAGCGGAGCCGTTCAGGTACTTAAGCACGTGTGCCACACTCGCATTCACTGTTTCCCGAAGCAGGGGTCCCAAAGTCAGCACAGGGCTCACCACCACCAGATCCACCCCAAGCTCCCCGGCTAGTTCCCACGCAGCTTGCTCCACCACGGCTTTGCCATAGCAGTACCAGTTCTGCAAATTGTGGAGAATGCAAGCTGTTTAGCCTATTGGTTCAGGCTTGCGTCTATGTGATGTATGTGCATGTTTGTGAATTGTGAATTGTGAATTAAATTCGCTTATGTTTTTCAAAAAAGAAGTACAATAGAAGAGATTTAGTTACTTTTTGAACGTATAACGCCCCAGCTAATCAAGATGATGAATTCCCACCAATAAATAAGTGTATATAATGATGAAATTGATGGTCACTCCCTAAATTTATATTTTTAAAGTTGCTTCAAGAGAGATAATCTCGAGCCAAAAACAACTTAATATTAATTTCGAGTCATACAAGCTTCAATAGAATACGAGCAAGTTTCAAATTGGGAATAAAATTATCGGCCTTAATCCAACATATATTGGATGATCAGTATTAATTCCAATTTAATTAATTTACTTATCAAAAACTGCAAGAAATATATATAATGATTTAAGTGGCTCATCTCATTCTTTCTCTTTCGTAACATATAATAAATCACTATTTCTGAATCCCCCTTCTACTTCGAAATGGAAAACTCTTTTACTTATAAGATGAAGCTCACGAAAATAAGAAATAAACAAACAATTAAATATAGGAATTCGCCGCGAAATTCTAGCTTTGCAAATTAAGGAAATAAAAGAGGAATAATCAATACCTTAGTTTTCTTGCAGAAGTCCAGGTCGCTCCAGCATGACTCATCAACGACCACATCCTCACTGCGCTTAGGATCCATCGTCATCGCCCCAACCGAAGACGTGAACACCACTCGCCTCACTCCAGCTTCTGCCGCGCAAGTGATCACATTTCTCGCCCCTTCAATCGCCGGCTGCACCATCAGCTCCTACACCCAAACACAGATCAGACGCATTCTCACCCAAACGTAACGACCCTCAATAAATTCAACAGAACACAACAAAGCAATGCACTACAGGATCATCAGGAAGGTGGAAAACGCCATCGCGTCCCTTAATCGCCTCACGAAGCGCATTCAGATCAAGCAGATCGGCTTTGTAGAGCACCAGACGCTCCGATGCCCCTTCCAACGCCTTCAGATGCTTGCACTTCGCCTTATCTGCTCCAAATAAATCAAAACTCTTTCGATCAATATCCGCGTTGATCAAAATCAAAATCGAGGAAAAGGGTGATAGGATTAGGGCAGTACCTAGACTCCGAACTGTTCCGTGCACCGTGTATCCGCGCTCGAGGAGAAGCTTCACGATCCACGATCCGATGAAGCCATTGGCTCCGGTGACGCAAACCCTTTTCCGGCGGTCTGTGGTGATGGATAAGTCGTTGCTGGCGGTCACTTCAACAGCGGCGATGAGGGTTGGAAGATGGGGAAGAGAAGCCGCGAGATTTTTCAAAGACACTGAAGGTGGGAGCCCGTCTTGTGTAAAGGCATATTTATAGGCATAAAAATGTCATGGAATTTAAATTTTTGCATTTTTAAAAAATAAAAAAATTAGAATAAGGGGCTGTTTAGGGCAGCTGCTTTGTTGATGAGCAATTTATCCTACAATTTATTCGGATAAGCTGATTGTTTGTTTGTGACAGTTTTTCCAAAACAGTTGATTTGTAACTGTTTATAAATAAATGGTCATTCTGTCATTGTTAAGTAATATTGTTTGTAGCAGAACTGACAGACAATATATTCGATAATGTAGAAACAGAAAATTAATACATAATAGTAAAGAAAAAAAATGAAATAGTTCTAACCTAACACTGAGTATCAAGATTGATAAAAAAATTCATTAAAATTACAATTAAATTTATGATAATATTAATTTTGTAATTGAGATAGAGTGCCACGATTTACACTATCCCAAACGACAAGTCACAGGAAAATAAATTCTGACATCTTTGGTCTTACTCATTACATTGCTAACAAATAAATCAACTGTTTTACTTTTTTATATTTATAACACCTAAATATTTCATTCAAATCACATAAAAGTGGTATAAACGACTTCATGCATATAAAAGGTGGCTTTATATCACAAAATTGAAAGCATTGGTGTTAGATATGTAAATTCATAAGATTTAAGCGGCGTCTATGTTAGATAAGTGGTACAAACAACAAGAAGAAAGCAAGCATTAAAATGATATTGAGTCCATTTCCACCACTAAATTCCACAACTGCAATTTTTTGGCAATCAAAAGACAATTAAGCACACTAAGAGTCTGTTTGGCGCAGCTGCAGCTGTGCTGCCCTATGAAGCTGTTGCGGGGAAGCTGACTGTATGTTTGGTGCAGCTGTGTGAAACAGTTGTAGAGCAGTTGTTCCTGAAAAAATGATCATTGAGTCTTTATGTGGTAAAATTGTTTAAAAGAAGACTGTCACGGTGAAATTTTTGTAACTCCATAAGAAAAATTTATTATGTAATAAATTATTGAAACTTCAAAATGTTAAATATGTAACAAATGTAAGTGTTAGATAATTAATTAATTATTGTTATGTGATAAATTTATGGGATTGATTAATATATCTTAAAAAGTTAACTTGTTAGATAGGTCAACATATGAAATAAATGACTTGTTAGAGGAATGCTCTTATATTGGGTGGCATGAATGTATTAAATATATTTTCCATTTAGGATTTTACATATTATTAATGAACTAATTAATTTAACTAATATTATCAAATACCGATCAAAACTTAAAACAAAGCCAATTAAACAGATATATGCCCTTTTTTCCCAAATTGAAATACACTTTCATTCATAACTTTTATAACATTTAAATGTTAAAAGTTATGAATATCAAATTTTGATGATCAAACACCTACACTTTAATTTTCATTTACACCACTCAAATATTTCATATCACATTAGCATAAGGTAGTAGATGTTTTCTAAAATTTGAATTTTCCGTCAACAAAAACTTTGTTTAGTTTTCATAATTTTATTTTTGAAAGTTTAGTTTTTAGTTAGTCAACTGCATTTTACAACTGCATTTTATATAGCATTTACTTTAGTAGTTAATATTCAAACTTTGCACTTTACTTTTATTTTTGTATTTTTAAATTATAAAGTAATTTAAGAATTTACTTATAGGTTTTCCAACTTCCCTGTGAGATCGATATCTATGACTTCATTATAACTTAGGACTCAATTAGAGTCCTTTATTACATGATTGATACATATACTTGCATTATTTTAAAGGGAAATTGACAGTTTAAAAAGAGTTTTGAAGATAAACTATTTTCATAAAAATGTATTTTTGTTGAGATTATATTGCATATTTATTGTTATATATGTCGTATGTATTTTGTAGTATTGAAAAATATTTGCAAAACTTACATACTAAATCTACCCGCATCAAGACTCAATTTATAGTGAGTGAGTCAATTAACATTTTTCTATATACAAACTATTTTAGTGTTTATATGATATTACAAAGTTGTCTCTATTTTTACTAAGAACATTTTTCTATATACGAACCTGTCCTAGCTCATGAACAATTTTCTTTTTTCCTATCTAATTGGTGCTTTAAGTGATACGAGTTTTTATATTTTTACTTTTCATGAGCAATTTAAATTCATGTTAAAAGAAAAAAGTGTTCCTAAAGAATATTTTAAAGGTCACACACAACAAGAAACTAGGCAGAAATAATCTAAAAAAAAATTCTGATATCAAAGCCTCGAAAGTCAAAGTTTTTGCAATTATTAAATATTTTTTTGTTTAACCAGCTACTTGATGCAGATTTTTAGATTTTCCCCATCAACAAAACTAGAAGTTGTGTAATATATTATTCCTTTGTGCCAAATTATGTATTAATAATCACAACAGTAATCATATAAAGCCTTTTAAAAAGAACCTTGGATGATATAAATTTTTGGGTTGAATAACTTATAATTTAGTTTCTTTATAATTTTAGACATGATAGCAGTTAGAGAAATAATAGACCATTTTTTGACAAGAAAGCTTCTTGATATAACAAATTTATACCTACAATTCATCTTTTTATATGAAAAACTTAAATCATCTTCATGGCAAGCGATCTAACAAAATATTTATTTATATGTTTGTTCTGAATGATTACGGCTTGGGGAAAAAAAATTTCATTTTAAGGATTATCTTTAAGCATTTGCAAAATTATTGCTTGTTCTACTCTTTGATTTTGAGTAATGTTACAATAACTCCTTGATCTATTCTAACATGATAGCTTGAGTCATTGGGCAGACAACTTCAAGTTTATTTCAATAATTTTAGAATGAAAAGTGGGAAGCCTCATTCTTGTCATCTGAACACCTTATACAAATGAAGTCTCTAAGCACTATCCTAGTAAAGCTAAAAAGAAATGGAAAGATAATGAATAGCTTCCCAATGAGTTTTTTTTTTTTTTCTCTCAACTATACTTGCTTTGATAATGATGACATGGAATTGAACATTAGATAGATATTTGATAATACCATGAATGACTTGAGGTTAAACTTGGGCTCGAAAAAACTTTAAAACCGTAGATATTCATTCAACTAAAATTATCTCACCAATTTCAAAGTTGTTATACTTTTCTTCTTCTGATTGTGATATAAAAAAATATTGCGCAAATGGTTTATTATAAAAAAATAGACAATATCAATAAAATTATAAGAAATTAAATGTATTCATTCAAGAGTTCTTTCTCTTCCCAAAATGCTCCTACATTGCGAGGCTAATGGCGAGCATAGCATTGAGCCTTTGATTTCTATTTGTTAAGTTTTTTTGACTTTGGATATGGAGAGACATTTCCTTATAATAGGAAGGAGTAAGAGTTTGAATTTTATGAGGATGGCTTTGATAGTTAGGTGCTCTTAAATCAAGATCCACGAAAATTTGCATCGCTATAAAATTTGCATTCTCACCCGAACCATCGATTTTATTTGTCTCCATATAAAAATTAAGATTAAAGAAGTGAGAAGTTTAATTATAAACTTTAGTATGAGTAGGAATAGAAGAACTATGAGCAATAAACTCTCTGGATATTAAAAAATATATTCCTCTTCTGATCTAAATATGACAACTATTAAAACCTATATAGACTTGGGCATAATCTAATTCTTTCAAGAAAATTATTTTTCCCCTATAGTACAGTTGTGGATCTCATGAACAAATGAGTTACAAACAGAGCATGCATCAGGAATCTAATCATATGTCAATGCTTCCTCAAACCTTAAGACATCTATCTTCATAAAGATAGAATATCACAAGTAATATTAAAGCTTTATGAGAACACACACCCTTCCCAATGTGAAACTAATTTTTAGGTAGTCATTTGCCAAAATAGGATTTCCAATTCTATAAGCCACCTTAAAGTTAACTTCCAAGCATTCAACATCAAAGTAAAAGATCATGAAATTTAATCAATTTTGAAATTTCAGAAAAATCATCTTCCCAACGGAATAATTTCATAAGCTTCTAAATATGAAGAATAAAAAATAAATAATCCTTCATAAAATTTATTTTATATTAAGGCGTCTAGAGCCATTTTATATCATTGTACCATATAATGATATTTTATCGATCACATTGCTCACTACTTTAAGGTCTCTTGCTTTTACTCCTCGATTCACATCTCCTCAAAGAAGGAAATCAATTTGTTAAAGTTTTCATCATAAGCAAGATGGAAATTGTGGGTTTTAGGAGCTTATGTAGTTAAGGTAGCGACGATTGATCTCCACTTTAAAACCAAAAAAAAAGATGAGCGAGAATAGAGCCAACACCAAGAGAAAGTGTGGAAATTAAAAAAGTTAAGAGAGGAAAATCTAAAGTATTAGAAGAAGAGAAAGGCATTAAAAAAGATTTGAGAGAAGGAACTCTCAATAAATTAAAGATTGTGAAAATTCAAAAGGTGAGTGAGGATCAACGAGTTCGAAGGTGGTGAAGAGAAAAGTGGCATGAAACTCACCGACAAAAGCCTTTTATGAAGAAGACAAGCACACTGGTAAAATAGGCAGCTAATCAAACATTTGGAAGAAGAGCAAATGCGTGAGGCATTGTCAAAGAGATTTGAGAGAAGGAACTCACAATAAAGTAAAGATTTGTGAAAATTCAAAAGGTCAGTGAGGAGCGACGAGTTTGAAGTTGGCGAAGAGAAATATAACATGAAACTCATCGAAAAAAGTATTATATGAAGAAGACAAGCACACCAGTAAAATAGGGATCTAATCAAGCATTTGTAAGAAGAGCAAGCACTTGAAACATTGCCAAAAAAGGACGACAAGAACTCTTAGCTTCCCCTGACTCCTAACAAATTACCAGTAAAATAGGGAGCTAATCAAGCATTTGGAAGAAGAGCAAGCACTTGAAGCATTGCCAAAAAAGGGCGACAAGAACTCTGAGCTTCCCCTCACTCCTAACAAATTACCAGTAAAATAGGGAGCTAATCAAGCATTTGGAAGAAGAGCAAGCACTTGAAGCATTGCCAAAAAAGGGCGACAAGAACTCTGAGCTTCCCCTCACTCCTAACAAATTACCAGTAAAAAAGGGAGCTAATCAAGCATTTGGAAGAAGAGCAAGAACTTGAAGCATTGCCAAAAAAGGGCGACAAGAACTCTGAGCTTCCCCTGACTCCTGTTCCCCTGACTCCTAACAAATTACCAGTAAAATAGGGAGCTAATCAAGCATTTGGAAGAAGAGCAAGCACTTGAAGCATTGCCAAAAAAGGGCAACAAGAACTCTTAGCTTCCCCTCGCTCCTAACAAATTATCTTTTAATTTTATTTAATTATTTATTTATGATTTTTTTTTTTTCTGTTTAAATCTTCAACCTCAATACCTTAGTAACTTCTTTAAACATAGCCCAAGACAATGTGGATAAGGCGCTGTTTAGAAGAGTAGATATAGCAGAGTCCTTGTATAAACGCCAAGTATCATTCAAGTAGATATAGAATAGAAGAAAAAAAATTGGGAGAAATTTTCAATAATTCTCATTTTTCCTTTATTCTTGGGGTTGCTTGATAGCAAATTGGATTCACCAAATTCTGAACTTTGTAATTCCCATTTAACAAAGGTTTAGTAAATCCTGAACTTTAAATCCCTAAAATTATTCGTTGGCAAGATATTTAGTCTGAGGTAATTTTGAGAAAACTGTTCAAAAGAAGGGCAAAAAGAATCAAATCAAGAATTTAATGCTAAACTCGGTCAATACATCCAAATCCTACACTTAAGGAAGCCCAAAAAAAATTTAGGCTGGATTTGCCCCAACTCCTCAAACTCTACAAATAAACAGCCCTTTTTTTATATTCAAGCATTGTTTCATCATATCAAAGTACCAATATAATATTACCCAGCAGAAACCACACAATTTTAATATATGAAGTCACCTAATATATAATACAATTAAGTAGAACTGTGTTGTCATATGTCCATATCAAGATAAAAACAGAGGTAACAAGGGTACAAAATATTTGATAATATATATTACTAAAGAGAAATGTTTCTTCCACCGAAATATTCATCACAGCATACATATATATATTTATAAAATCACATTCTTATATGTCTATAAGAAGTGTTTAATTATGCTGGTAAAGAAACATATCTTTGCTCAAGTTCATTACATGATAATATATTATAAGAAGGCATTTGAGAGGAACTAAAAAGGCGATAACCTCACAAGCAGCCAAATTGGAGTTCTAGGGGAGTTGGCCTTTCTCTTGCAGGCTCTTCACAGTTTCGTAGATGCCTTGAGCCGCTGGGATGAACTCGAGGCCCAGGTCCTTCAGCTTCTGGTTGGAGAACTTGAATGTCTTCTTCCTTGGGTTTATCTCATCAGAGCACCTGCACCAATATTAAAGCCAAATGATAGAGATTTCTGATATTTTTGTAAGGATGGAAATTCAATATCAAGCCACATGTATATATCCGACTTATTATAAAGATTCACTGAATCTACTAAAGAAAAAACATTCGAATCATGTTGTCTTAATTTGTATTTGTGAAAAGTTTGGGCACGAATATGAACAATTTTGTGTTTGCTCAAGTGAAACGATTATTAAATTCTTAAAGAGAGGCAAATTAAAAGAGACAATACTTATAAGAAACATAGTTGATTTCATAAATCAAAAAAAAGAAAATGAAATATATAAAACATTAAAACAAAAGTCCGCATACGCCAGAGGTCGGTCATATTGAACATATTGAATATTAATATATTGAATATTAATTAAAATTTTAAAGTCACAATTGAATTAGTTGGCAATAATTGCAATTATCATACATATTAAAGTTGATGGGGTAGGTGGAGAGAAAAAAAAAACAAGTTTTGACTCCAATTTAGTCAATAACAGTCCTTGGCTGCGGTTGTACGAGCCGAAAAATGATGTACAATTAAGAGTAATTTACATCTAAATCATTTGTATTTAGGCTTCAGGCTTATTGACTACTAAACCTTTTTTATGTTTATTTCCGATCACTAACTTTTGTATATAATCCTAATTTCTACTTTGCACTTTACACCTTACACCGTTAATTAAAATTAATATCAAAGAATGATGTCGTAACATGACTAGGCGTTGATATTATGTTAATTAACTTAAATAATCAAGATACTTTTTTTATTATCCTTGCCCAATGATAAAACTACACGTCACTATGGCTATCACCCTCGATATGGACCACCACCCTTGCGTCTCTATTTTGCATAGCCAATGGTGGAAGTGCAGCTGAAGA
The DNA here is from genome assembly GCF_001263595.1 of Phalaenopsis equestris. Lineage (NCBI taxonomy): Eukaryota > Viridiplantae > Streptophyta > Magnoliopsida > Asparagales > Orchidaceae > Phalaenopsis > Phalaenopsis equestris. The sequence continues at coordinate 76,609,321 of NW_018164444.1, forward strand.
GTCTTGATCGTACAGCTTCTATTCAGTTACTGTCAAAATTTATTCATTAAATTAAAAAGATTTACATACAACCTCTATATTTTTTTGTATTTATATATCTAAACATAAACTGTAATTTTTACAGGCATGTCATCTTAGGAAGGAAAAGAAATATTTTATTTTTTTACTGTGATATTTTATGTGATATGAAAGATTAAAGTTTAAGATTGATGATCCAATCTCAAAAAATATAAATATTAATATTGCATCATCGTAGTTAGATTGCTACATACCGAATAAATAATTAACAATTAATAATTATTTTGCAATTCAACGTTTTTTTTTTTTTTAAATCTATAAACTTTGAACTTCGGTGCACCCAACCGCCATTCAACCACCACAACCGCAGAACAACGTTTTTCATTCATTAATTTCTTAGTAGGTTTTCATCTGTGAGTGGTCCCGCTTGCCATTCTGTGCGTGCGAAGCTTTTATTATGTGAATTTAGAAGCTTGCTTCTTTAATATATGCCAATCAATTACTATTTAGAAGCTTGCTTCTTTAATATATGCCAATCAATTACTATATCCACTAGCTTTTAATGAATTAAATATAATTCCACCAACCAAGAACTGAGACTTGGATAAAATCGACCCCTAAAAAAACTAGAAAAATATAGATTGTAATTTGAGAGTAGCACCAATTTAATACAATATATTTATGACGTTTATAAATAATTTGAGATAAAAAAACTAAAAAAAAATCACATAAATAACATGTTAAATCATTATTAAAATTAAAAAATAAATATAGATAACAAAATTAATTTAGCACGAAAACAGGAAAGAAAAGAGTAATGATACACTCCAAAAAAAAAAAAGCAAAATTAAATAACCTCATTTAGTTCGAATAAATTGAAGGAAATATTACCATACTAATCCATCTCCTCAAATGGTTATTTAAAATAATTGTTTTATATTTGTTCTTAAAGAGTGTCTAAGAGTTTTATTAGTAGACACGACTAAAAATTGCTGGCGACCTACTTCTTATTAGTCAAAAGTGATCCAAGAAAAACACAACTTTCGCCATGTTATGGGAGAGAAGATTTGGTTCCATGAATCAAAATCTCAAATTAAATGTTTATATAATTTTTTTAGAAGTGAAATCTCCACTAACCACCATTCCACGCGCATCCGCGTTACTGGCGGATGACTTTCAACACCCAACGACTACGCAAGTTTTGGAAGATGCCAATATAAAATGGTATGACATATGAAACATGTAATGCACGCGAAACAGAGTGAAGAGTTTGAAATCGTGGGTCATTCACTTTTAATTCTTAGATTATAATAGAAACATACTGAACGAAAATATAATTGAAAACCACATATTTTAACCAGTCTCTACTCCTAACATGTTTTTTAATAACTACTGATGAAAAATAAAACTTTATTTTATTTGAGAATGGTCATTATATGTCAATAAAGAAATCTATAATTGAAAACCGCGCATGGAGAATAGGAAAAATTATTCCATGCGGATCCGCGTCCTGCGGGCGGACGCCGCTCCGTAAATCACATGATTTACGGTCCTGATGTATTTCGGTGGGCCCCACCTAAAATTTTTTATTTTTTTTTAAAAAAACGGAAATAATCCTGACCGTAGATCATCGTGATCTACGGCCAGGATCGGACACCGCATGCAGAGATGCATGCGGTGTCCGCACGCAATAATCTCCCGGAGAATAGAGGGTGGATGGCTTACCTTGTGGGGACAGCGTATTGCGGGAAGAGCTTGGCGAGGATGCGGACAAGGTCCTCGCGATGGAGGACGGACTCAGCACAGAGGTAGCGGCCGGAGGCGGCGGGGGCCTCAAAGACGAGGATGTGGGCGTCGGCGACGTCACGGACGTGAACGTAGGCCTGAACGGCGTTGGCGTAAGTCTTCGCGGAGCCGTTCAGGTACTTAAGCACATGCACCGCACTTGCGTTCACTGCCTCCTGAAGCAGGGGGCCCAGAACCAGGACAGGGCTCACCACCACCAGATCCACCCCAAGCTCCCCGGCTAGTTCCCACGCAGCTTGCTCCACCACCGCTTTGCCATAGCAGTACCAGTTCTGCAAATTGTGGAGAATGAAAGCTGTTTAGCCCATTGGTTCAGGCATGCCTCTATGTGATGTATGTGCATGTTTGTGGATTGTGAATTAAATTCGCTTTTTTTTTTTAAAAAAAAAGATGTAAAATAGGTGGGATTTAGTTACTTTTTGAACATATAACGCCCCAGCTAATTGAATTACAGCTAATGACGATGATGAATTCCCACCATTAAATCAATGTATATAATGATGAAATTGATGGTCACTCCCTAAATTTATATTTTTAGAGTTGCTTCGAGCGAGATAATCTCAAGCCAAAAACAACTTAATAGTAATTTCAAGTCATACAAGCTTCAATAGAATACGAGCAACTTTCAAATTGATAATAAAATTATCGGCCTTAATCCAACATATAATCGATGATCAGTATTAATTCCAAGTTAGTTAATTTTTACTCATCAAAAACTGCAAGAAATATATATAATGATTTAAGAGGCTCATCTCATTCTCTCTCTTTCGTGACTTAAATCACTATTTCTCAACCCTTCCACTTCGAAATGGAAAAACTCTGACACTTCTAAGATGAAACTAACGAAAATAAGAACTACACAAACAATTCAATATAGGGTTTCTCCGTGAAATTCTAGCTCTGCAACTTAAGGAAATAAAAGAGGAATAATCAATACCTTAGTTTGCTTGCAGAAGTCCAGGTCGCTCCAGCACGACTCATCTACGACTACATCCTCACTGCGCTTAGGATCCATCGTCATCGCCCCAACTGACGAGGTGAACACCACTCGCCTCACTCCAGCTTCTGCCGCGGCCGTGATCACATTCCTCGTCCCTTCAACCGCTGGCTGCACCATCAGCTCCTACACCCAAACACAGATCAGAGGCATTCTCACCCAAACGTAACGACACTCAATAAATTCAACAGATCACAACAAAGCAATGCCCTACAGGATCATCGGTCACAGGTGAAGCAGGGTGGAAAACGCCCTCGCATCCCTTAATCGCCTCACGAAGCGCATTCAGATCGAGCAGATCAGCTTTGTAGAGCACCAGCCGCTCCGATGCCCCTTCCAACGCCTTCAGATGCTTGCACTTCGCCTCATCTGCTCCAAATGAATCAAAACTCATTCGATCAATAAAATCCGAGTTGACAAAAATCAAAATCGAGGAAAAAGGTAAGTGGATTAGGACAGTACCTAGACTCCGAACTGTTCCGTGCACGGTGTATCCGCGCTCGAGGAGAAGCTTCACGATCCACGATCCGATGAAGCCATTGGCCCCGGTGACACAAACCCTTTTCCGGCGGTCCGTGGTGATGGATAACTCGTTGCCGGCGGTCATTTTAACAGCGGCGATGAGGGTTGGTGGATGGGGTAGAGAATACCGAGAGACTTTTCCCGAGTAAAGACACCGAAAATGTCGATTTGCAGTGGAAGCACATCTTGTGAAAAGGCATATTTATAGGCATAAAAATGGCATGGATTTTAATTTTTTTTCATTTTTAAAAAATAAAAAACTAGATTAAGGTGTGAAATTGTTCGGTTGGTGTGCTACACAAAAAAAATCGCTCCACCAAACTTCTGCGCTCAATGAAAAAGAAACCCTAAAAGGGTTAGTGAGGTGTAGCCATCGGAACTGGAACTGGAACTGGAACTGGTGGGGAGAAAAGTATGGAGGAATTTTTTTAATTTATAAACACTTTTAAAGTTGTCATCGGTGTGTATGTAACATTAATCGCATTAAATTTGGTCTGCTTATGTTTAGATCAAATTTAAGCTCATTTATATGCAGTTATATGCTGCATAATTGTTGAGAATGTAATTTATTAAAATCATATGTTTGAATCATGCATATTATAATCAAATTTTTAATGCAATTGATTTGCCTAAAATAGTCAAATAAGTACTTATATAGATTAATAGATAAGTTAAAATTTTAAATGCTTTGTCAATTTTTTATATTAATAAATATTTTTTACTAATTTAAATTAATAAATAATTCAATAATATTAAGCTTAGTATCTAATTACCTGATATTACTTAAATAAGATTATAAATAAAAGAGTTATGAATTTCTTGCTTTCATATAAATTAATTACTCTTAAGCTTTATTCAGTTAAAACAAAATAATAAAAGAGGTTGTATTAAATTTTAGGGTTTAGCAATAATCTCTTTAAGCTTATAAAAATTTTCTCTGATGTGGTAATGTCGACGAGAAGTTAAAAGAGAAATGCTAAAAATTAGTTTATGATTTTTGATGCATGTCGGAAGGACTGTGGCGGTAGTGTAATAATTTAGCATCTTAATATTGTACGAAGGTTCGACGCACAAAGATAAAAGGCATAATAATAAGCAAAAAGAGATCCCTTGACTTTTACAAGAAAAATCTTAGAAAAAGTAAAAAATCATGGGGTCTAGTCTAGTTAAAATAGTCTACTAGGTAATTTTGAGTACATGAGTCCACTCTTCTTCTGAATTATAGAAGATAGAATCACAAAGTTAATATGCAATGACAACTTATCAATAATCGCTATAACGGGCTGCAAATGTTGTGGTCGATGGTCATGAAGGCAGTATCCTGCCATGAATGTTATAGATGATGGTTATAGCAATAACTTGTCATGGAGGTCATAGTTGCAAGTCGTGGTAGTAGTTGGTCATGTTGGTCGTAGAAGATTGCTTCAAGAACGTCGATTGGCCATGAGATTGTATCAAGAAGTTATGTGTGAGTCACATATGATATAATTCGTCACATAGATCGTAGTGGTGAGTTATGATCACATTTGTCAGCTATTGAAGACGATGTTTGGAGTTGGACGAGTTATGGGTCCCATAAGTTGTATTTAATCATATATGTCATAACACGGATCTGTGATAATGTTCATAAGTGTCAGAGGGTGTTGTTGAGAACTGCAGGAGCTTTGATAACATTTGGTGGTCATATAGGCCAAAATGGAGAGCAACACGAGTTGTAATAGTGTTCATAGGCCGCAGAGGCTGAAGTTGAGAGTTGCACTAGCTTCGATAACATCTTTGTAGGCACATGAACCAGATTTGAGAGATGTATAAGCTGTGATAATGTATATTAGTTGCAGAGGCCAAAGTTGAGAGTTACACTAATTGTCAAATCATTCGTAGGCCACACAGACTAGAGTTGAGAATTGCATTGGTTGTGATAATGTTTGCTTGTAGTAGAGGCAGTACATGAGTTGTGCCAACGTCCGTAGGCCGCAGAGGCTGAAATTAAGATTTGCACAACTGTGATAACATCCATAAGTCATAGAGGCGGGAGTTGAGATTTGTACAGGCTGTGGACGACATAGATCATAGTAGTGAGTTGCAATGATGTCCGCAGGCCATAGTTGTCGGAGTCGAGAGCAGCTTGCACATAGATCGTAGTTGGTCATATAGGCTATGGTAGGGAGTTACATTGTACCTGGGTGTGTTGTTACATGGTCTTGTGATTCGTTACTTTGTAACTTACATCGAAATTCTACATCGCATATCGTGATTCAATAAAGAGCTTCATTGCAAGGAGCAGGTGACAGTCGATGGTGGCTAACAGTGTCTGGCAAGAGGTTATTGACTGTGTTATGCGGCTGCAGTAGCATGAAGCATTTGTCGGATCTTTGGTACAAAAAGAGTGAGCTTCAACTCCTTCTTTCGGTGCTTTAGGCTTAGATATCGTTTCAGGTCCTCTCTTAAGAAAGGGGTAAGGTTGTACTTACAAAATATGAGAGAGGCCTACATGCAAATAAGAAAGAAAACTGACCACTTCATCGGACAGCCCGGAGAGTTCCCTTGATTAGATAGTATTTTTGTGAGAATTCAAGTGCATAAATAAGATTAAAATTAAGTGAACTTGGGCTCGTTGGATTTATCTTGTCAAGAAGCTCGATTTGACCATAAACTTCTCACATTTAGAATTAGGTTGTCTTCTAATTGAGCACCACAAGTATCTAAAAATGATTTTACGGGTTGATCTATGCTAGAGTTGACTCGGTATTAGTTAATGTTGGTGTCATTATGTTTATCTTATCGAACCGATCAGTTTCACTATAAGTTTGTTGAAATTAGAGTTCCTAATGATTTATAATTAAAGCTTGCATATTCTTTTCTCAAAAAAATTGCTTAGAGATTCATACCACGCATCTAGATCCATGTCAGATGATGAATTTTTTTTGATGGTGTATCTGTTGTGTTTTTATTTATTGGTGAGGTTAACTTCATTATCAAATCAGTTTGATTCATATTTCTCTAAAACTTATATATATATATATATATATCTGTCTGTGTGTGTCTGTGTTCAATCTTATATTGTCTTATAAATCACACCCAAGAAATAGATCATCGGTCATGAGGAAGAGAGAAAGGGAGTGCGAGTGAAAGAGGATTACACTGAAGAACACTAAATTGAGAGAATTGTGTAGCATTTTATTCATGAAATGCTCATCTATTTATAGACAAGGGGGTAATAGAATCGAAGTTACATTTTGCCCCTATTTAAATAGGGTTTTACAAATAATTATTAGAATTAATCTTTTGTGGGTCAAGGCCTCGCTACTCTTCAGCTCGGTCGGCAGGACTGACGAAGTGAACCGATCAGTATTTTCGGTCAACCGACTAGATAGGGATCATCAGCCGATTGATCCTTTAGGCAGCTCCGATCGGTTGAATTTCTGAAGATAGTCAACAAGATTAATTTGTTTGGTTCAAAAATATCAATTGGATGTATCAATGCAGTCGTCAGCTCTCAATTCTTGACGATGGAGTTTCTTTCGATTAAATAAAACTAGGTCATCGGGGAGAGGGTGAGTTTAACAATTGCTAATGTAATATATTAGTGTATTTTTTAGACCTGTTTTTGAGATCTGGTAAGTCTACATATTTATTTTATGTTGTTGATTTTCTTGAAGTTTTTGGAGTTAATTTGATGCTCAATTTATTCGTCGTTCTTTATTAATTTTGCTTCATGCTTGATTTTTAAAATGTATTTACCAAATTGTAGAGCATTTTTTATTATATTTTGAGCATATTTTATCTATTTTTAATAGCTTCATAAATAAAAAATTAAAATGTTTCTTGTTAGATTTGTCTTCCTTAAAGATTTGATACATCTTTATATATGTAGGGTTTCTGAAGCTATCTAGTGTCTGTTTTGAACACTGTTTTTACCAGTGTACCCGAGACATATTTTCTACTTATTAATTATTTTTTCATAATTTTTGAAGTCATATATTCATGATATAAGATGCTTCTATAAAATATGTATTTAACAAATTCAACAATCAATAAATTACTTTTATGTCCTTTATAAAAAAAAATTAGAAAATTTTATTATAAATATCTATTGCATTATCTAGATCCCTTTTCTAAGTTTTTTTTCATTTTTCCATTCTCTAACAGAGAAATTTTAGAGAGAGAAGTGTAGGAAGCTTAGAGAGAGAAAGTTCGATTTGAGAAATGTAGAGCCAATTTTGTTCGTCGTGCTAGTTGGGGAAATTGTTTGGATCTTGGTATGCTACTGTTAACGTACTTTAGATTACAACTTCGTTTTTTTAGTAAAATTTTGATATTTTATTTGTCAAAATTTCATACAAATACAAATTTATGGAGATTTCCTTACTTTTCAATGCGCAGTATTTTATATGTTGTATATTAGATTGTGCTGAACAAATTGAACGAAAAATAATTTATTTTTATTGGTTCTTTTGTGTTATATAATATTTTGCATATGTTGGCATGTATGTTAAACCTAATACAATTTATTGTAGAATAAGAAATGCTTGAAATAATATGTTGGATGTTTCATATAAATAGTTTTACAAATTACGATTGTCGATATATGCAAATTTACTTCCCGTCAGTTATATTATTAATTGTGTCTACTAGTTTGTAACACTTCCTACAGCATGTTGTGATATTCAATATATCAAAATTTGTAGTATTTATATGCTTCTGTATCAAAAATATATGTCAAATGATAATAAAAAGGGGAAGTGCATGTGGTTATGGTGGGTGTATGCATGTTATGTGCAATCAAATAGAGTCATAAGGTTTTTTTACCTAACAAATTATCCATATGTGTGTTTGATATGCCTGAATAATTGTGAACAAGTGAAGGTGTAACCGGAAGTGGAGTTATAAGAGGCATAGAGAAAATATGAACAAATGTAGGTATAAAGGGCGGAGGAAAAATATTAAATTAATTCAAAGAAATAAATGAATTTTGATTTTCATGCTTTTTACACTTATAATATAATATTATTTTTTGTTGTTACTCAGCATATGCCAACTACAGTTATAATTTCGTTTACTGACATTGTGTTAGACATTATACATGATGTTCCAGTATGTTCGCTTTATTTTTTTGAATGCATGTTTATTTATTTATTTAAATATTGAAACCGAGGTAGATTTTAAGTGTCCTACTTAGCTGTGGTTGCTCGCCCCTACTTTACTCGCATGTGTTGTTTCAGTGAAGAATAAGGTTCGGGTTGAGTTGAGACTTGTGTTAGAAGTGGGAACTTGATATTAGGTATTTTAGTACCTTAGAAATATATTTTTGATAGTCATGGTGATGTTTATATTTTGATGAAAGTGAGATTAAATCATGATTGTTCTATTTGTTTTCTTTTTGTTGTATTGTGTTATGATTTGAATGAATTTGGATATTTTTATTATATAATAATTAATGATATTAGTGTCTTTATATTTATGACAGATTGAAGAAAAATAAGTAAATAAGATTCTTTCCAAATAGATCTTGAGTGATAATTCATCTGTTATGACCTCGATACGAGGTGACCTGCCTCAATACTACAAGTTGCATCAAGTTGAGTTGTGACATAAATTTTAGTATTAAAGTTAGTTTTGAAGCAAGTAATCTATAACCAGATTCATGGGATTGATTAGTAGATGAGTGTGAGAGTTTTGAGTAGTTTAAGATTAATTTTCTTTTCTATCATTTCTTATATATATGTTATATTAACTTATTGCATGTGCATGTCAAGGGTAAGTATTGGGTTAGTATGGATCCCCAAAATCAAGGTGTGATAATTGAATCGAGTTACAGTCAGGTTGAGGCAATACAAAGTACAATACGAGCTCTTCCGTCAGGTTCAATGACTTAATTTTCTAGTTTGGTGGCTCAATTGATGGGCGATGCTCAAAACAGAATGTATACTTTGAGAGTAAAGGATGGAAACTAATATTTATAGTTATCCCTGAGATTGAAGTCACCTCGTTTCAAGGGAGAAGTAGAACCTCAAGTAGCCAAGGATTAGCAATTGAGACTAGAGAAATCCTTTTATAACATGTATCCCCGGTGGTGTTTTTACTTGATGGTGAAGCTGAGTGCTAGTTGCTATGCTAGTAAGAAAATAAGTTTCAAGGCAATCTGAATGTTGAGATTACTTAGAAGCAATTTACTGATACATTTAAAGATTGACATGAGGCTAAGTTTACTGCATTAGCAAGATAAGTTCCACATTTAGTAGTACTACAGAGGAGAAGTGTTGTAGATTTTTTAAAGGGCTCAATGATAACTTAAAGCATCGACTTATTCTATTCAAGATCAAAGTTTCTCTGAGTTAGTGGAGAGGGTATGTTTGATAAAAAATGATCTCATATCTATTCAACAACATATGAATGTGAACCAGAAAAGATTTGGAGGGGAGTCTTTTAGAAGTGGTGGCAGTGGGAAGAAGAGTTGATTTGGGTCGTATGACTCTGGGAGAGGTTCTATAATTTGTAGAGGCAATGGTTCACCTATCTCGATGAGTGATGCTCTAGTTTGTGCTTCATGTGGAAAGATACATTACAACCAATGTTATTTATTCTTTGAGCAATATTTTAGGTGTTGCAAAGTATCCTAAGAAAGCATCGAAGAGTGAATCTGATACTCAAGTAGACTAGAAGGTTGATAAGAAAATAGATGGTTGTCCAATCAGGAACTTTCAGTGAAAGATCATCCAGCAGAGGTGGAGGGAGTTCTTTAGAAGGCAGACCAGAGAGAGTCAAATTAAGACAATGTGTCACTCCTATTACTATTGTTGCAGTTCAGCCTAGAGTTTATAGTTTGACTTAGCAGGAGGCTAATGATGGATTCAATTTTTTGACAGGTACATCTTCTATTTCTGCATAGCCTTATAGAATTTTATTTCGTTCATAAACTACTCATTAATTTATTTCTGAGAATTTTTTGCTTTCTTAGCCATTATTTCTCTTGTTCTACCTTCATATTTTTCAGTTCTTTAACCTATCCGGTATTATTCAATGGCTAGTGAAGTTTGTATCCATGGCAAAGAGATTTTGAATGAAAAATTGGTGTCTGAGTTAACTGCATTACAATTGACTGAGTTTGATGTTATCTTGCGTATGCATTTGTTTAGTAGATATGTGGCTTGTATTACTCAAGCAGCCAAATGAACTCTTAGTATATTATTAATTGATTTCTTAAATATCCATATTATTTATCTATCAAACCCTCATAAAACAAATATAGTTAATTTGGACCATATTTGTAAAAATAAAATAAAATAAAAACTTGGTCCATATTTGTCTTGTTCTACTCGTCAAATCTATAAGAAATTTTTCTTCAAAGATAATTCAATTTGCACCTGTGGGACCGGATTTAGGTTAGAAATATGAAATATTTATGATTTTTATAAGAAATTTAAATTTGGAGTAAATTCTGAAGAATAAATGGGCGGCTTAAACGAATGGAGGTCAAATATTTGGTTAGTTTAATCCAAATGAAAGAGAAGGGGTTGGTGGGTGGGAGGACCCACCCATGACCTGCCTATTACGACTCCGATTATTTCTTGATTCTCTTCCGCTCTTTGAAGATAGTGCTGGTTAGCGGCGCACTAAGATTTTAAAGAGGTGTGGTAATATAAGTGGTTGAACCCCATTTTCGCATGGGACTGGTGGGCGGGTTGACTGGCTCACCGGCATTCATGTGGTGGTTAGTTTTTTATTTTATTTTATTTTATTTTTTATTTTTTTATTTTTTGGTGTATTTTCTTATGTCAAATGAAAGGGAAGGGGTTGGTGGGAGGGCGGACCCTATCACTCACACAAAGACATTTTCTACTAGTTGCAAATATTACGTATGATGAGCGTATGTGATATATCGAATGTTATTTTTTCTTGCACCGGTTTGCTTCTTAGACGTATACGTGTTTGCATGCACGTAATATTTTTTCTTCCTCCTCTCCCATTCGTCAACAACAACAGTTTTGCCTGAATCGATGACCGTAGAAAAGGGTAAAGTTATAGGCATTATCGAGCACATGTAATTTTTTAAGTGTTTTAAATGTAAATTGTATCAAGAGTTTTTAGTATTGTGTAAGTCCGCCTTAATATCATCTGACAATACTTCTCCGCTCGCTATTTTTTCCTACAAATAACATTTCTAAAATGTTTTGGGTCATTTATATGCCTACCGCACAATTATAATATATTTATATATCAAACATTCAAAGTTTCATATTTACCTATATGACACCTAAATATTTAATATCACATAAAAAATCATTACTATTTATTTTAAAAAAAGTGAATTACATCATTTCATGCATGGATTCATGATACTTGTGAATATCTAAGTATGGTTCTAACTACTCTTAGTTGACCATGAATATCTAAGTATATCAAAATTTAGGTGTTAAGACTTGTGAATATCTAAGTATGGTTCTAACTACTATTAGTTGACCATGAAGCTGAAGAGTCCTAAATCAAGTACATATATAGGAAAAGGAAGAGCCAAGCTTAAATTTATGAATTTTTATTTGATTTTTCATTTTCGTAAGTATATTTATAACACTTTGGCATGAATGTCTCTTTTTGGCCTTTGCTCTTTCTTTTGAGCTTAGGTTGCTTGTGAGTGTTGGTTTTTCTTCGCTATGTTTGTTGTTTTTAAGAGTTGTTGCTTTATCTAGGTTTGGGAGTTCGTCTTTTTGGTCCCTGTTGTTTTACTTCTTTGTGTTGGTTTTTTGAACCAATACTTATTTTGTTATGGTTGTTTGAGAGCAGCCTTACTATTTCGTATATTTTTTTCTTTTTGTTTCTACACTTGTGTAGTGTAGCTTTGGTGTTTTTTTTTGGATTTTGTCTTTTTGATGTCTCTTTTTAGCCTATGCTCTTTCTTTTGACTATTGGTTGTTTGTGAGTGTTGGTATTTCTTTATCTTGATTGTTGTTTTTAAGAGGTGTTGTTTTATCTCTTATTTTCAGAATTGGATATTTTATTGGTTATATGGTTAATACTTTTGGTTCTTTGTTCTTAAGGCTATTTTTGGTTGAGTTGTGATGTGTTATATCCTAACTTAGAGTGTTAATCGTTATTTTATTCTGATTTTTCATCTTTTTTTTTTTTATCATTAAATTTGAATGGAATTTTATTTAAACAATTTAATGTAGTTTAAACATATATTTGAGACTTGGCTGGCAATTTTTATCTTTTTATCTCTTGTTGGGTTATTGAGGTTCAGTGTTTTAAGTCTTACTATGTTCGTAAGATTTGTTGTTCTTTTGGCTGCCTTTGCATTGGTAGGCTGAGAGAATTATTGTTTGTTTCATTCTATAATTTCATTGAATTTTGATAGATTATCTGGGTTTTGGATTTAGGTTTTATTGGGGTCTTTATACTTTTTATTTTTGTTGTTAGGTAGTTTTTGTTGGTAGTTGACTGTTTTGTTGTGGCATAGTGCTTGCTGTTTTGATTCTTGCTTTTTATGTTGGTTTTATGTTTTTTCTTTATTTTTGTTGCTTTTGTGTTTTTTTTTTTTTGTTCTTTTTAAGTTTTTGTCCCTTTCTGTTTTGATTGTTGGTTTTTGGAGCTCTTATTTATTTATTTTGGTTTTGTAGGTTATCTAGATGTCATTGTGAGCAGATATCGGTGTTTGCCTTAGAGATTTAGCTCAAGATTTTTTTTTGACATGCTAGTGATTGGAGAACATCTGGTTGTTGTTCCTGAGAAGATGTAATTAATTTTTTGATTGATTAAAGATTAAGATCGTGGATATCTTTTTGGTGATCATGTCGATTTGTCAACCTATTTGAAGTTATTATTAGGTGTTGTTGCTATTTGGAGTTATTATGTTTTGATGGTTTTGCTAGTTGTTATTTTGATTAGTTGTAGTTCGGTTTGTTGTAACTATCTTTGTGAAGGCTGGTGTTTTTTGTTATTTGGGTCGTTCTTTCTAGTTTTGGTTATTGTGTGTTGAGTTGAGTTATTTCTCTTTTTTCCTTTTATAATAAATTTGGGTGTAGCTCTGTTCTTCCAAAAAAAAAGTAATCATAATTACATGCATAGGAATTTTTTGGGACCCTTTATATTTTCACACATTAAACAAAAAAACAAAATAAGTGGCTCTCAAAATTCAATATATTTGTGAGGATTATGTCAATCCCCCCTTGAAAAAGAAGGGATTTAATTCTCTTGCCTTGACAAAAGTGGAAGCATATTAATATTTCGACCATAAAAATTCATCTCCCTCAGCCACTTAAAAAGCCAACCTTAACGTTGTTTTCTTTGAATTTATTATGATTTTAGTGTATAAAATGCTAAGTGTGTGCCTGAAAATGAATAATGTAAAATTATATTATATGAAAATACAATAGCAATATGCTTATCTTTTTTTTGAACATGTTAGTTTTATGTTTTTTGTTAACTTAATTAAGTAATGTGATAAACATAGATATAATAGTTTTTTTATTGTTGCTTCCATATTATTATTTTATTTTAATGTATTGTAATAAATATGTAGTATTTTGATATGTGAAAAATGCGATGTCGTATTATTATTTTTATTATATTTTTTAATCATTTTTATATATTTCTTAGATATATTCGGTGTTTTTATGCAATATACGAGGACAAATATAGCACTTGTAAGAAATAATGAGTGCCCGAGTGCCTAAAGCAAGCTCCTCGATGCCAAAAGATAATCGTCGCAATGTCATATCCAAGGCGCCACAGTGCTAAAAGTAAGAATTTTTAGCCAAAATCCCGAGATCAAGACATTATAGCGCCAGAAGCCAAGCGCCCACGAAAGTTGTGTTGTCACGCCTAAAGCCTTAATTTGAAGAATAGAAGACATGAAACATGATGCTTGAACCCCGCACCGTCGTGCCCAATTTCAATGCCCCCAACGCTAACCCTTAAGCGCTCCGGCGCTCCCCATCAACATGCGGTGGTTTTGAGGTTTGCTGACGGTTGGGTTGAAGAATTTGATATGGAAGTGATGGTGTGTTTACATATTTGTGTAAGAGTGAGAAAGTGTGATTGTAATCAAGTAAGGATGGAATTTATGATGGGGATCGCGTTTTGGGAATAATGATTGCTTCTATCATTTTCTTATTCATTTTAAATCGAGGTACATACACTGAGAAAGAAAGAGTCAAGCTTAAATTAATGGAAGTTTCATGGGGCCCTTTATATTCATGGTTTATACATAAAACAATAAAGAAAATGGCTCTTAAAATTCAGTGAACTTTTGTGAAGATTATGCTAATCCTTCCTTGAAGAAGAAGGGATTAAGTTTATTCCTCTTGAAAAAAAATTCATGCTATTGATATTTCAACCATAAAAATTCATCTCCATCAGCCACATGAAGATGCCAACCATAATGTTGCTTTTTTTTTATGATTTATTATGAATTTAGTGTATAAAATGCTGTCTGTGTGTGCTTAGAAATGAATAATATAAGATTATATTGTATGAAAATATAATTTCAAATGATTATCTTTTTTTAAACTTAGCTTGATCGTTTTATGTTTTTATTAACTTAATAAAGTCATGTGAGTAATAGTTAATTTTTTATAAAAATTTTTTTTTTTTTTTTTTTTTTTTTTTTTTTTTTTTGCTTCCGCGTTATTAATTTATTTAGATCTATTGTAATAAATATGTAGTATTGTGATAGGTGTAAATATTTTTGAACTGTCTTCACATCTTCTACCTAATTTTAGTGTTACTCGTAATCGGATAAAAAAAAGTCCTTTTTTTTTGGATTTGCCTTACTAGAAGAGCAGTGTAATCTGGCGCGATCTTGAAGTCACTCACATAGAGAAATTTTTCTTTAAATGAATGTTAAGAGCTAAACTAAGAATAATAATGTCAAACTAAACTTAGAGAGTTTTTGTACATGCCAAACTTGAATAAGATGTAACAATGTAACACTACCACCCATTACTGTTGTAGGACCTTCTACTTTGATCGACTACTTCCGATTGAGATGTGTCAAGCAGCATGAGCCGAACTTTTGAGCTAGAGCTTGTTGAGCATACATAAAGTTTTTCTAAAAAGAGTAAAAAGTGTAATTTTGATATAATATACAACTAACTATTATCTTCTTTTCAAATTTGGAAAATTACAAACATAGCACTCAATTCTAGCACTGCACTCAATTCTTATGGATTTACCTATCTCACACCTAAACTTTCATTTTTACACACATAACACTTAATCTATTGATGAAAATATAGTTTTGACTATTAAAAGGTGATAATGAGTGATACATTTCATATGATATTTGTAATTATGAAATTTCTGGTGTGAGATAGATAAATATGAAAGTTTTAGGTACTATGTATGTAAAAACCCCTTTCAAATTTTATCTCTCTATGCAGGTTGTTCATGGGGATATCAGATAGAGCAAGTACGATGCTCCATACCTATCATGGAAAGAGTTCTCGATAGTAGTTCGGGGCATGTGGTTTAGAGAGTTTGGGGTATGCCTAGGCATTATTCTTAAGTTATTTTTATAATTTTATCAATCTAATTTAAATTCATTTTGTAGAAACAGTTATGATGATGCCCCGAGCATGATGCATACATTAGGGGGAGCTTCGAACATAAAGGAGAGGTTATCATTGCGACAAGTTCAAGATGATAATTAAGACACATCAAAGCCCTATTTGGCTTAGGGAGGACGTGTTTAATGCATTACTCAGATCCTAGGATATTTTGAATTATCAGAAGAAGAGTCAGCATACCAAGATAATCAACATTCTGATTGTGGGGCATGAACACCTCAAAGCATATTGGTGGGGCTTTCCCACATACAGAATATAAGAGGAGGTTGGTAAGAGTTAAGTTGTGCTTTAAATCTTACTATAAAATAAATATTTACTATTTTTTTTTCCTTACCTTAACATATAATAGAGTTTGGATGAGAGTCCACCACTACTGAACTACATGTGCGTACTCATAAGTGGTGGTCGGACCACTCATGGATATACAACAAACCTAAGGTGATAGATTTAAGTGACAAGAGTAATTATTATACAATTCAAATTATACTTGAATTTAATGTTTCCTTTTTCTTTTATTATTATTATTATTATTTTTTTTTTTGTAGAAAAACTTTCAACAATTGAAGGAGAACTGAAATCAGTGCACAAGAGAACTTACGATCCCAAGCCATGATCAAATAGACTATAAGCTTTGGAAAGAGGTTAGTGGAGGTAAAAAGTAAGTAATGTTTTATGGATTAGGAATGTAGGCACAAATGTACAATCCTCATTTCTCCTCTAGTGCATTAAGTGCATCTACTTCTACCACCTAGGAGTATGAGGTTCATAGACAAGTTGTCACATTCAATGTTGATATTGAAATTTGATTTGTTGCACAGCTCGCTCAAATTAAGTCTCAATTGGAGGCTCAATTGGAAACAAAATTAGATTCATTTCAATGTAAGACACACTTGAGAGGGAAACAATTGATGGAGAAGGACATCAAGGAGGATGACAATGGGACGGAAGAGAATTAGGGCAATTTTTATTTATTTCTTCTTTATGAGACATCTGAATATGTTATTTCTATGTAAATATACTTTAATTCTTTGGTTTAATGAATTTTAATCATTTCTATGTTTAATTTGTGTGTTCATTCGATTGGTTTTAGTTTAATAACTGCTTTGACAAGTAAATTAGATTGTGTGATATATAGTTGAATATGTATTGTGTTACAATTATAGATGTGAAAATGATATGCTAACCTTGGTGGTTTGAGCTTAAAGGCCTCACTGTGGAGAATGACAATGTCAACATTATGCATCTCCTTAACTCTTCTATGAAGAGGAAGCGATGGAAAATCCAACTGCAAGTTGCTTCTGTTGTGGCTTTTCTTTTAAATTTTAGGCAACTCTTATTTGTTCATATGCCACTAGAATGTAATGGTTCGTTTTGTTTTGATGCATGTTGGTGACGATAAAAAACTTTCTACTATACTTGTAGATAGATGTCTCTTTTTTGTACACCAAAGATGTATACATGATATATATATATTAATCCAAGTACATATTTCATTAAAGAAGGTTATTGATTTTTTTATCTACACTTTTCTGACTGTCAAGAGAAGGACTATCAATAACTGCAGGCCGTCAGTTATATATTTGACCGACAGAAAACTAAAATTCAAGCAAAAGGCTATTGAAAAATCGACGGTCCAAATCTTGTTGGTTACAAAACTTACAAATATTACCAAGAGCAACCAGATTTTTTTTCTTTTGCCTGAACCAACTACTTGTGATCGTCGATTATTTAAATGACTGCTACTCGATGTCTAACCAACAATCATGCTTTCGACATAAACTAATGGACTTGAGCCGTAGGTTATTTAACTGAAAGATAATTGATCGCTAACCAACGGTTATGCTTTCAATGCAAACCCATGGGTTATAGCCGTATGAAAATAAATGCTTTCAACAATACAGTAGTTCCTTAGATTAATGACAAATCAAAAAATAACACTCTTTTGGCCATCAGAAATTGTCAGTTTATTATTAACTGAAAGTTTTTTATATATACTTACTGATGAATTTTAGCCATCAGAAATAGTCTGAATTTTTATAGCAGTATAAGCTTCAAGCAACCTTTCATATTCACAGTTACATGCATGGAAACATCTTGTGATGTTTCGTATTCAAGATTCATGCAAGGAGAAAAAATAGCTACAAATTCAATATACACGCATGAATAATATGTTCCCTCTTTCAAGAAGAATATTCATTCTTTTCATAAGATGATGCAAATGAAGATTTTAGCTATATTAAGTAGTCATCGTTAGACATATAAAGAAATTACCTTTGATGTTATGTTCCTTAACTTTCTTATAATCTAATATTAAAAAAAATATATTATATATTGCCTTATAAATGAATTATTCAAGTTCATATTTTTTTGAAGTCGAATTTCAAAAGTTTGTCTTATTTTGGACATGGCTTGATAAATTTTTCATATGATATTATTAAAAGATTTCATTCAATAAAAATGAAACTAATCTTATGCAATTAGGGACTTTGTAGCAAATAAGAAAACTTGAAAGAAAATAAGACAATTGAATGGATGAGGTCCTCATCCTTATGAACTTGATTGATTAAGGTCTGCTCACAATATCATTATAATAGTTTCATTTGCATGCCTCTTCTATAGTGTTATTTTATTTTTTATGTATTATAATAAAGATTTAGAGTCTGTTTGGGGCAGCTTCAGTTTATTAAAAAGCAGTTGTAAAACTGCTGAAAAATAATCAGATATTCAAAAAGTTGCGGTGATTTTTACTTTTTTTTTTCTTTTTTTGAAAAACTCAGATTAGAGAGTTGCTACCACACCTAGTCAGAACCTGTGATAAAATGCAGACTTCAGCGACAACTTTTTGAAAAATCTGCTAAAACAAAGTTTACCCAAACAGACATAATTGCAGTGAGGTGTTGGGTAATATAGAGACCCGATCCATCGAAATTTAATTAGCTTCCTAATTAAGTATCTCATCTACCGTTCACCTACTTTCCCACCTGCCGCTCACCTACCACATCCTACCTACCGCTCATCTACCTCCCACCTACCGCTCTCATGGTTTCTATAAATAGCCTCTTTTGGTTTAAAGGAGAAGTCAAGCCAAGCAAGGACAAGTCAAGTCCTCTTGAGAGCTAAGAGAAAGAGATGAAGAGAGAGAGAGAAAGGAAGGGAGAGAAGAAAATAGAGATTTTCTTGTAAACGTCAAGACGCTCGACAGTGTAATTCCTCAAAGAAATAAAATCCTCTACAGCTCCGTGGATGTGGGCAAATTTGTCGAACCACGTAAATCTGTGTGTCGTTCTAGTGTTTTTCTGTGTGTAATTTTACTCGTTCCATTTTTTGTTTTATTGTCGTTGTTTTTCACAACAACTGGTATCAGAGATTTGGTTTGAATCTAAGGAAGAACGATGGGCGGAGATAGGGCTGTCAAAAAAGCTCGTTGTTTGCGAACAGTTCGTGTTCGGTTCGTCAATGAGTTCGTGTTCGATTCGTTCGATAAGTAAACGAGACAAACACGAACAAATTTTTTTCGTTCGGTTAGTTAAACGAACCAAACACGAACAGTGATGCGTTCGTTCGTGTTCGAATCGTTATTGTTTGAAATATAAAATAATATAAAATAATTATATAAAAAAAATTTATTATATTTTAAAACATTAAATTTTATAAATTATAATATATAATAAAATAATAATAATAATATATTAATATACTATAGTAGTAATATACTAATATAGATATTGTTCGTGTTCGGCTCGTTCGTTAAGAAACGAACACGAGCTTATTTCAAACAAACTAAATTTTAAACGAACCGAACACGAACACAAGCTTTGTTCGTTCGTGTTCGGTTCGTTTACACCCCTAGGCGGAGACGAAGTGATGACATCGGAGATCGAGAAGTTCAATGACACAAATTTTGCTTACTGGAGGATATAGATAGAAGACTACCTCTATGGGAAGAAACTTCATCTTCCGTTACTGGGAAAGCGATCAGAAAAGATGGACGAGGTAGAATAGAATCTGTTGGATCGACATGTTCTGGGGTTATACAATTAACCCTGTCGAGATCGTTTGCCCACAACATCATCAAGGAGATGACTACTGCATATTTCATGGCGTCTTTATCAGGTATGTATGAAAAGCCATCAGCGAATAATAATATGCATCTGATGAAAAAATTATTCAACTTGAAGATAACGGAATGTGTGTCTTTTGCTCAACACCTAAATGGTTTCAACAATATCACAAATCAGTTGTCGTCTATTGAAATTGATTTTAATGATGAGATACGTGCGCTGATATTGTTGGCTTCATTGTCAAATAGGTAAGAAGCCATGAGGATGACAGTTAGTAGTTCTGCAGGTAAATCTAAGTTGAAATATGATGATATTCGTGATTTGATTTTGGCTGAGGAGGTGCGCAAGAAGAATTATGGCGAGGCCTCGTGTTCAAGTTCGACGCTAAATGTTGATTCTAGAGGGAGATTAAATGACATGAACTCAAACAGAGGAAGATCAAAATCAAAGTCTGGTCAGCAGACAACCTGCTTGAATTGTGGAAGGCTGACCACATAAAAAGAAGCTGCAGGAATCCTGAGAAGAAGAAGAATGATGGCGCTAATGTTGTAACTAAAGAAATAAATAATGCGCTATTGTTGACAGTTCATAGTTCTATTGATGACTGAATAATGACTGGATACTGGATTCAGGGGCTTCCTTCCATACATCTTCTCGTCGGGAGTTAATGCAAAATTATGTTGTAGTTAACTTTGGGAAGGTATATCTGGCTGATGGAAAAAACTCTGGACGTGATGAGGATGGAAGATGTTGATATTGCACTCCCTAACAAGAGCAAATGGACTTTGCAAATGGTCAGACACGTTCCTAAGTTGAAGGAAAACCTAATCCCTATTAGACAGCTCAATGAGAGTGGTCATTCGGTAGTGTTCTCAAATAGCACCTGGAAGGTTACCACCTGGAAGGTTACCAAATAGGTTACCAAATGAGCATTAATACTGGCTTGGGGTAAGAAAACTGACACACTATATATGACTACAGGTTTACTCAGGCGTGGATAAATGAGCATTATGGGGAAGCAGAAGAATGTCAGTTTCCTGAAAAGTGACAGAGCCCAAAGGCAGGAAATTCGGACCTTGTACAGACCAATGGTGGAGAACTACACAGTTATGAAAAAAATCTTGCAAGATGAGAATTTGAGCAAGTGAGAGCTGACCAGGAAGGAAGAGACAGATTCCCTACCAGGGAATCAGACTTGGGAGCTGGTTGAACTTCCACCAAGTAAGATGACATTGCACAACAAGTGGGTATACCGGGTGAAGACTGTGTTTGGTGGCTGTAAGAGGTACAAGGTTGGACTTGTTGAAAAGGGCTTTCAGCAGGGACAGGATATTGCTCATACAGTGGGAGTTATAAGCAGATACATGAATAACCCATGAAATAGCTTGGTGGTACAATGCTACGTTGACGATGATATGTCAACTAAGGGTGTTACTCGTGAGAAGTTGAAGTTGTGCTCAACTTCAACTGGTCTTCTGGCATGGAGACAGAGGCATCAAGTTGCAGAGGTGGAGGATATCATGTTTGAGGAAATGTTGGTACAACTAGTATATGATGCAATCAGTACATGATGCAGCAGCGTCTTAGCCTCTAAGTGGGAGAATTGTTGGGTAATATGGAGATCCGGTCTTACCACTCACCTACTTTCCCACCTACCGCTTACCTATCATATCTTAACTACCGCTCACCTATTTTTCCACCTACTGCTCACCTACCACATCCCACCTACCGCTCACCTACCTCCCATCTACTGCTCTCATTGTTTCTATAAATAGCCTATTTTGGCTTAAAGGAGAAGTCAGCTAAGAGAAAGAGAGGAAGAGAGAGAGAGGAAGGGAGAGAAAAAAATAAAGATTTTCTTATAAATGTCGATGCGCTCAACGGTGTAATTTCTCGAATAAATAAAATATTCTACAGCTCCGTGGACGTAGGCAAATTTGTCGAACCACGTAAATCTGTGTGTCGCTCTTGTGTTTTTCTGGGTGCAATTTTACTCGTTCCATTTTTCGTTTTATTGCCGTCGTTTTTCACAACATGCGGTGCCTCACCGCCAGCACACCGCCGCCCCAAACGGACCCTTAGTTGTCGTGTATTGTCAATCATACCAAAGATACCCATGTAAACTAGCTAGCTTATTTCTAGTCCACGTAAAATAGATTAATTATATTCAATAAGCCTAGATGAAGAGCCAGAGGGAAGCCATTCAAGTTTTCTAAGCAAGCAATACCCACAAATATGATTTTCTACCTATTATACCGCTTTTTTTTTACCGTTTATTAAAATTTTCACATTACTTCTGTAACTCTCTCCTCATATTTAATCCTTTTCGTTAAACTTCCCCTCAGTTAAATTTTAGTCTCTTAGGCTTCTCCTCATTAAAATTTAGTAACTCAAGCTGGGTGTATGTATAATATTTTAAATATTATATATTTTACATGACAAATTTATTTTTAAGACTGTTCAATGAATATTCTTTTTTTTTTTCTTTTAATTTGGAATGTCAACTCAATAAATTGTGATGATGAAATTATGCTCAAATTTTGGTCCTGTATATTTTCTTAGAATGCCTCCATTTTCGTGGAGATGTTTTTGTTCTGTTTTAGTTTCCTTGCTCTTATTTGTAAATCGCAAGTGTAATTCCATTCAAATTTTGTGGAGAAGATTAAAGCTTCGCTGACTTTTGCAGTGGTTTTAACTGTTATTTTCATTGCAGCTTATGTTTGCTGGAAAATTTGCGGCTGTAGAGTAGTAGTTTATCGTCTTCGCGCGGTAAGAAGATTCATTGCACTCTCAGACAAGAGAAACAATTAGTCATGACACTATAAGTTCTTACGTAGAAAACTTGGAAAGGAAAAAACCACGAGGTCTGACACAGCTGAAGAGTTCCACTATAAAAAGATGATTACAATAGCTATTGCTTATCCCATAGGCGGGAAAATGATACTAGGTTTCTCAAGTTAGAATGTCGACGTGCTGATGAACTTGTTGCTAGAAACGGACGATGACCGATTGCGATTTGTGGCGTCTGGTCATTGGTGGGTACTTGTCTTTCAGTTGACTGCAAATTTATTGAAATCAGACTTCTGAATGACGCTTAATCAAATTTTGAATATTTCTTACCAAAAAAATTTACTCGAGCTTTGTGTCATGCTTTGAGATTCATGACAGATGATAGGAAATTGTTGATGTCGTATTAGTTATCTCCTATTTTCAAGCGAGTAATGGGGAGAAATATTTAGAATCGATGTCTTCATATTTTCATTCATATACACATACATGTATTATACAATATATATATATATATATATATATATATACATACCCTATACCAGAGAGGAATTATAACATATACTCGGGGAGAATCAAATCCCATACCAGAGAGAAATTATAACTCACAAGACGCCCGACTAACTGATTTGAGATATAACATATTAAAGTTATTGTTTAGAATAAGATTATAACTTTTCTTATTGTATAAATTTATGCATGCGTTGCTTTCTTGCATTGTGTTAAAGTATGATATATATATACATTACGGAAGTAAGCTGAACAACGCAGGTCAGTTGGCTTGATTTTGCATGTTAAAAAGGACGTCGATTCGAATGTTGATTATCCAAAAATTTTGTTGATTTACTCTAATTCTAATGCAATTATTTTTATCCATTTGGTTTTAAAGGAATTTACATGTGCCGGAATTTAGAAAGCCGGCAGATCAGAATTCACAAAAGAATGCTGCGGAATTCATGGGAATTTCAATTAACGGAATGAATGCAGATTTCATTTTTCTTTTTTTTAACTGCTGCCTCTTTTTTTTTTTTTAGGGAATTTGGAAGAAAAAAAAGATAGAAATATGGGAAGATTTGTAGCGTTCCTTTGGGTTTGGTTTGGATTTGGCTTTGGTTTTTGTTAGGTTAAAAGTTTGGGTTTGGTTTTGAGTTAGGTTTGGGTTTGGGTTAGTGTTTCTGTTTGGGTTAGGTTGGCTTTGGGTTAGGGTTTGGTTTGGTTTTGGGTTTGGGTTGGGTTTGGTAAGGGTTAGGGTTTGGGGTTGGGTTAGGTTAATGTTCGTGTTTGGGTTAGGGTTAGGTTTAGGTTTGTGTTTGGGTTATGTTTCGATTTGGGTTAGATATGTTGGGTTTGGGCTTGGATTATTCTAAATTATTTTAATATTAAATTATTTTAAAATATTTTTAAATGTTTTAAATACATTATTATTATTATTATTTTTTCATTATTTTTATTGTTTCAAATATTTTAAAGTCTTTTTAAATTCATTTTAAATTATTATTATTATTTAAGTAATTTGAAATGATTTTTAAATTGTTTTAAAAATATTTTAAAATCCTTTTTTAAATTACTTTTAAGTTTTATTTAACAGATTTAAAATTGTTTTAGAAGTCATCTCTGATTTTCATAACCAAAAGTCATTTTTAAGCTGTTTTAATTTTAAAAGATTGTTTTTTTTTTATTGTTTTAAAGGGTTTTGAAAATTGATTTTTATTCTATTTTACATTCAAATGGCGTGAACTAGCAAATGCCACATACACACTTTTTCTTTTTTTCTTTTTTCACAAGGTGTAGCCTACTTGTGAGAGATTCTCCTTATCATTCCTTTTATTTTTACATTTTAATTAATATGAAACATAATAAGAAAATGCATGGAAGTTACATACACTCATACATGCTTTGTAACAAAAGAAAGACATGGATGACTTATATTATGCTTTTTAACATATGTAATGTATAGATAGGCTAAAACAATCCAAGGAGAAGAGGAGATTTGAGCAAGGGAGAGGATGCAGAGAGTTAGTGGTCCAGGATGGTTTGAAGAGAGTCTGTCATAAATAAGCAGAGGAGCTCGACAGAAGAGGTTTGACATCTGGAGTTCCCTCGGATCGATCCCTTGATCACCGTTGGTTGGAAGGAAGATGGACGACTGAATGAATAGAACTCAGCGAGAGGTGCCACGAATAAACTATGGGGCTCTCATGGATCACTGCAATGAAATGACGCGTCTTTTAGTCGTTGGGGTCGAGCAGGATGTTTGACGATGGGGTCACGCCGCTAGGCGGCGGCATCTCCCATCCAAAGTTGGTTTAGTCATTCTGATTTGGGGATCAAAGGCAAGTGAGCGTGCACGGGTGTGCGGTTGCATGCATGAGTGCGTGCGGGCGTATTGCCAACCAAAAAAAATGAAGTCCTTGACCCACCTGGTAGAGAAAAATTCAAGTAATTTAAAGCTGAAGCTGGTTTTGGCTAATGTTGCTTCCAGACGCGGAAGTTGGGGTCAAAGTTAGGACCCTACTCAGAAGAGAGAACTTTGAGATTTTTTACGAAAATTCAGATGAGCTTGATTTTTTATGAAAATTCAGATGAGCTTCAAATTGGTCAATTTTGATATTTTTAGCTCTCTTTGATTATATCGTGAGTTTAAAGTTGATTTGAGTTTGTTCCGAGGGCAAATTTACAATTATCGTTCAAATTATCCTAATTATCATCAAAATCATTGTGAGTTGAATGGACTGTAAAACGAAGTCCGATTAGAGTCTAAAGGAACTCATTCAAAAAATTTTGGTGATCCGGAAGCATTGAAGAAATTTGTTTTGTAAAATGACACTCCGATGAAAAATTTTATGTGCTCCAAATTCTTATGCATGAAAGCTTGTCACTTAAAATTTCACGTTAAAAATCGTTCGGTAGTCGTCGGGACTCATTCTATGCTATTCATACAATCATAATGAAACAAATATAGCTCATAGCATGATATTTTAAACACCATGATGATCTATAGAGATAACAATAATTTTTAAGTATAAAAATAATAATTGTAGAATATTCCCTCATCGGGTTGCATTTCAGTCCAATTTTTAAGATTGATTATTGTTATTTATATTTGACTTCAATTTATTGTGATTTATTTCAAGTTTGTTTTAAATATTTGAGGTTGATGAGTAGTTGACAAAAGTGAGGTCAACAGTCGCCGCTGTTGTTTGCACCTGTTATTGTGCTGACAAATGAAGTGGCCGCTAGCGAATCGGATTTAGAGCAAGGGGCGGCGTTGGTTTTGCCCCCTATATCACAAAGTGGCAATAAGTTGGATGACTCAATCACCTCCTCGACTCTTTGTTTCATATGCACTGCTTGCTTGAAAGGTTTTGTTCTCTCTAGTTTCATCCCTTCTCTCGGTCTCTTTGAGCCGGCCGACCGTCCTTCACCCTCCCGCGTCTTTTCTACCTAATGACCCTCATCTGAAGGTTTCTTCTTTGGTGCCAGCCGAGTACTTCAAGTTTCTTCTTCTCACTTACGGGATGACAGAGTCTCTCAGTCAAAAACCCAAAGGCCTTCAATATAACTTCCTCGCTCACAGGTTTCTTATTGCTTGTCATATCTATTCTTTATTAAAAAATGATTGAGAATAAAAATCAAAAAATGGTGATGCAAAGCGTCAATCACATTGTATTAATAAGGAATGCAGGCAAGTACATCCAGGAAATTCAATTAGTAGAAGTGCTCATTCCACAAAAAATAAGTCAATTTTTTGCATTTTTTTTCTTATCCTTATCACAACAGTTATTTTCAAGAAGTATGAAAATCAAAGAACAAAATATACAACAATAACAAAACCTTTATCCCACTAAGTGAGATCAGCTACATGCATCCTTTTCTCCATTACGTCCTATTAGTGTAATATTTTCATTTAGTTCTAACAAATTAAGATCATTTTCATACAATACGCCCAAGTCATTCTAGATCTCCCTATGCCTTTCTTAACATAAGTCAAATCTAAAACATCTACTCTTCTAATCAGATCATTAGATGGCCTGCATTTAATGTGACCAAACCATTTAAGGCTACTATCTCTAATTTTGTCTGTCACTGGAGCTACACCAACCCTATCACGGATATATTCATTTTGCATTTTGCCTCAAAGTGTAAAACCACTCATCCACCTAATCATTCTCATCTCGACAACACTTAACTTAGATTTATGCTTTTCTTTTAAAGGTAAACATTCAACGCCATAGAGCATTGCAGTTCTCGGCAGGTCTCACCATTATCTTATAAAATTTTCCTTTCAGTCTAAGCGACACTTTTCCATCACACAATAAACCCAAAGCATTCCTCCACTTCAACAAACCAACTTAAATTCTACTAATAATATCCACATCAAAATCACCATCACTTTGAACATTAAACCTGAGATATCTAAAGCATTCACACCTTTTAATAATTTGATCATCCATAGTTACATTTTATGACATGCCCATTAAAACAGGAACAAACATATAATTTTACTAAATATAAACTATGAAGTATAAATATGAGACCATTTCTTTAAAAAAAAAACTACTAAATCTACTATTGAAGAACTAGTGTGTGGGAGTGTAAACGAGCGGAACAGGAGCGAGCCCAGGCTTCATCTCGTTTATATTTCAAGCTCAAAAAGTGTGTTCGTGTTCGACTCGTTTGCTTAGCGCCGTTCACGAACAAAGAGTCACGAACAAAGAGTCATTTTGACAACCTTATTCACATAGCCATAAGATGTTATGAATTGGGGTAGTATTTAAAAATTATTGTTTATATATAGTTTCAAGCCAAAACGAGCTGAATACTAACAAACAAATCTTTGTTATTGTTCGGCTCGTTAACTTAGCGAACGAGCCGAACACGAGCTGTTTGCAAAACAACCCGCAGTTTTGACAACCCTACTCGTGTGATTGTGCATTACGATATTTTCTCTCAATTTCTCTCGTCCGTCTAAAACTATATTCTTTAGGTGTGTTCCACAGGACATCTTTTGACTCATTACTTATATATTAATAATACTATTTAATTAAACTTACATCATCTAATTGAGATTTATTATCTATCAATTTTTTTATGAAGGTAGGTTATCTTTTAACCCATGCTCTTAGTATGTCTTTTTATTTTTCCATCCCTTTATAAAAATAAAATATCATAAAAAAGAAAATATCCACCTAATGATTAGCGTAAATCATATCCCAATTGAAAAAAGGACTATGATCACCCTTTTCAATTAATCTATTTCAGCCATACAATTTGAATCGGACGGCTGTTATCAAATCAGTAAAAATCCTTATGCGAGAGACCGATATTCCACTTTCCTAAAAAAAAAAACAGAAAAATCGCCCATTGCTGATCTTGACCGAACGTTGCCTGGCATCCGACGGTCACGAGCAAAATAAAAAACCCTAGCCCTCTGAAAGATATAAATTAATTCGGTCGTCCTTGTTCCGTCCCTCTTCCGTTCAGTCTGCTTCTGATCTGTTGGAGAGGTGAGACCGAGGGGAGAAGACAGAAATGTCGGATGAGGAGCACCACTTTGAATCGAAGGCAGATGCCGGCGCCTCGAAGACGTATCCGCAGCAAGCCGGAACCATCCGGAAGAATGGGTACATAGTCATCAAAGGCAGACCCTGCAAGGTGATCCCAAGTCTTCTATCACCACATGTATTCTTTTTTAGGGTTTGTATGTTTTCTATACTGCGATTGATAGGCGATCTGATCGTTTTGGTGGAGTCTGGAGAAGAATTGTTGAGGTTATTTGTGGTAGATTTGATTTGATCTTGTGTAATTTCAAAATTTGTTAACCTTTATTTATGAAGGGGACTTCTGGTTTTCTGAAGCGTATTGTTTTTTATGTAAATTCAGTTTTAGCAAATCTCGAGCGGATTACAGCCTGAAAACTGCTTGGCGTTACGAAAGTTAAATCTTGATAAGTTCTAATAAACAATCTAGATTATTGTTTCAAGATTAAATATTTTCGAGAAAGGGGAATCTTAGAATCCATTAAAATCTCATGGGATTTAACAAAATTTTTGATGATGGAGCTCAAATTGGATTTAGCAAAATACTAAAAGTTTAACTGTAAAAAAATTGGCAGGATTAGGGGCTGTCTGGTAACGGATTTAGAGAAAGGATTTAACCTGGATTTGACCTAAATCCTACCAGGCAGTCATTTTGGTCAAAATAAAGCTGCGGATTTTGTAAATTCGGATTTTACTGATTTCAACCGTAAATCCCGGATGTACTTCCTGAGAGTTGGAGGATTAGTAAATCTGTGACGGGTGATTTAAGCGTAAAGGAAGATATTTAGTTACCTTACTAAATATATTTCCATGGTTTCGGATAGGAGAGATGCAGAAGGAGGAGCATGATGGAAACTTCGGGTCTCTGTTTGCTGTGATCTCGGGTCTCTGTTTGCTGTGATCCCGCCGTTGCCTTCCCAGTTAGCTCTAATTGTCATTGTATCGTGAGGGTTTTGTCACGAAGGCGATGGTTTTCTGCTAATCCGGAAGAGGGAGTAAGGGTGTAGGCGAGCATTTCAGGCAGGAGAGGGGTTGGGTCTTTGGGCAAAACCAAGAGCGATGTGGGCAAGGGTTTCGGGTAGAGAAGAAAGGGGAAGTAGAGATAGGGCTGATAAGTTGATTTTGAGCCGATCTAAGGGCTGCGAAATCGGATCAAAATCGGCTTGTGATTCGATTCAACTTAATTTCAATCCAATCCAGATTGAAATTGAATGATTTTCGAGCTGAATCGAATTGTAAACGGGCTGGATTGAATTTTAAACGAGCCGACTCTGATGTCATTTTTGGCTTGTGTGCCGGATCGATTTGGCTCGAGCACATACCGATCCGGCTCGAACACATGCTCGATCTGGCTCGAGCACATATCGATCCGGCTCGAACATCCGGCTCGAACATCCGACTGGAACACCTGCTCGATCCGGCTCAAACACCTGCTCGATTCGGCTCGAACACCTCTCTATCTGGCTCAAACACCCGCTCGATCCGGCTCGAACACCTGATCAAGCTTGCTCGAAAGCCGGCTCGAGCCAACTCGAAAACTTCACTTAAACAAAAATTATTTATAAATATTAAAAACAAAGTAAAGTACACAAAATTGCCTCTTTGTTATGGTATAATAGAAAAAGTTCATTTGCTTAAGGCTCTGTTTGGGGCAGCTGCAGCTGCGCCGCCCCAGGAAGCAGCTGCGGGGAAACTGACTGTCTGTTTTGGGCAGCTGTGTGAAATCACCTGTCGGGCAGCTCTTTATGGAAAAAAGACCATACTATCCCTGTTTGGTAAAACAGTTTAAAAAAGAGTATAACAATCATAATTTTGGAATTTCAATAAGCCCCAAAGTGCTAACAACTTTTGTTTAGGATTAAAAACACATAAAATAGAGAAGTCTAACATCTTAGACAAATAAATTACCATGAAAACAGGATAGCAATCCTTCAATGCATGCTTTCACATCAAAGAAAATTATAGAAAGCTAAACGAAGCTAGAAAAGAAAAGTATGCAATTCTCCATAAGAATGATACATTGAGTTTGTTTCAAAGAACTACAAGTGTCTGCCAATACCATGGTAAAATATTCACGAAATTTTCAAAAATAGCTCAAATCTTTTTTTTTCTGAAAAAAAAAGCCAACGACCTTTTCAAGCTGGCAAGTTCTAGCATTTCATAAAAAACAGATAAAAATTACAATCAAATAGAATTATGGTTCTAATTTTTAATGAGTTTTCTTTCGAGAGCGAAGCAACACTAATAAATTTATACATAACATCATAGTTCTGATCTCCATAAGTATGTCAATATACAAATAATTCAAAGCCAGGTCAAACAAAAGAAAAGAAACAAAGACAAATTATAACTTTGGCTAAATTGCAAATAACTCACTGGAACGCCCCAAGTGTTGCTTGGAGATGTAGAAAAGCTCAAAGAAATGGGGAATCTTTAGCTCAGATTTCCTTAGTTCCATTAAAAAGAAGCAAAAAGAAAAACAAGACATCCACATGTTCTCAACCAATGACACTAGCTGTGGCGGTTACTTGCAGAAGCTTAGGTAAAAGTTGCTCCACTATCGCATCAGAAAAGCAGAATCCCTTAAACACCTTGCACTGAAATAAGATCCCTTAAGCACCAACGCCTCAAGCGGCTGCGTGAGAGGAGGAGGACCTTCGAAGAAGAGGAGGAGAGGGAAGAAGCTCGTCGCATGCCATTCTTTTTTGCTTGTGGCCGGATTTGTTTCGGACGGCGTGAAAAGGCAGAATGGGGCTTTGGGGTAAAAAGGCGGAACACGAAGCTGGGAAGCGGGCCTGTTCTGGCTTTCCGCTTTTGAAGAATATTGCGGCAGGCCACAGCCTTGCCGCTACCCCAAACGACCGGAAATCGAGGCCCGACGCCGCGCCGCACTCTTGTCGCCGCTCCAAACAGACCCTAAGTCACGAAATTGCCTCTTTGTTATGCAAGTAAAGATTTTGTACATCTACATGTTCCCATGCTTCATATTTGTGAAAGACTATCAGTTGTATGTATGTTTTAAAGTAGGGCTATAAACAAGCCGAGCTTGAGCGAGCTCCTTGAGCGAGCGTGTTCGAAATTGACTCGTGAACAGTGTGTTCGTGTTCAAGCGGCTCTTGAACAGTGTGTTCGTGTTCGGCTCGAAATTGCCTCGTTAAAATTAAATTGAAAAAAATAGGTGTAAGGTCTGTGATTCGAACCTGGACCAAATATATACAAAATAAGAGACTAATTATATATTATTATATAAATAATTATATAATTTTTTTTGAGCTAAAATGAGTCAAGCACAAGTGAACAAAGAACTGTTTGTGTTCGGCTCATTTATAATTCAAGCTTTAAAAACTTGTTCGTGTTAGGTTCGCTTACTTAACGAACGAGCCGAATGCGAGCTATTTAACGAGCCGAACACGAGCTGTTCGCGAACAACGAGCTTTTTTGACAACCCTATTAAAGTAAATAATGAACACAATGTTTCTTCATTTGGATGTCTGATTAGTTTTAAGCAGCACACAACTGTAATTAAGCCATCTTAAATTTTGATTATTCAAATCTATTTATATATTGCTCTATCAAGCTTTATATTCTTGTTCACACATTATTAATTTTTTTATTGAACTCAAGCTGAACTATATCTTTAACGTGTATTAATAAAATTATATGTAGTGAGAGCATTGAAATGATGAGAGAAATAGAGAGAGAGAGAGAGAGAGAGAGAGAGAGAGAGAGAGAGAGATGTAGTGTGTGTGGATTAGTATTTATATATTAATTTTGTATGTTGTTTATGTTAAATTGATTCAAATTTTACTTTTAGTATAGTGCACTAGATCAGTGAAAGAATTCAATTAGAAATGAATTATTGAAATTTAAACACACTAAACAACCTTTAAACAAGTTTTTTTTATCAAACTACATGAATATTAAACCAGCACATAAATATATGCAAACAATCATCCATACGTTCCTATTGTAAACGATTATATTTGCAAATTATGTTAAATTTATTACATTTGCAAGTTTACTGAATATTAATGAGAAGTAATTGATTTGAGTTCCAGTTATTTATCGGAAGCGCTAGCATACACTGCAAAATGATTAGTGTTTGTAAATCATTTGATTGTGTATGCAGGATTTTGAACTTTCATCTTCAAGTATACTTGTTTTTCTCAAGTTTTGAGTTTTGTCTCCCATCCTAATGACAATTTTTTACATTTTCAGCTATCAATTTGGCTTATTACTTTTTTTGGAAATAAAAGGTTTATACTAACAACAACAAGCCTTCATCCCACTGTGCAGTCAACTACATGAATCCTTTTTCTCCTTTTTCTCCTATTGAGTGTAAAATCTTCATTTAATTTTAATAGATTAAGATCATTTTTTATACAATTTGCCCAAGTCTTTTGAGGTCCACTTCTACCTTTCTTAACATTAGTTAAATCTAAAACATCCACTCTCCTGAACGGTTCATCAGATAGTCTATTTTAATGTGACCAAACCATCTAAGACGACTTTCCCTAGTCTTTTTTGCCACTGGAATTACACCAACCCTTTCGCGGATAGATTCATCTCGCATTTTGTCTCTAAGTGTCAAGCTATTCATCTACCTAAGCATTCTCATCTCAGCAACATTAAACTTTGTTTTATGCTTCTTTTTTAAAGGCCTACTTCTTCGCCATAAAACATTTCAGATCTACCAACATCTTATAAAATGTTTCTTTAAGTCTTAATAGTACTTTTCTCTCACACGATGCATACCTCCACTTCAACCAACTAAATTGAATTCTACTAATTACATCCCCATATATATCACCGTCAGTTTGAATAATAGACCCGATATGTCTAAAACGTTAACACCTTTTAATGATTTGATCTTCTATAGTTATAATTTTGCCACTAGAGCTACTATCACTAAATTACATTCCATGTATTCAATTTTAGATATACTCAAATGAAGTTTATATTAGAAATAATTTATTTATTAAGATGAAATTTTTTTTTTTTAACTTTTTTTGGTACTAGTTTTCTTGCTAAGTTTGTGGTTCAATGTCATTCGGAAAGTTAATATAATTTGCAACATATATACATATACTTGTTTGTGTATTTGGCGGACCATATATTGAAGAAATCTCATTATTTTTTATTTGTTGCATTGATTTAAATTAGTTAAAATGGACATGTGCTATTATGAAAAAATGTTCATTAATTTGAGGTTTTGCAAACATATATATAAATAAGGGAGAAGTTCCATATTTATATTTTATTTCGATCGAGTGTCAAAAGGAATGTTATTGAGCTTTATATTAATAATAAGTTAGAAGTCTTGTAAATGGCGCCTAATGAAAGCAAAAAACTTTTAGCTCTTGGTATAGTAGGCTATTTATCGATGGGAAAAACTGATGTATAAAATAATGAATGCTATGTGTAAGATATTTAGGTATTTGATCAAATTAGATACCTCAAAAATAAACGTTATAATATTTTAGTCAAATATGGAGATAAGTAAATTGAAAGGGAACATTAAGAAATCATTAAGGAAAATTTTTAAGGAAGAATGCATTTGGAAGAGCATAGGAAATACAATGGGTATATTGTAAATTGATTTAAAAATATAAAATGACATTTTTTTATCAAGCTTTTTAAAATTCAATTTTAGATGTGAACTATTGGATTTTGATAATTTTGGGTGATTTTTAAATGGTTTTAATAACAAGTTTTTTGATCAAATTTTGAAAGACTAAGAGTTTGTCAAAAGGTTGTGGAAATAGCATTTTGGTATTGATTTTTAAAAAAATAAGGATATTTTTTTGATTGATGTAATGATGAGGGACACGAGATTATGATTGAAGTGATGAAATTATAAGAATTATTTAAACCTAAAAAATTGTGTTTGTGTTAAATACATTTAATGTTTCTATATAATAATCCCTACAAAATTTAAAACCTATTTTTTTCACTTTAATTGATTGTCCTCAACTATTTTTAAAATTGATTCAAAAAAGTGAGAAATAAGTTTCTCAAGGGTATTGTGCAATAAGAGAATATAATGGACTCATTGCAAATCATATTACTATAAATTTTGGTCAGCTATGTCATATGGATTAGAGTGTTTGGCCATATAAAGTCATTGAACTCCAAATTGAGCATGATGGAAATGTGAATGCTAAGTAAATATGTGGCTATCATAGGTAGGTTATATTGAAAATTGATCATACTTGAGGTTGGTAGATATAATTTATTGAAGTTAGGTGTTAGGTAATACTCTTAGGTGGCTTTGGCATGCACAATGAGGGGTGTAGAAGGTACATTTATGAGTTTGGTAGATAAAATTACTCTTGAAGGATTTTGAAGCAAATTGATACATTGAAGATATTTTGGATACATTATGGAAAATATTGATCAAAATGGGCTTAACTCACGCTGCCTTCACAATAAGATATGGAGGATGTGGAGTTGTAAACTGAAATGCAAGTAATTGAGATGGGGCTAATGATGTCAACTAGGAGTTGAAATGTCATTTTAAGGTGATGTTTTAAGTTTAAGATCAAAACTTTATTATATAGTTTATAAAAGCAAGCCCTAGGTAGTTTGGAAATATATTCTGGTGGCTTAAACACTTCTCTGTAGGTGCCCTAGGTATTATTGTAATACTTTTCCATTTAAACCTTGCCATTCACATGAAGGTTATGACATCTCTGTAGATGCCTCGGTATTATTGTAAAACTTTCTATTTAAACCTTGCCATTCACATGAAGGTTATGACATCTATGAATGATTGGCCATGGACCAAGTTGCCAAATTAGAAAAAATGAATGCTATTACAGCGTCAACTAAGTCCAATAATTGGAGTTACAGGAGCTTAAATCATTGACATCCTTCACAATGTAAACATTCTTGTTTGCTTTTTACTCTCTCTCTCTCTCTCTCTCTCTCTCTCTCTCTCTCTCTCTCTTTACCTAATCGCAATTGAAATTCGAAAAACTTGATACTCTCATATGTTCTTGATGAAAGAGAGTGGGATTTTTTTTATTGATGAATCTGAGGACTTACATTATATGCCACACATGGTTCTTGATCCAGAGGGCGTTTGGAGGTAGGGATTTCTTCATCGTTATATATATATATATATACACGAAAATAAGTTCAAATTTACAATTTGATACTACATTTTTAGAATTACTGGGCTCAACTCATTTTTACTTTAACAAATTGAATTTAAATTGTCATAATCATAATGTTTTTTTTTTATTTTTTTGAAGCAAGGATTTCTTGCTCCAACTTGGTTTTGTGTTGCTTTTGAATTGTGGATTGTTGCCTAAAAGGGCCATTTATTCAGAAAAGAGGGGATTTGTGTAACTTATAGGAGGTTTGGAATTTGAGAGTAATTCTTAACTAACAAACTTGGATCACTCCATATGGTTTTTGATAATTTTAACTTATGTTGACCAGCAGTCGGGCATTAGTAAATCATGAAAATGCATTTTTATTTGAACCCAAAAATTCATGCTAGGGGAGGTAATTAGGATCCTACAATTCATGCCAAAGTAGTAAATCCTATTTTATATATTTAAAGTATGTGTGCTGTTTTTTCTTTTTTGGTGTAGACTAGTTTTCTTATTGTTTTAGAATACTTCATATTTTGGCTTGTATCAAATTATTTGAATTAAAAATATTTTCACGATCTAGCTCTAGGTATTTTCATTGCATCTTTTATTCAATTGTCATTTGCAATTACTCAGCTTTCATCTCCGATTTCATCTTTGCTCGTCGATCTTATTGATGTTTGCTTGAATTTCTCTTTGATCTCTATTTCATTGTTTTCATTGATCTCAGCTTGTAGATTCATGTACTCAGGGCTATCAAAAAAGTTTGTTGTTCACAAACTCGGCTCGTTAAGTAGCTTGTGCTCAAAATTATTTATTAAGTGAGCCGAACACGTACATATTTTTTGAGCTCAAAATATAAATAAACCGAACACTATAAATCCTTTGTTTGGCGTTTGGTTTTTTAGCTCAAAATAAGGAAATTATATGTGTGTGTGTATATATATATATATATAGATATACACATATATATATATTAAAATCTCCACAACTCGTGTGATCATGCGGTTCTGCACTTTATTGTGTCGAAATGGTGCAGGTTCGAATCCAATTCCCTGCATTTTTTTTTCTAATTAATTTAAATGAGTTAATTTCGAGCCAAGCACCCACAATAATATGTAATGAAGCCAAACACGAACACGCCAAGCAATTTCAAAAACAATCCAATTCCGTACATATTTAATTTTGAACAAGCCAAACACGAGCTAAGCCTGAACTTGATTAAACTCAGCTTGTTTACAACCCTATTACTCATAATTTCGGGCCCATCATATGATATTATATTGGCATATGCTCGTCATGTGGCATTTATTTCATGTGTATCTCCGACATAATCCATGGCACCTACAATGATGGCTGCTAAAATATGAGTGATAATGGGTACCTTTCACATCTACAGTAGCATGTTCAAATCTAACTTCATACATCTTTTTTTCTAATTAATTTAAATGAGTTAATTTTGAGCCAAACACACACAATAATATGTAATGAAACCGAACACAAACACATCAAGCAATTTCAAACACAATCCATTTTCGAACATAGTTAATTTTGAACGAGCCAAACATGAACCAAGCCTGAACTTGATTAAACTCAGCTCGTTTACAACCCTATTACTCATAATTTCAGGCCTCATCATGCGATATTATACAGGCATATGCTCGTCACACGGCATTTATTTCATGTGTATCTCCGTGACATCATCCATGGCACCTACAATGATGGTTGCTAAAATATATGAGGGATAATGGGTACCTTTTACTTCTACGGAAGCAGGTTTTTTTATGCCTTCTGTTGCTTCTCCTGTGATGTCAAATATTGATCCTCTACAATGATAGTGTAGCCTACATCTGTTGGGACACACCAATATCTTCTGTCTGTAGCTTTCGTCAATGTCTGTATTCTCATCTTCCATTTTTCATTGTTATAGAAACCTTCCTAGACCACAATTTTCGTTGATGTTGACCTGTTATGGCTCTGAATTGATGTTGATTTCGTACATCGGCTATTTGCTCTATCTGGACTTTTTGAAAAATGCAATTTTCTACCACAATATTTTTTAGAATTGTAGTTGTTCATTGACTTCCATTGTCAGATCCTTTTTTTCTAATAGAAGAATGTTAGAGCAATGTTATGGATGTCCACAAACATGACATTGATTCATAGAGAGATATTGTAAAGGTTCTCGATGAAACTTCTAAAATTAATTCATTATCGCATTCGAGTTATTGATGATATGCTCCCCTCATCATAGAAATTTAGTACTTGCGCATTCTCTCCAAGCAATAGGAAAATTGACACAACAAATGACCTTCTAACTAGTTTCGCTGTTATAAGAAGTCTTCAAATTAGTCCCTTGTGCTAAAAAATATTGCAGATGTTTTGAAGTTGTCTGCTAGTTTTGTTTAAATTCTCAAATTTACTCGAGATTTATTTTGCAATGCCCTTTCAATCTTACTCATTGTGTATTACCTGACTAGGATTCATAAAATGTGATTAGGGCTGCTAAGGAACAAAAACAATCCTTGCCTTTTGACAAAATAATTGAACTGATAACAAGATCAACCTGATTTTATCATTTCTTTCTTTTCATTCTTTATCTAATAAAGAAAACATATGGTATTATCATTGCAGACTATGGCATCCACATTTTGGAACTTCTAAGATTATGCATCTTTTTTGTTAAGGGGCTTGATGTTGCAATTTTGAATTTGACGTGTGATTTTGCATAAACCCAAAGAAATACATCCTTTCTCATTAATAATAAAAGAAGTTGACTCTCTTTTTTTTTTGAACTGATGACAATATTTGATTGTTTCAATATTTTGGAGTATGTTAGTTTGCATCTTGCATTAGTCTTTTGGTTTTTCTGATAAAAAATAAATCTGTCGTGAGTTTTATTTTCCCCAATTTTTACAAAACGGCGCAAAAGCAATTTGGATTTTTAAATCAAATTGTTTATGTTAGATGATATAATAGAGTTTTTTTACTAGGATGTGTCCACATAAAAAGTGGGAATGCATTATTCTTTAGTCATCATGTTTGAACAATCTATAAAGAAAGGAGTCATTGAAAGAAAAAAAGTCATCACTCTGATAATTTCCAAGTATTCTTGTTTCAATATAATTGACCTAAATGTTACATGTAAGACGTAGTTCTGAAAACCACACTCTTTATAAGCAGGTTATTTTCAAGAGTATTCGGTTACAAGAGTCCTAAAGAAATATTGTCCAAATTCTATCATACTTTAAAAGCTTTAAATCATTTGATTCCTTTGATTTTGGGTTTGTATCTCTTGTCCATGTCTATAGTCTAAACATGGGGAAAGCTTGATCCCAATTTTTTTGTTCGGCTATTCTTCAACTTAAAAGGGATATATAACATCATTCACCACCCAAGAGATTTTATATCATCATTGATATGAACTTTCCTTTTTTTACTGGGTTACTCCAGTTACAAAAGATGACATGATTTTTCTCTAGTTGATCTTTCCTTCATCAGAATCCATACCTTTCAGGTTTAAAAGTTCTTGTGTCTCATCCTATACAAATGCCTCTTATGGAACATTATAAAACTATGTCCACATCTCTCATGCCTCTTGCTTGAAAGGTTTCTCCAATTTGAAAATAATGTACTCAAGATAAAATGTTGTTGTTCCTGAACTTGTATCAAAATCTAAAAAAATTACTAATCTTGGATGTGATGTAACAATTTCTACTTTACAAACTCATTTGGGTAGCAACCCATATTACACTCTTCTCATTGCTATTATTTTGATAACCATGGAATGACCAAGCACCCCTTGTATCCGCTTTCTCGCGTTGTATGCTTAAACAGTTTTCAACATCTCTTAAGATTTACCTCGTAAACCTAGACAAAATCATTTCAATCCAAACATGATATTCTAGGCTTTAGCTAATGAAAATTGAAACAAACTATGAATGTAGAGAAGGTCTTTTGAAAGAACAAAATATGAGAGCAGCTAAGTTTACCTCATACTCATCAATGGCGAAAAGCTTGCTATAGCATTTAAAATTTTGACATGCTTCATCATGGTTACAATCATCTTCCCAAAGAATATTAATTTGAATATGAATAAAATATTGCCCAGAATTTCTAAATGATAAAGCTGAGTATGCATTTGATTATGTTTATAGACCTTATGGGGGTTATGTAAGGGTTTGTTCTAGATCTCATCAACGTCAAATTATTCATTGTATTCCAACACAGCTACAACTCTTAACTAAAAGTTATACAAAGTTGAGAACAAGCCAATCTTAATTTTAAAGAAAAGTAAAATTACACACTCATTGGACATCTTGTCGTACTTAGTCAATTCATAATATTCCATCTATTTTAGCATGATAACCTGAGCAATTTTATGAGCTTGCTAATTCTTTGGTTGCATAAACCTGAGCAATATCGATGATGAGAGAGTTTTTTTAAGGAATGACAAGTACAGTTGGTTTGGTGAACCTCTCTTTGATATTGTCGCTCCCGTTCTCTAATCTCAATAGATGTAAGTGTTATTTCCACAATGACTTTGTTATATAACAGTGTCAATGCTCACTTTGCATTTCTATCGATGCCATCACCATGTAACTATGAGATATTCTTTAGGATTATTTTGAGGAACGCATGTCTAAGACCAATTCTTCACAAACTAATTTCTATAATTCCATGGATACTTTTAATAGTTCCTCCATCAGGCTAAAGGCCTTATATGCAACTCTTTAGAGATTATCCAACCTAGGAAAATTGATATAGCATAGAAAATTAGGTTTAGCATTTTTTTCGAGTATTTCATTCATGTAGAATTTTATAATTTTTTTAATTTGAAATTAGCATTATTTATCTTTTTGAATAATATTAGTTTGAATGAATTAAGTAGATTTAGAAAATATTAAATTTGAATTCAATTTGTATTTATCTCATCTTTTAAACTTATTTCTATGAATAGCGTTTTCATGGTTTGTAATCAAATCTTTTGATGAGTGAATGAAAATTGATGTTTCATTCTATATCCTTTCTATCAGTCTCAGATATTTCTGTCCTACTACCTGGTTCTTCTCTCTTGTTGCTCTTATTAGAATCAACGAATCCCATCAAATGACTCATATCTACAATCACGATTGCTAATTAAGAAGTCGGCTGGGTATCATATTCAGAAGATTTGGAGCTTTTATGCACCGATGTCTGGGTATTATCCATAGTGTTACCTCTTGGTGGCTCACAGTATTTACATAAACTTCATCAATAATTTTTTTAAGTTTATTTTTTTCATTCTTTGTATTTGTTACATCTGTGTTCCAATAAGGTGAACTTAGACTCACCTGTTATCTTACTACAGTTGTTTGGCATGTGGTGCTCTTGTATTATACCTGAAAGCGATTTTCATATTTGACCTAGGCACTTGTATATGTTGCTTAAAATAGCCAAGGTGCTGGGTGTAATGGGTATCCAGACCTAGATATGCTGTTTTAATTCAGGGTGTTTCATGTATTGGCTCATGTTTAAACCAGTTGTATGGATATGCCAACGATTTATTCTGTTTTTTTTCTGCAATTGTTGATTTACCTATTTTTACCTACAATGTTGAATTGCTTTACTTTGAGAGCTTTTTTTTGGGTGCAATATGCTTAATCTTTAAAGAGATTATCTAGCGAGAGCGAACTCATTTGAGAGTAATTATTTGTTTAATCTTAAGCTGGTAAAGCTGATTTTTTATGGTATTTGTTGTATCATTAATAGGTTGTTGAAGTCTCAACCTCTAAAACTGGTAAGCACGGCCATGCAAAGTGCCACTTTGTGGCCATTGATATTTTCAACAACAAGAAGCTTGAGGATATTGTGCCATCATCTCATAATTGTGATGTAAACCCCTTTGTGTCTTCGAGAACTGTATTTATTTATGCTGCTATTGTAATCAAATTAACTTTTGAATCCTTTTCAGGTCCCTCATGTCAATCGTACTGACTATCAACTGATTGATATTTCCACTGATGGCTTTGTATGTTTGATCATATAATAACGCTCCATTTTGATAGTGTTTGTTAACATTTAATTTAAATTGATCGATTTGTATATTTAGGTAAGTCTGTTGACTGAAAATGGTGAAACAAAGGATGATTTGAGGCTTCCCACTGATGAAAACCTTCTGAAGCAGGTTAGTGGATTCTTGCTTGAAAACTGGTTAATACTTAAAAAAATACTTCATGAATGAAATAACCAATAGTATACGGGGTTTATCAGTTGTTGTCTTTCATCTTTGTTTGGTGCATAATATTTTAGATATATTGCAAATGATTGAAGTTGAGTCATGCTGCGAGATAAACTTCTGTGCAGTGTAGGATGTCCTGGTTACATTTGAATTCTCTCGGTAGGATTTGGTGCCACTATAGCATCTGGTTTAGCTTGCATTTCTAGTAGAATGCACCTTATCTGCCTTGAGCTAATTGATGTGGATCATTTAGTCAAAGTTTTATTTTTGTGTAAAATAGAAAAACGATATTACATCTATAGAAACAAGAAATACACGCATTTTTTTGAATTAATGAGCTATTACTGTCATCATTGAAACCATCTAAACTACTTAATTCAGTTTTCTTCTCATATAAATAGATTTTTATTCAAGATATAATGCTTGGTGTTTCAAATACTGTTATGAAAAAATAGCTTCCTTGATATCTAGAGCTCATTTTCCTTTTAAAGTAAAAATTAAAATCATTTTAAGCCTTTGTTATGAGCATAGCGTAAGACAGGACAGCTTTGTTATACCATGCTGCTTTAATTGGTTGTTTGGTTGATCTGCTTGATTGGGATCATAAGTCTTATCCCAAATATTTGGAATTGGCTTTTGAATATTTAATTTCCATTCAATCTTGCCAAGTAGTGTTTGATGAGTTTAATGTATTCTTGTCATTTTGC
Source organism: Phalaenopsis equestris (assembly GCF_001263595.1). NCBI lineage: Eukaryota > Viridiplantae > Streptophyta > Magnoliopsida > Asparagales > Orchidaceae > Phalaenopsis > Phalaenopsis equestris. Next base: position 76,651,642 of record NW_018164444.1, read on the forward strand.
ATAAATTTTTTTTCATGTTATCTCCCTCTTCTCATTCCTTATCATCTGACACTAATTTTATCCGCTTCTATAATGTATTTTAATTATCTTCACCTATTGATTATAAGGAATGAGAAGAGGGAGATAACATGAATAGAAATTTCGGTTCATATTAGGGCGGATAAAATTAGTGTCATGATGGGTATTGATTATTGGAATTTATATAGTGGTATTATAAAATTATCCTATTCTATAATGTCATTATAGTGGTATTAATTTCTGTTCTATAATTTCTATTCATATTATATAATTTTGTTAGCTTCTCGTTTTTATATATCTTCACCTATAGATGTCATTCTAGCCATTAATACAATCATTTACTTAGTTAGCATTCCTAGTTTTGCAATAAATTTTTTTAGCATCTCTATTTTTGTCACACTTAGATGGTATTAATTCTTGTTGGCCAACATTCAAATTCATATGACATTTGTTTTACACATGTTTAAGTCCCCATGAATATGATCTTTTCATGCAAAATTCATGTGATGCCTTTTTATTTTAAACATTCGGTCTTAAGTCGAAGAATTTATATCTTTGTTTACATCTTCATGTTTTTTATAACAACCTTAATTAATTGAATTTATCAGACTTAAGTATAAGCTAATATTGTAATTTGAATGATATATGCTAATGTCACACATATTAAAGTTACAAAATAACTTTGTCCAACTCCTCCATTTTCCAAATACTTTCTTTGTTATTTAATTCTTTTTTTTTGCTTATTTTAATAGATTTCCCATTAATTAGAACGTCATCGTATACATGAATAAAAACTAATGCATCTTATTTGAATATATCTTAAAAGCATTTCTATAATCGATACAAAAAGATTTTGATTCAAATATGATTTTTTGTAAATAAAATGTTATTTTATAACCTTTGAGCTAATTTTTAACTACTAATATTATTTTCTCTCAATTATACATATTTTTAATAATATAATTTTTTTTGGGGGTCTTAATGCACATCAATTAACTCTCATAGCACAAGGTCATAAATTGTAAGAAAGCCTAGCTTAAGTGAGCTCAATTGTTTTTTGGCTCAACTCATTAAGTTAGCAAGTCACCATTTTTGGTTTGTATTGTCTTGTTTTTGTATCTACATATGGGTGCTATTCAAAAATATGAAGCATAAAAAACTTACATATAAATTAGAATGGTAAGTGTTGCCACTCAGATGCAAGTTTCTTTGTACAAATATGTACACACAAACCACATACTTATACATAAATATTCATATTTTTTCTTGAATACATGAACATTAAAAGCAATATATGATTAGATTAGCAGTAAGCTTGGAGATGGTCTCATTAGTTTTGGTGTTTGTCGCATTGGAGACTTTCGTACTGCTTGAAGTTTGTCGTGCGGATAGGCATTGTCGGTGATGACAGTTGCATGATGTTTGCGGCTTGGCGCTTCAACTGATGTTCATGTTTGACGGTCTGGGACGTGAACGTGTTGACTTCATAGGCTTAGGGCTTTCCAATACATCAGCATGGAGCCATTTCTCTCTTATTTCCTTGTGACACTGGTGATGGGTTTTCTGCTGTTTTCTTTTCAGGTTTGCATACCGTCCTTGATGCTGGCACCACCTCGCGGCGTCAGTCTCCTGTTTAACCTCTATGCCTCTTTGGCCTTCATCGTTGCATCCTTTTCTCTCAAAAGCAATAGATTTCTGTCCTTTCATGTTTGAGGTTGTCTGCGGTCTCTTCCATTGATTAAATTTCAGGGATCTTTTACTCTTGTTTCATCAGAGTCGATTTGGATTTGAAATTCTCCTGCAATGAATTCTCTGAGGGCATTGATTGATCCCTTTATGAGGTCGTCACCTTGTGCTATTGTCTCTCATATACTTCTACGGCTGTATATATTCCAAAATGTTTTCATCTACTACATCTTATTTTGTTCTGTTACATTCTTTTCTTTTCAAGAAAATAAAATAAAGAGGCCATCTTCATGTTTTTCTCTACTTCCTTTCTTTTGTTAACGCACTCTAATTATTTTTTTCTCAATTTTTTTTCTAATAAAAAAAAGCAATGAAATCTAATATCAAACCTTTTAATGTAGATCACTGGCAGCTTTGAAGAAGGGAAGGACCTGGTGGTGACTGTAATGTCTGCCATGGGAGAGGAGCAGATCTGTGCCCTGAAGGACATTGGCCCCAAATAAATCAAGCAGATTATTCCCATTTCTGAGGGCTTTGCTTTCAATGGCAGCCAACTATCTGAGCGCTTGCTTTCCATAATATCAATACAGGTAATGAGGCTCTTAAACTGCTATTTGGATCCTGGATGAGGTTCAGTGAAATGCTTAATTCTCTTTTATGCTTGATATTTTAGGACCTAAACTTTTGTTTGTGTTGTTTTATTTATATCTCAAAAAGGAAAAAAAAAACGGGGGGACTTCAATGTATGATTTTCTACCATAAGATTTTATGGACAGGAACTAAGTTGTTGTTCTGTTAGATCCATGATCAACTTGTTTAATTTTTACCATAATGTTGCTATTTTGCAAGAATTGCCTCTTGCTGAGCATCTATTATTTTTTTCTTACTGTTTTCTGGAAGCATTTGGATTTTGTCTTTTTTTTGGCGTATTGTTGGGTAAAAAACTAGTTTTATCTTTTTTAAGTGTTGCCTAGATGAGAATGATTATGTGGATGATTGGTTTTACACTTAGAGACAAACTGCGAAATAAATATATGTGTGCGAGGGTTGTAGTGACGGATGAAATTAGAGTCGTCTTAGATGGTTTGGTCACATTGAACTGCAACCATCTAATGATCTGGTTATGAGAGTAGATGTTTTAGATTCTAAAGTATGTTAAAAAAGACGAAGGTAGACCTAGGAAGATTTGGACATATAAAAACTGATCTTAATTTATTAGAATTAAATGAAAATATGACACTGGGTAGGACAATGGAGAAAAATGATTCATGTAGCCGGCCCCAATTAGTGGGATAAAGATTTTGTTGTCGTTGTCGCTGTAGGCGAGCATAGTTTGAACACCCATATTCATTATATAAATAAGAAAGGGGATTTACATCGGTATCACACAATTATTACCTATTCCTGTAATATTTATACATTACTTCAATGTCATAATCACGCTATATGTATATATTTATAATATCAGCTGTATTTTTTATGTAAGACTGAAGATTTGGGTGATATATACGTACATTGTTTTATGTAAAATATATACCACACTATTCTTATAGTTTTGCATATTTAACATGCTAAATTTATTTATTTATTTATAGATCATATTAGGGTAGGGAGATATATTAATGAAAATGTGTTTCTTTTTTTTTTTTAATTTTAAGAAAAAGAATAGCAATATTTTCTTCCAGTTCTTCCAGTAGTGATAAAAATTCAGGTTTTAGCTGTAATTCTTAATGTTTTCTATATGAGTTTGTAAATATATAAGAATTGTGATATGTTTTCTAATGTTGTTTTTTACTTTTCATATAAAGAAATGTTAGAAATGTGGGGATGTCAAGTATTTCTATGCAGTAATAGCTTGATATGAGTTGAAATGGTGTTCTGGTTCAAATTCTTGGTCTTTGAGTGCTGCTAATTGTCCGGTTTTATTGATTAGTTAAGCTTGACTAAGTGTTTCCTTCTGCTATTCATCATATTATTTTGCTTGTAAAGTGGAGAATAAATTATATTATTCCTTTGGAAAAATTGCTCACATACCACACAATTCTCATGTATTTTATGTATCTTACCCCTCAAGTTTGATATATACACTTAACAAATTTTGTTATAATAAACATATGCACGCCGCATGTAAAAAATTAATGATGCTATTATTTTATAAATATAAATTTGAAATTTAATTATTATATATGTAAATATATGAGAATAGTATGGTATGCATGTAATTAACCTTTCTCCTTTTTTTTCTTAATTTAAAATAATATTATTACATTGCCTCCTCGGTGAGAATGAAATGGGAATAAAAAGCCCCGAGCTGAACACCGTAGAAAGAATATGGGGTGGATGTTGCATCAATTACAAAGGTTGGCTTAAAAGGATGTGATGCTCGGCATTGTCGTGATCTCGTCATCGTTTTGAGGATGAATGCACCATACATTGACCACTCATTAGTATTGCAATTAAATTCCCAATCGAATTCTACACGTGCATGCATATATGACATAAGATTTCATTATAATTGGGACACCATACATGCTAATTAGATGCATGCACCGAAGATCCAACGAACGTTTCTATTCTTGTAGTTTACGACCACCTTTGAGCATTGCTTGTCGCTGTCGATCACCTTTTGCTTGTTGCAATGAAGCTCTTTGCAGAATCATGACATATAATGCGAAGTAATGAAGCACTCTATGGAGCAGTGCATCATCCTAAATATGGTGTAAAAACACACCCTAAATATGATACAATGATGCACCCTATATATAATGTAACGAAACACCTTGAAGTTAGTGTAACAACGCACCCAGAAAACGTTGTAACAATGCACCCTAACTTATAACCAACATACTCGTAATATAATAACTTGCTTTGAATCTTGAAGTTCTCTCCTCACATCTCACAACTATGACCAACTTGGTCTATAACTCATGCAACTCTCAACTCTGACCTACATGGCTTACGAACGTTATCACAACTCACCACTATGATTTACTTGACTAACTACGACCTACATGGTCAACATCACATGTAGCTCCAAACTCTAGTCCCAATGACCTACAAATGTTATTGCAGCTCCCCACTACGACTTACGTTGCCCACAGCTCATGTAGCTCCAAACTTTGGCTTTTGTGGCCTACGAAAATTATCACAACTCATCAGTACGACCTACGTGATCAATTACGATATACGTGATCCACAACTCATGCAACTCCCAAATTCGGTCTTTATGGCCTACAAACATTTTTTGTAGCTCAACACTATGAACTACGTGACCAACTACGCCTTACATGATTTGCAGCTCATGCAACTCTCAATGCGCTTCTATGGCCTAAGTACGTTGTCACAACTCACAACTACAACCTATGTGCCAATGACGACCTATGTTGCGCAAGGCTCTTGCAACTCCCTAGTACCACCTGTATACCCAACTAACGGCCTTGAACCAACCATCTACGACCTAAATGACGAACTACTACCAGGACATTCAACTATGACCTCTAGGGCAAGCTAGCGCTACAACCACAGTCTACAATATTCACGACTACTTTCAAAGCAACCAACTATAATATTTGTGGTCTGTTACAACTATTGTTGTTGAAATTTCATTGTACGTGAACTTTGTAATTTCATTTGCTCTAATTTAGGAGAGATCTGGGTCTATGTACTCAAAATTACATAGTCGATTACTCCAATGAGGCTAGTCCCCATGCCTTTTTTCTCTTTCCAGGATTCCCACGTGAAACATAAAGGTATCTCTTTTCGCTATTTTTTTTTTATTTGTGTGTGTGTGTGTGTTGGATCACTTATTATGTTGATACGCTAATTTAGTACTTCACCGTCTCAGAACTTTATGACGCACATCAACTATTTTATTGATATATAAGTTATTGCTCTCACACACACACACAAAAGAAAAAAAAAAAATCATTTAATTCTGCATTAAATAATTATGAGTATTTTAATTTAAAACTATTTTGTGCTTGCTCTTATCTATAAACTTAAATTTTTATCTAAAAATGAATTTAACAGATGTTGCGAAAGTAACTTATATTACCCCTTTTAAAATGGTGTAGATCCACACTGTTAACAGGGTGGAGAAGTTATGTACATCGGACGGATGTATAGGACATATATATATATATATATATACAAACAATTCTAAAGGCGGATTAGTTTAGATGTACCTCAGGCCGCTCATATAATAATATTCAGGACAGGTTATGTCATGGGAAACTAGGATTTCGACAGGCATCTTTATCTGGCTGCCAAGTTTGAAGTCATGTGGGTTCAGACAAAGCACTAGGTGCACATGGCCTTTACATACATACCATTTAATTCTTATTTATTTAATTTAGGACCTAGATATGTAAATACATAGAATTAAATGGTTTCATACATACTACCCAATTCCTATGTATTTACATATCTAAAACTTAAATTTTTTTTCTTGGGTTTTTTGAACTTAAATTTTTTATATCAACAACAATAACAACAACAAAGCCTTAATCCCACTATGTAGGGTCGGCTACATGATTCATTTTTCTCCATTGCGTCCTATTTAGTGTTATATTTTCATTTAGTTCTAGTAAATTAAGATCATTTTTAATACAATAAGTCCAAGTCTTCCTAGGGCTACCTCTGTTTTTCTTAACATAAGTCGAATCTAAAAGATCTACTCTCCTAATCAGATCATCAGATGGTCGAAGTTTAATGTGATCAAACCATCTAAAAATATTATTATTATAACTTAAAAAAAGTGAAATGTATCTTTTTATGCATAGGCAAGATGACATACATGTAAATATTTGTTGGATCCAAGAATGTCTGGGAAGTACACGAAGGAATTAAGCGTTACGAAGAGAGACAGAGAGAGAGACATACAGTAATGAATAGTAGAAAACACATAACATTTTATTGAAAAATGACATCCTATTTATAGACATGAGGGTATGGATGTTGGAATTACATGTTTGCCCTCTAATCATTAGTTTATGATGGGGTTCTTTTTATACATTATAATATCAAATATATTAATTGATAAGTGGAATCATTCAAACCGTATGAAACTCGATGATAGGTGGCTCCTCCAATGATCGATTTACCTCTTTGGCTTCCAGTTGGTCGTCACACCATGGTTCGATCGGTTTGCTATGGGCCGATTACCATATCTTTGAATTACTCGATCTTAAGTCTACTTTTGGGAACTTTTTTTCTCTGCGGCTTGTCGGCTGATCAGCTAATCTCCCATTTGTCATATTTCACTTAACCATTGGAGTGCCTCGAAATTTGTGCTGATATATTTTTAGTATACAAAACTGAAGCTTAGTTGTTAGATGTATAAATACATAGGGATTATGTGATCATATGCATGTGAATCATCCTTTTTTAAAACCCATATAAATACAAGGATATATTATTCTCCATCACCAGCCTTACAAATGTCAAAGAAGCTGAAAATGTCAAAAGAAACTACATCAACTTTACGATAGAAATATATTTTGAACTTTTAACTTTGCATGTATGAACGATAGTCACGGCTGGAATTATGCTTGAATTTAATTTCCTAATTTAGCAGTCATTCGATTTTTAATATATATATATATATATATATATAT
>NW_018164444.1:76659005-76676826 GCF_001263595.1 Phalaenopsis equestris
TATATAAATATAATCTGTATTATCTCAAAAATTTGTTCGGGTCGAATCGAAATCAAGTCTGATGAGTGCTAGAAAATTCGCGACGGTAGAGTAATGAATTATCATTATATCGCTAAGACGATAATTCATTACTCTACCGCCGCGAATTTTCTAGCATGCATCAAAGTCTAAAACTGCAATTTTGAATTTAGGAAAATTTCAAGTAGATTATATTTTTCGTCAGAAATATCTTTACGCGTAACCTCTCGGTGAAACGAAAAATTATTCCATACGGACAACGCGCACAACTTCTATAAAAAAATCCAAGGATAAAAATAAGCAGAAATCCGACTTAAACATTCTCAAGTTGAAATTCTTAGATCGTGAAAAATTAATTTTAAGAGCGCGCGCGCACACACACACACCTAAACTTCTATAGTTACGTACATGGCATCCAAATCTCAAACATCACATAAAAAATATCATTATTATTTACTTTCTAAAATTCAAATGCATCTTTTTATGATATGTTTATGATACCAAAGTGTCATAAAATGTAAATATGAAAGTGTAGGTGCTAAATTGTAAATAGAAGTAAATTGCGTGGTATGTATGTAAAATTCCCTTGATTTTTGTCTGATATCCTTTTGACTTAATAATTTTCATTAATTAAAATAATAATTCAAAGCTATAATTAATTATAGGGAGTCAATCATCTAGAAGTGAAGTAAAGCTGTATGTTCGATGAATGGAAAAAAAAAAAAAAAATTGGTCAAACATATTTTTCCAATTATTTAACTGAAAATTAAATTAGATATCCATATGCATTACTTAATGTTATAGGCACAAATCTTCTTAAAATTTAAATTTATAATTCATTCTTTAATTTTTTTTATAATTATTCAACCAAAAAAATCAACTCATTAAATTCACAAATCTTACAAATAAAAACTAAAAAAGACCCAATTGCTCTTCAGCCTGAGAGGTTTGACCTTTGACTTTCTCTTCTTAAATGGTTTGGAGATTAAGAAGCCTCAATAGTTGACTTTTTTTATATATATATATATATATATATATATATATATATATGTTAAAAATCAGCAAAAATGCACAAATGGCATCTGAACATCAAGATATAATTAAAACCTCTGTGTTCCACTTATTTCAAAAATGATTTAATATCTCTATTAATAATATTTCACAAACTTTCAACTTTATTTCGTACCTTCATAATGTAAATATCTTAGCTTTTCAAAATAAATAAATAAATAAATAAAGAGGAAAAAGTGGCAACCTTAGCTTTTCTGATTAATCATGTGAAGCTTTTAAAGCTCCTCATCACCACAATCCTGCCTGTATTCTCTCTCTCTCTCTCTAATGGCTTCCTCTGTAACCAATTATCCTCTTCCTATGCTGATTATTTTCTCTCTCTTCCATTATCTCATTTTTTCTTCATTGTGTTCCAGTATTTCTGCATCAGATTCAAAATCTGACAGGCCGATCACCATTGATTCATTGAGAGCTTCATTGGAAGAGCAGGAAGATTTCATAGTGTTCAGTCTGATAGAGAGGGCGAGATATCTCTCCAATTATCCTGCTTATGATTCTTCTTATTTGGGCCTGAAAAACTGTTCTTTTGTGGAGTCCTTTGTCAGGGAGACAGAAGCTACTCAAGCCAAGGTGAGTTTTTTTTTATTTGTATGTATCACATCAAAATGTATAATATATGTTAAAATTGAAGTTTAGATGCCAGATATGTAGATTTATAAGAATTGAATGGTATATATGTATGTAAATCTTCCTTAAAATGAAGATGTAAATACATTCAAACCTCATCATATATTGTCTATAATAGCTCACTTCAATATTTTTTTTATTTTCATTAAGAAGACATAATCTATTCAAGATAATCCAAGACACTTAAATTTTTTATTTTCTTACACCATCATCATTAGAGGCTTCATATTTCTAAATGGGCCAAATTAACTAATTTTAGGAAGATTTACATACATACCTCTCAAGTCCTATATAGTTACATACTAACACCTATACTTTACCTTTTTGACATATATATATATATATATTTATATATATATATATCATTTGTCTGAACAATTTCTATGAATAATATTTAATGATAATATTTAATATTAATGTACAGTTTGGAAGGTATCAGAACCCTGAGGAGCTTCCTTTCTTCCCAGCTCTCCAATCATTTCAATCATCAGTTTCTCCATTATTCAATTTTTCTCAAGTAATGAATCACTTCTTCTGTCTTACAAATATCGGCAATGAATTTACATTATATATGGTTGTTAAAATTAATATTTCAGTGATTCCTTGCATAGATATTGTATTTTCCTGCTTCAAGAGTTAATGTTAGCAGAACAATATGGGACATGTACTTCAATTTTCTCCTTCCATTGATAACCAGAGATGGAGATGATGGAAACTATCAGCAATCAGCAGCATCAGATCTTATTTGTTTGCAGGCAAGTTCTGAAAATACAATTTTTTCTTCAGTTACACTGTCACTGTATCAGAATTAAGAAAATAAAAAAAATATAAAAAGTAGGATTATAAGGTTGAATATGTAACAAATTGGTTAGAAACAAAATAAAAAATCATAAAAACACTCTTAATTTTCAGAGAAGTTCCATGTAACTATGTATAATCTTAATATTTTATTTTTAAATTTTTCTACAGGATAAATCTCTTACTTCTAATGCATTTAAGTATCTAACACTCAAACTTTGATAATTACTTAAATAAAATTTCACAACATAGTATAAAAATTTGCATGCTTGATTACAATTATGATGTTAAAGATTATGTGTTATGTAACTAAATATCAAATTTGATCTGTAAATATATATGAATCATGTGTTTTGTGAGTGTGTGTAGAAAAAATATTAGCTCCTGAGGTTGTGTTTGGACAATGACTGCGATGCACCAGAGGTTTTTTTTTTCCTCCTCCGCTTCTTCCAAGGGATTGCAGCCGTTGTCCGGACGTAGCTTAAGTCTGGACTCCAGGCATAATACTCTTACATATGTGTGTGTAGGGGTTGGTGTCTTGGGAGGGAGAAAATATTGAGCGCAGACTTCGGATGTAAAATTACATCTGAATGTTGTTTAACAAATATAATGTATATGCAACATATACAATGAGAGTACAATGTTGTACTCATATTTTTTGTTGCATCCTGATATAGACATAATGTAATTTTACATTCAGACTCCGTGCATAATAATTTTTCCTTTAAAGAGAGATTGATATGGGCAGTCTTAATCTTATTTTAATACAAATATATTATTTTGTGACTCCAATCTATAGCCTTTAGGCCGCAGTAGAGTCAACATAACAACAGCTTTAGACCCGTTCTTTTACAGTTATAATGTAATCATGCTGTCATTAATAAATGGATTTGTATTTTTACAGGCCCTCTCTAAAAGGATCCATTATGGTAGATTTGTGGCCGAAGTTAAGTTCAGAGATGCCCCTTCTGATTACATTTCTGCAATACATGCACAGGTTTACTCTCTAAAGTACTATGATTTGGCTTACTTTTCAGTAAAGCAATTAATTTTTCATGCTTATAAAATTTCAAGTTATAAACCAAGCTATTTACTTGAGTTGAACCAAATCCAGATAATTTACATTGTTTTACCATCCCTGAGTAGATTTATAAGATGTTTTATCATGTTTTGAAGAGTATATTTATAAATTGTGGAATTTTATGAGACCAATTTATAAAAACTAAAACATGTTGTCCTTTTTCCAAGAGAAGCCAAATTATACAGGACAAATTTATATGCCTAACACCTAAACTTTTCTGCTCATTGATATAATATCATAATATTTAAATTACATCAAAATGCGTGCATGAAAAGATATATTTCAGTTACAATTTTTTATATCATTCCAAGATTAGTATAATATATAGTAAATACATAATAATTAAAAAAAAAAAACATAAGATATATAATGACAAATAATTCAGCAAACAAAATACTGCAAAAGCAGCTGTTTTACTTCGAATTAAGCCAAAACTGACAATTTATGCAGGATTCTGAAACTCTGACAAAACTGGTGACATCAAAGACAGTGGAAGAAACAGTAATAGAAAGGGTGAAGAAGAAGGCCAAGTTATTTGGCCAGAAAGTAACTGTAGAGAAGAATGTTGGAAATGAGACTAATTACAAAGTAGATCCTGCTGTTGTTTCTGATCTCTATGCTGAATGGGTTATTCCTCTTACCAAGCAAGTTGAAGTCAATTACCTTCTGCGCCGCCTTTATTAATGAAATTAGTGTAATTATTTTTTTTTGAATTATGCAAATTAATCTGTTCTATGTGATTTTAAATATATTTTTATTTGTTTCTCATGTTTTTTTTTTCAAATTTAAGAAGCATTTCATCAATAGAAATGGCTGACTACACTGAAATTTATCTTATTGAATTAATGAGAATATATTAAACTTGTGCAAATCTTTTGAAATGACTTTTAGTTCATTTTATCATAGATATCTCTCTCTCTCTTTTTAATGATCCTTTGTCATTAATATCGGCTAAGTATGAAATTGCATTTTTTTATCATTGTTGTTCATAATCAAACAATTCAAGTTTATTTTTCAATAACTCATGGTAATGTCATCATTTCTCTAATATAACTATCGTTCGGTTTATTTTTGCTGAATTTTTCACTTGCATCTTGCTTTCTTTCATTTTAAATATACTTTGGTTTATGCTTGAATTGGCTATGAGTAAATCTTTTCAAAGCCCCTAAAATATATTGTGTCCGGTAGTGTATATATATATATTAAACGAATGATCAGAGTATATTATACGAGTCTCCAACCACCCCTAACTTGACTAATAATTCGAGTACCACATTCTTGAGACCAATTGTGCCAGAGGGGATTCAAACCTCTGACCTGAGTGGATGTCAACCAACAGGCTGGGGGCATATATATATATAATATATACATATATACATCGAGACGAGAGAGAGAGAGAGAGAGACCTGATAAGATTTTAGAAAAAAAAATTTATTTTCCCATTCTCCATAATATTTTGGAAGATTTACATACATATCACTTAATTCAAATGTATTTACATGTCTACACAAACTTTAATTATATACATATGCTATCTTATCTGTTCATGAAAATAAATAATTCACTACTTAAAAATTAAAATAGCTGTATCTTTTATGTGATACGAAAGATTTGGGCGGTATAAATATTAAAAATAAAGTTTAGGAGTTATATATATATAATTACATAAAAATTGGGTGGGGCTATGTATGTAAATGCCCCTAATATTTTCCTACTGTATTAAAACTCATAAGACATTATATTTTATTTTAACCATTCATTCAAGAAATGTAGAAGTTATATCATCCTATATCTATCTTATAGTATCTATGGGCCTCACATTACCATGTAATGAAGTTGTTTGGACAATGAGCAGCATCTCCTATCTGAAGAAAAAACAAAGGGCTAAAACGTAAATTGCTATGTTAAATGATTTACAACAGCCTCGATGCATAAACTATAATTAAATCACAGTGGAAGGTATCATGCAGAAGAGTGCAATTATGGTATTACCACATCTGATTAAGAGTAATACTCATGACACTTGCAGGCTGCACTTCATGTTGTTGCAGGCTATTTTTATTTTTGGAAATGGCTCAAGTGTAGCATCATAAATTTATTTATGTGAAATTTAAATTTTAGGTAGGGTTGTAAACGAATCGAAGATAAGCGAGCTCAGGCTTAGCTCGTGTTCGGCTTGTTTGTATTTTGAGCTCAAAAATTATATTCGTGTCCGGCTCGTTTGCTTAGCGAGCCGAACATGAGCTGTTCACGAACAAAGAGTCGTTTTGACAATCATAATCACGTGGCCGTAAGATGTTAAGGGTTGCATCACACAGTCGTAGGATGTTAAGGTTTGGGGCAAGATTTAACTCTTATTGTTTATATTAAAATATCATTTAGATTTAATTTAATATATTTTTTATTCTATTTTTTTAATTAATAATTTTAATTGATTATAAATCTTTGTAGCCTCACAATCAGTTATTTTTTTTAAATACTACTCATCAATATATATGTATATAATTAATGAGTAGTATTTCGAGCCAAAACGAGACCAATATGAACGAACAAATTTTTGTTTGTGTTCAGCTCGTTAACTTAACGAACGAGCCGATCACGAGATTCTTAATGAGCCGAACACGAACTATTCACGAACAACTAGACATTTTGACAGCCCTAATCTTAAATAATGACTTATAAATTTTTAATTAGTTAGTTAGAGCCATTAAAATGGGATTTAATAATTTTTATTTATTTATTTTAGAATTGTACATGTAAAATCACTAAAATAATGTCTTCAATGTGTCTAATTATTCTGTGCGGAGAGCTCACACAGCTCTCTCAGCACGACAGTGATCGGAGAACGCATGCGTTCTCTGCAAATCGCTCCTTCAATGCATATAAGAGACAGCATAAGCCATCATTGGGCAACAGCTACTTACGAAATTTACATAATACTTCTATTATGAGATTGGTTTGTGGATAAAGTAAAAAATATTGCAAAAAATAGCCAGTAGAAGTTTTAAATAACTCAAGGCAGAATCTCTCTCTCTCTCTGTATGTGAAGTTTCTTTATATTGACAGTAATGTTTCACCAATCACCAGACGACACATAATATGATACCATTTTTTCAATTTGGATGTGATTAGCTTGATAACCCCCCACCAACCGCAGGCTGAGATTAACAAATCATAATTACCCGCTTAATTTTAGTGGAACTCTGAACACAGCTTTACTCTCCCAATAATATATCATCATGTGTATGCTATAAAAAATATTAAAGTATAATCTTAAAAGTTATTTCTGAGTTATTAAAATAACACATATAGATTTCTCTTTAATAATCTCAAAATAATCTCAAAATAATCCTAAAATAATCTCTAAAATTTCAGTTCAATAACTCCTAAATAACCTTGGTGATGGCATATTATTAAGTCCGCACATAAAACTATGCCAGTAGTCAGGAGAGAATTTTTCCAGCCAATAAGAAGCACTATATCCAATTAGTCAACTAAACCGTATGCTATCTATGTAATCATACCATCAAATCAACTAAACCGGTTAAAAATCTACAAGCTTAAAAATTGCATAAGAATTCCAACATTTATAAACAGAATAACCACATCCTTCCCTGCAACAAAATACCTCAAAAACCCAGGCACAAAAGCCGGTCTAACCCATGCATACAAATTCTAAGCAACCACACATGCCTGCTATGACACACTGACAGAATCAATAACCCTAACAAATTCCATACCAATATCAGCTTCCCCATCAACCTTCTTCTCTTCTTTCTCGTCCCCATTTACCTTGGCCTCCGCCGCTTCTCCATTTGTGTAATTTGAATCAATTTCGTCTGTCGGATTGACGGCGGCGGCGACAGCATGACATTCGTCGAACCGGTAGCAGCTGATTAGGTGATCATTTGTCATCCCCGCCGTTTGCATGAACGAGTAGATGACTGTAGGTCCGACGCAGCGGAAACCCCTTCGAACCATGTCCTTGCTAATTGAATCCGCCTTCGGAGTTTTTACCGGGACTTGACGAGGATATCGGAATCGGCTTGTGATTGGTTTTTGGTTCACAAAACTCCAGCAGTAATTGTTGAAAGATCCGAACTCCTCTGTTATCTACAGCAATTATACAGATTCTGTGGTTAGCCAAGGCGGAGAAAACATTAAGAGTTCGCTGTAAATGAAGCCGCTCAATTTATTGATAATGTAGTTTGAAGTTTATGGCAGGGTTGAAGAACATAGATAAAAATATGCTTTTGAATTCACAAAACTGATAAATCTCTCAAGCATTCTCTTTTATGTTTTACCTTCACGTTTTTTTAAACTTGTGGTGTAACATGAAAAGAAGTATTTTAATACTAAATTACATAGGATTACATATGAACAGAGGCTTATATGCAACTGAATATTACCAAGACGGGTGATTTTGTTAAGAAGATTTTAGTGAAATTTTGGATTAAAAAATATAAAGTATAAAACCAATTGGCTAATGCAAAATTATATAAATCAATAAACACACTTCTGATAAAACTATATAGAACCTGGACCGCAGTTGGCTGTCAAAGCAGAAAGAGAACTACAAAGAGTTTAAAGTTCAGCTAAGCTCCAATAATAATCTTTAGTCCTAGAAATAGCTTTTCTAATATCTATCAAAAGAAAACAATGTACTACCAAAGCCTAAAAAAGAATTGAGAATGAGGAATGAGCGCGAACCTTGAGAATTACTCGCGCATTTTCCACAACACCACGCAATTTCGGTTCAGAAAGCAGCGAACTTGCAGAACTCCCCGGAGCAGTAAGCTTCTTCTCATTGATTTTAGAAACCAACAATGGGTCAAAATCCATGAAAACTTCTCTGTAAATACGTGAAAAACTGCTTAGAGAGCAACTAAAGCTGATGCAAACTTTTATTACAGTATTTAACACAATAGTTTACCGAAATATGTGCCTTCTGCTAAGAATCGCAGGCCAAGTGAGTTCTGCTAAAGCACCTGATAGAACAAGCAATTCAAAAAGCCTCCTGTACAGTAATTAGATCATTAGGAATTGGAAAATCTTTCAGAGAGGGTTACGGTTAAGATGGCTTACCTATCATCATAAACAGGAACACCCCATTCGTCATCATGAAATGCAACATAAGCTGGATCTGTAAGAAAGAAATAAATCAGCATCTGAAATAACTCTTTCATGGGTTCAGATTTGCTTTATTTCTTACTTGGGTTATGTTCTTTCATCATTCATAATTACAACAAGGCACATCACAAAACATAGGACCTCAAAACACCTAATCCTATTATGTATGTCCTGCAGTCTATAAAGCATCGAGACGATATATGGCACGACAAGAACAGGAATGATGCAAAATGACAATTATACAAATCTATTTGATGTAAATGTGTTAAAAAGTAAAACCTGTAACATACATGAAAGCATTAAAATTTATGACCCTTGTTCATCCACAACAGAGGAATATGCAGTTATTAAAACATTGAGAATCTTACATAAATTAATATTGGATTGTTCACGAACATAGCATCATATGTTGTATCCCCTTTAATCCTAATCCGTATATAAGCCCATATCCAATAGGGACCATAAAGGGTTTGGTAAAATACTTAGTTAAAAAGAGACAATAAATGCTTAATCCATAATATCATTATGTGTATAATCGCCTAAGTTGTCAGAAATGGCGTTCATAATCAGATTATATTCAGAAAAATCGTACCTTGCATGGTAGGCTCTAACTATTTCTAATGAAAAATCTTGTGATATTAAATACCAAAGGACCAAAGCAAATCCTAAAAAGCAAATATCCCATTTTTTGTATCTCCTTATCCTTATGCAGGCAAATGAGTGGTATAGAGTTAATTATCTATATCAAATCAATATTATAAACTTTTAAATTATATTATAAAGTATCTCACTGAAAGATTTTCAAACATTTATAGTGCAACCCAAAGCTCAAAACTTTTAAGAAAAACCACAAAAAAAAAAAGAATTCCTCTGAAATAATTGCACTCACATTAACCACGAGCAAACACACCAACAAACCCAATCATTATAAAAATGCAGTTTTTAAATTCACGAAATGAAACACATTTTCGGAAAAAGAAGATCATCTTCAAAATATTGACTCAAATGGTTATGTTTTTGGGGAGACAAACTCATGATCGAACAAATGCAGACCAAAGGCATTGACCAACTCAAATAATTATATACAAATAAAAATAAAATACATCTTCTTTACTTCTCCATTCCAAGTCAGGTTCCAAACATAACTAGAGCTGGACAAAAGAATCAAATACACATCTCACACCAATTACAGAATAACTTCTCTCCTAAAATTGCTGAATAAAATAGAAACAGAAAGTTAATATTTTCATAAGTACTTTAAGTCCATTTTAATGGCATGATAGAATGCATAAGATGTGCATTACCTAAAAGATGGCATGGCAAAAGTAGCACATTAAAATACCAGCATTTACAGAGGAAGAGCGAGAGATAAAAATGTCACAAACCACTATTTGGCGTTACCCAAGCACACCTCTTCTTCCCAAACAAGTTCTCCCCTGCCCGCACAACAGCATCATCAGGTACAATCTTCTCCATTTTCGCCATAATCTTCTCGGGCTTTGAAACACTCTGCTTTCTCCTGCCAGAAAAGCCCCCCCTTCCTATTCTCCCAGTTGAAGCTCTACTGCAAAATGAATCTGTTGATGCATCCGAAGAGCAAGAAGCATTCAGTGAAAAATTAGAGCGCAGCAGTAGTTCTTGTCTCTTCAGAACAGTAGAAGCACTCATTTGCGGCGTGAGAGGATGAGAATCTACAACCAAAGGAGCCTCTTTTTTATCTTCTTTCACCAAAGACTCATCCCCTTCCATTTTTCTCAGTGGTTTCAAAGCTGGCTTCCGAGCCACAGCCGCTGTAGACCTCGCCTTATTTCCAGCGGGTCCAAGAACTGGTCTAGTTTCTGAATCTGCCACATTCATGGATCGGACCTTGGGTGCTCCAGACATAGCGAAAAAACCGGAAACTTTATCTGATAAAAGCCAAGTGCTGGCCTTCTAATTCCTCTTCTTCTCAAGTTATTAAAACCACTAGATAGCAGATTTTTCGCCGTCTCCAAGTAGCCTAGGGTTTATTTGCTCTCCATCTTGAAAAAGCTGAGATCTATGATAACATTGTCAAAACAAGAACGCGGCTCTAACATCAAGTTCTGAATTCGCTTGTTCTCCGTTGAAGCCACGTTTATGAGCTGAAGACCGCAGCAAAACCCTAGCGAAATTCAGCCCTGAAACACGAAAAACGAGAGATGGTCTACTGCGGTAAGTAGAGTCTAATCTCAAAGAAAACCGAACATTATCTGAGGAGAGATCTGACGACAGAGTGATCTGTAGAGATGATTGGAAACGGGAAGAAGGAGAAAAAGATAGAAGAAGCGGAAGGAGAGAAGAAGTCCGGGGGAATAATCCAGAGCTGGGCGAACAGGGGTGAAAGAGGTGGTGGAATGATTTAAAGTTTGGGACTGGCAGATGCCGGTGGGAGCAGGTGCGATACTGGTTGTATCCGGTGCACCACCAGCAGCACCCGGAGTGTTGCTGTTCGCCGCCAGCCGGAGAAGGATATCATCAATTTTTTTAGTTAAGATAGATTTCAAAATTATGAAATATATTTTAAATTAAAATAATTTAAATTTAATTAGAAAATTTTAAGAAAATGTTCAAAATACAATATTGATGGCGGGATAATATCAATTCAAATGCATAAATGTATTTTTGGAATGGAAAGGTTGACAACAAGAGTTTATTTATAGATTTAAAATGAATCTTTTTCTAGGTAAATTTGAATAAAAATAATCAAAATTTGTAATTTGAATAATAATGCCTAGTTTGGCTCCCTCTCGTTTCATGTATTCGCTACCTTTAGGCTCCCTTGAACACTAATCCTATTTTTTAGAATTTGGTTAAGGTGAGATCGTCGTGTTTTGGTGTGCTTTGTGTTTTATATTTGTTTTATTTGCTCGTTAAAAATGTTGGGTTATGATGAATTTTCCTAACTAGATTGGATGTTTATGATGAGTAAATAGTTTTTTTGTATGCATTGTACATTGTGGATTTTACTTATATATTATGTTTTACTAACTTCGTTTTATGTGTTATAGTAAGTGTAGGGTGTGTTAACTCTTTTTTGTAGAGCATTGTAGTAAACCTAGGCTATTGTAGTAAACAAATGTTCGCTTTCCTGTTGAGTCTTTTCTTTTTTTAGAGTTTGGATGTTTGTCATAGTTGATCAACTATTTGCATCAAGACTATTGACAAGCATGGTAGTATGCTAAATTTTCCTTTATATGTAACACTTATTTTGATGAAATTGTACTTTAAAAGAAGGTATTTTCATATTTTTGTTGAAGGAATAAAAGGTAGGAGATTTGGAGTGAATTAGAGTAAAAATGGAGCGAAAAGGAGGCAAATGGAGCAATGGAGCAAACAACAGGTTGGGGCCAGCTTCTGGTGCCTTGACACTGCTCCATGCTGTCATTGTGTCGCAGATGGTTACCTAGGTGCTAGATTGTGTCCAGAAACCAGAAAAGGTGACGCTATGGCTCCGCAGACTGGCGCCTAGGCGCTAGTTATTTCCCAAGCTTACCCGAGAAAAGTGACGCCTAGGCGTCAGAATTACTCTCTGCAGCTTCTGCAGTAGTTATCCACGAAATTAGAGGTTACGGCCCGGGAGAAGTAGTTCTAACAGGAAAGAGAATCATTTGTGAAGCGTAGGAAAAAGTCTAAGTGTGCAGGAAAGCAGAGTTTAAAGTGAGGTTTTGTACTTTTCTGCATTTTCTTGGAGAGAATTGAAAGGATATTGTAAAGAATTGAAGTAAGCAATGCAAGGAACACATGTTGATCGTTCAGGGAGGAGTTTTTACGTCATTTCTCAAAGAAAAAGATAAGTTTCCATTTTTAGTTTCCATATATTAGTTATAAACTCATTGTGTATGAATTTATTTTATTATAAGATAATGAATTGTTGTGTTTTCTTCATGAACTGTGAGTAGATCTTTTGTACCTTCATCTTATGATGAACTAGCAGTATGTGTAGCCATGTGAATACATTTACAATAAATTTTTATTTTATATTGTGATGATTTTTACTTCTTGTTTCATTTACTTATCAATCTGACCAATTGATATGTTAAAATCGATTGTGATTCCATGAAGATCTGAGAGGGCTATGGCTTTAATGACTAGTAGAAACCTCCTTACACTATTGGCTGAAGGAAACGTAGTCCTTAGGGCAGTGCAAATAGATAGAGAGATAAGTTTTGATGGGGGTAACTTGGAGGTTTCTAGGGTGACAGACAAAAATACTTACCTACTTAAATCAGACTTATTTATGCACTCAAAAGAGGGTAAAGAAGACGAATACTTTTATTTTTCACAAATTACAATATATAAACTCTAAGTGTTCCACTCCTACACAAATTGCTTCTTTCATTGCAAGGGGAGTGTATTTTCATCACTTGATCTTTCTTAACTTATTTAACTTTAATAAAGTTAAATTTAGAGTGAATATAGAGGTTTAGTGATATTTTGGAAGAATTTACAAGCATAATTTAAATCAATTTAATTTCCAGGACAAGAATCTTTTTAATATGCTAAATTTTTTAAAGATATTAAAATAACAGCATTCCCTGTAGGATCGATACTTTGAACTCAAAAATTTGATATTACTTGAATAATACGTACACTTGCGTAAAATACCTAATGTGTATTGCTAAATTGTGGTAAAACTCAAGTCATAAAATCTATAAAACATATTTTACATTTTAAATATTTCATCCAAAAACACTAGGGCATCTGATAGGTTGGTCAACTATCCAAAATAGAGGATGAACAATTTATAGCATGAACATCGAGGATGAACTTCAATCACCAAAGAACAAACAACTATATTTAGATGACATAGTTGACTAATGAGTCTGCCATAGGTCTAGGATTGGTTATCCACTTGTTGTTTTTTGTTTTTTTATTGTTTTTATTGTTTGTGCTTGATAGTTTTATCTACATTTCAAGTCATTGCATTGTTTGCTTTGCCCAAATTTATCGATAAACTCAATGATGGCTAGTCTATCTGTTTATTGATAGTGACTCAGTAAACTAGAACTTTTCAAGTTAAAAATATTTTGGCACTATCCTCGTGGGAATGATACGCGGACTCTCTCACAAACGAGTATTACTTCACTTGAAATGTGAATACTCATTAAAGTGTGAGATTGAAATTAATGATCTGATAACAAATTTCATACTTTAATAACATTGATTTGAATCTTAAGATGTTCAAAATAATATAAAATGTATAATTAAGGTATTAGTAATCAACCAGAGATACTTCAAGCCTTTTAAGTTTCAATCTAACAAATTTAATTGAGTCTTGACTTATTGAATGAATTATAATATTTTAAACTTTACATTAAGAAGAATTGAGATTTATCATTTAGGGGTAATTGGCATTCAAAATTATTAACATAAATATGATCCACTAGATATACTAATTTTTAGTGGAATTGAAAAAAAAGTGAATAAAAAGTAAGGAATTATGAAATGCCTGTTTTAAAATAAAAAATAAAAATAAATGACCAACCATCATGAGAAGAAGCTTGAGGTAAGTATAAAAATATGAAAATTGGTATATTATTTATCTCGTACGTAATAAAACTTAAAAATATCTTAATGAAATTCTTGAATATTTTATTCAGGAAAAATGTCAAGGGCTTTTAGGTTGGTTAGTTGAATCTTAATTGATTTAAAACTATATTTGAGAAATGAAAACATTTCAAATACATTAGAGAAAGAATTTTGAAATTTTCTTAGGGTTTGGAAAAGGAAATTAAAGAAAGTACTAGGTTATTAGAAATTAATGAAAATCTTAGTCTGAATTGAGATTTGCATATCCCTTTATATCACTTTTATAATTCAATTAAAGAATCAGGAAGACACGTGAGAACTCCTACATCCTTTTAATCTTTATTGAGATATGAGATTAACTGAGAGAAAGTATCGAGTAAGTTTGGGGAAATTGATGTGAGGCAAATTTGTGTGATTTTTTTGCATTAATAAAATGTTAATTCTATTATTTATCATGATATTATGCTTGAGAAAATTATTTTCTTGTGTTGTGTAGTTTTGTGTAGGATATAAGTGTTACGCTACTTGTGGAATTGAAAGAGGTGAATTTGGAGGAAAAGAATGAAAACTGGATTTCACAGATTTAACCTTGTTGCTGACCAGGATATCACAAATCTAGAGTGACTGTAAACCTGGATTTGAAAAATCCAGCCCTGCCACAGACTTGGATTTGACATATCCATCCACGTTAGGATTGGCGTGATCATGCTAGTTTTGTCCATTGACATGTCGTTGGACAGGCTAAAACTAATTTGGAAGGTATTTCATGCCCTTTTGAGCCCTCATCTATATAAGGACGTTAGGACACAACTTGCAGAGATTATTAGTCTCACAAAAACGTTTTGGAGTCTCTGGAACATCAGATTTGAGGGTTTGAAGGCAATTGTAAAGTTCTCTAGTTCTTCCTTGAATGAGAGAAATTCTAGGATATTTTCTTATTATTTCTGTCTTTTCATGTGGAGTTACTTGTGAGAGTTGAAATAATTTGGGAGGAGAAATTGAGTGCAAGTTTATATGGATAGATGTTTGAGAGTTTGCATTAAATGAAGTGTATCACGACGGATTGCAATGACCAATTAGCTCGAGTTTGAGTTTTTTGTTCTTCTTATGTTGTTTTCTTTTTATGTTTGCAATGAAAAATCTTGTATTTTCTCTTTTCATGCATTGTAGTTGATTTCCTTTCATGCTCTTGTGACAATTGACATGTGGATTTCTTGTGGTTTTCATGCTGTGGATTTTCATTTCCTTAACGACTTTTTTTATGTATGAAATTCTAATGCCGATGCATTAACTTTTCAACTATAATTCATTTTTTATTGAACGCAATAAGATTATTAAAATCCCTCGTGAACTATGACTTTTTTCCCGTCACGAAGTGGAATGAGTAGGTTTACCACAAAAATCTAGTATAATAGACATATTCTGTAGGATTTTGCAACCTGGATAAAGGATCTGAAGAATCATGGGAAATGTCATTAGTTAAGCGAAACATAAGTTTATATGTTTCTAGTTCTTCTTCTGACCTAAACATAGGCTTTAAGGAGAAAAATTAAATCTCTGGTTATCAACAATAGCATGGGTGTGTCACAGGAGTATGAATCTTGCACATCTAAAAAAAACTTCACAAACGTAGTTCGCATTCTTCTTTCTGATTTAGGAATTAAACACTTTTACATGGACAAATTGATCATTTCAAACTACATCTAGCAGTTCGGTAAAGTAGAATTTTGTCAATCAGAAATATTTTGGCAATATCCCTGTGTGATCGATACTTGAACTGTTAGACTGTATATTACTTGACAGGTTCACTTGTGTGATTGATTTTGGTCCGATGATATTTTTTTTATTTTTTTCATGAAGAGAGATGAGAGGAAAAATACTAGATGAGAGAGAGAGAGATATGGAGAAAATGAAATATATAACAACAACAACAACAACAACAATAATAATAATAATAAAATCAATCTTTAGCTACAAGAACTTCCAGGTGCAAAACCAGTTATATCTCAAGCTCTCCTTAGGAAGATTAAGCCTTTTTGACAAAGTCCTTTTTTACCTCAAATATAATAAATTTTATACACATATACTCTTATGCATAACAAATTGAATACAATTTTCCTATATCTACAAACCTCAAGTCCTTAAGATGGCAGAGTTCTTCAAGTTTTGACATGATGAGTAACTAGTTTACTATAAAAAGTTAACAAAAAATAAACCAGAAAACTAAATATTTTGATCGCATCATGGTAAGGTTATATGTCTCTTAAAGCACTCTCTAAACAAAATTTTCACTCAATATAGAGTTTAGAGATAGGTTTACACAAGGGATGTAAGCAAACTTTATAGTGGAGCTCACTAACTAGACTTCATGCTTGCACCATAATTTTACAAAACCACTTATATCTCAAGTTCTCCTTAGGAAGTTTAAGCCTTTTTGACAAAGTCCTTTTTTACCTCAAATATAATAAATTTTATACACATATACTCTTATGCATAACAAATTGAATACAATTTTCCTATATCTACAAACCTCAAGTCCTTAAGATGGCAGAGTTCTTCAAGTTTTGACATGATGAGTAACTAATTTATTATAAATATTTAACAAAAAAATAAACCAAAAAACTAAATATTTTGATCACATCATGGTAAGGTTATATGTTTCTTAAAGCACTCTCTAAACAAAATTTTTAAGCTCTCCTTAGGAAGTTTAAGCCTTTTTGACAATGTCATTTTTTACCTCAAATATAATAAATCTTATACACATACACTCTTATGCATAAAAAATTACATGCAATTTTCCTATATCTACAAACCTCAAGTACTTAAGATGGCAGAGTTCTTCAAGTTTTGACATGATGAGTAACTAGTTTACTATAAAAAGTTAACAAAAAAATAAACCAGAAAACTAAATATTTTGATCGCATCATGGTAAGGTTATATGTCTCTTAAAGCACTCTCTAAACAAAATTTTCACTCAATATAGAGTTTAGAGATAGGTTTACACAAGGGATGTAAGCAAACTTTATAGTGGAGCTCACTAATTAGACTTCATGCTTGCACCATAATTTTGTAAGAATTATACTAGATGTCCAAGCCATTATAAGAAAATAAATCTATCATTAGAAGAAATTCACTATCCTCAAAATTTTTGAACCAACTGTTGACCTCACTTTTGGTTGAGGTCTAGAAAACTTCTTTAGTAGCCTAGGTCTAGCCATAGGACTTTCCTATTGACTAGTCTTAGAAAATTAGAAGAGGTACCCCACCATTAGAAATTCAAAACTCTTCTTTTTACTCAACTTGAAATTCCACATATTGATCTTAACCTCTAGCATTTAGTAGGTAAGATCATTATAAGAGAATTCAAGAAGAGTCCCTATAGGATTACTTGACTTTAGGGTCGACCCTAGGTGTTGACTTGGAACTAGGGTACACCATATCTTCACAATACATTAATCCATGACTCATTTAGAATGGATATCTATCCAATTCTATCTGAAATGCTTAACTTGGTATTTTGCCCCTAGGCACCTCCAAATTACCTAA
>NW_018164444.1:76683181-76706603 GCF_001263595.1 Phalaenopsis equestris
TTTTCCCGAACCCAGCACAATATAAACCCTATTTAATTCCTTATATTAAATAGGGGAACTTGTCGGTCAATACATTGGTTTCGCAGACCAAACGGATGTCATAACTTTCTTTAGTTTATTTGATCGAGCCTCACTCTCAATTCTTGCGTTCATCCTTCGGGATAGATACATGATTTGAGATAAAGCGCTCTTTCATCTAAACTATGAAAATTATGGGGTCAGTTTGACTTCATCTTTTTTCAAAACTAAATTTTTTTAAAAAAAACGTCCTTCCGAAGCGGGCAACGGGATTTCAAATTCCGATGGCCGACAGCTTCTTACGGGCAAACCCCACACCAAAAATAGTGCCGACACCAACTCAAAGGCTTGTAGAGACAAGTCCATCACAAAGAATTCCTTCATAGATGTCCAAAAACTTTGACCAAATCAGATCATTTTTAGATTCACCCTAATACCAAATATGATAGAGGTGGGTGGCCTTTTTTATGATATAAAGTACTAAAATTTACTATTTATGCTTGGTTTTAGGTCTAAATATGTGATGTGGAGGTTTTGGTGGAATATTAAAAGATTTATGAGAGGATAGTAACTAAAATACCAAGACTAGTTGGGATTAGGCTAGTTTAGGCTGATTTGAAATATCTCTTTTAGATTGGATAATGTCTAAAAAAATTATTAGATGTTAGATTAGGATGTGTACTTATGATCTAGAGAATACGGGTGGTTTTCGATAGGTTTACAATGGTGTTGAGGGTTAGAGAATAATACTAGACTTTATTATAATCAAGTTTGGTCGATAGGGATTTATAATAATTGTGAGGCTTTGATTGTTAGTTTGTTAATATTATAAGAAGTTTAAGATATGGATAAAAATGAGTGAATAATTTAAGAGTAAGTGTTATGAAGGATTAATGAATAACAAAAGAAAAATAAAGATAAATACATAATCTTACCAAAGAAAATGCAACACTTGAAGTCACGAAGCACCAAGAAACAATAGAGAAAATCCTCACTCAAATATTTCATTTAATAACTGTTCAAAAATATTATATATTAGTCATATTTATAGGGATTAAAATGATAAAAAAGTCGATAAAAGGTGGATAAATTTTTGAATGGTGGAATGTGGCCATTAATGAAGGAAGGAACAATCCACCTTTCTAATTTAATATTTTTTTATGACCAACCATAAAACCCTTAAGGTTTGAAAAATAAAATATTCTAAAAACTAAAATTTAAATTTAAATAATAAAATAAAATTTAAGTATTTGTTCTTGATATGGCTCTTGTGATCGGCTTTTAATGGGCTCTTATTTCGGCACTTGCTTGGGCTCTTGCTTGGGCACTTGTAAGTAGACCTTTGACTTCATTTAGATGATATACTACATAAAATAAGTTTGTATACTAGTACCTCTGAATAAGCATACATAAGAACCACCAACATGCTCACATTCATGTTAAGGCTGATATGAACAAGAATAAGATTGAATAATTTTAGAATATCAATTAACTTTGAACATAATGGGAATCACAAACTAAAACTAAATTGCTCAAGAAAAACATGTTCTATGTTCTTATACTCTATTCAGATTTTCCTCTCTCCTTGCAATTTTTAAGGTCACAACAATATCAAAACACTCTTTGATTGGGCTCGAGCCACCTGCTCTTCACTTACTTGTGAGCTCCTTTGATATCTCACTGAGATAAAAGATGTTGCTCTTATTTCTAAACTGGATGCCATATTGAGAGCTGAAAAGAGGATTAACAATAAGTTCTCTTTCCTTTTACCTGATCTCTCTCCCCCTCAAAGGATATAAATCACATGACTCTTTTCAAAAAGAAGTCCAACAAGTGCATACCTCAAACAAAATTATAAATTATGAGATATGAAGGAGAAAATGATAAGCAATATATTAGCAAGAAAAGAGACAATGTTTTAAAAATATTGATTACTATTTGTGAATATAAGTACAAAATTCACAAAGTCTCTATATAAAGATAACTTGATACATAATCAACCATAGAATCTATACAAATAATTCTTTTTAATTTATTTCATATTAATGATTTATGAGTAGATAAAGCATCAAAGCACCATTTGACCTCTGGCCATGAAGTTGTCAGGAATGCTTAGCTCCAAACACTATCTGAGATACGTTAGCATAACATCAGTAGCTTTCATCCTTCGATGATGCACATCACTATCCATTTTGAGCTCATTTTAATACACTAGCTCAGCATCCATGGCTTCCATCTGCCACCAAAATTTCAAACTCTTTTCTCTGCTCCTCGGATCTCTGATCAATTGTCAGTCCTTCAGCCTATAAATTAGAAATACGCCCTCATGCATCCAACAGACTATTCTGCAGCATCACAACATAATCAGTCAACCTATCTCTATCTTCCGAGTTAGAGAAAAAGTTGATTATGTGATTGGGGACTGGTGGAATCTCTTTGACAAGAAAAAGTCCCCTCAGTAACTGGTTCTAAGATCCCTCTAATAAATGGAGAACCACTAGAGGTGAAGATTAGCAGAAAGATTCCAGACTCTGTGTTTTCTAGTCTCGGGCCTTCCTTGGACGAGTTCATTAATATCTCTAAAAGCAAAAAGTTACCATATTTGGCTTGGAAAAAGTATCATATTGACAATATTGTTTAATGTTACTTTTTTTAAAGGGGATATCATCACTTCAACTTACCTTTTTGCCCGCGACAATAGGTCATGAGAGCCTCATGTGTTTCTCCCAGACAGGGTTGTTAATCCTTAGTCTCACCAATACCACTACCACCACAAGTTACAAAAGGGGCATGATTTGAAACTTGTAAATCAAAGATTCATGAATACAAATTAAAGGATACTCAACAACAAGGTCACGACTTATAAGAGCCAAAATAGAAGGTTTTCCTTGCTCCTCAGGCATGATGGAAAGTTGTCCCTCTATCGGATCATTCAAATCGAGAGAAGCCTTCTCTAACAAATGAGATTTTGACAAAAAAAATTATACCTCTTCTGTTGAACTTTCCCTTCATTGTATATCTTCAGATAAGCCTAAGGAGATTACAGGTTTCTTCAACATTCTAAAGGGAGAACTCTCATCATGAACTTATTATTTCGTGTCACTATAAGAAACTTGAAGGAAGTATCACACATAATGTTATAATCAATGTTATTTATAACATTTAACTTATTTTCTGTGATTTTCCTTTGAGTAGTTCACATGAGGTACCAAAATAGTATCCATAAGTGGGACCTGTTCAAATTCACTTTCACTTAACATTATTGCTCAAGCAAAATCAAGGATCAAAATAAAAAAGATCCGACAGGCAAAATGTAAATTTCAAATCAACCTTCTCCAGCAGGGGGGGTCATGGTGTCTAAGGAAAAAGTTGATCCACCTCGCTAACACAAATTCAGAAACTTCTCTCTATAAGGGAAGCACGATGTGCACCTAGGCGAAGTCCAGTCCCGATGTATTGATGAGTAAAAATGAATCTAATTCCTTGTATAATCAACCAATGAGTACCCTAAGTGAAAAGGGTTGATCCCCAAGACATGTTGCATTCTTGCCTTGAAGATCTCTGAAGAAGGTCGATCAAGCAACTAGAAAATTTTTCAATCTCCCATTCTTCTCGTGAAATTCCCTTTGAAGAGTCGAGAAAATTGAAAAACTGAATGTATCCACAAATATGACTATACAAATAATTTTTTACTTATATTTAATTAATAAAACCCTGTCAAATTAGTTGAATCGAACCCATCTACCGAAGTGGTTAAATCGAGTCTACCTAACGAAGTGTATGAATCGAATCCGCCTGCTAAAGTGGTTGAATCGAGCTCACATGTCGAAGTTGTTATATTCACTCATCTCAAAAGGACAACCTAACCCACTTGTATGATAGCAACTATTGGAGAAAATCGTCATAATTAGTAATGATATCTATCAATCTATTATTAAAAATGTTGTCCGACATTTGAGACTCAATTTTTTCATTTAGACAACAAAGATGAGCATTGAACCAACTTTGCCTGACGCCCATATTGCGATCTTTTCATCACGGCTTCAAAAAACTGTGTCGTACAATACAAGTTGTATCTTGTTTATTATTTATATATCATTTTTTTCTTGTGTATAAAAAGAAAGCAAAAAGGAGATAGAGGATTCTCTCTCTAATTTTTTTCCTACTAAAGGGAATTTCTTTCTTTCTCTCTATCTATAAAATCTTATAACTTAGAGAACCTTATATGAGCCAGACTTTTCCAGTTCACCGAAGATAGATAAGAATTTAACATACCACTCTCTTTCTCTTTCTCTTTCTCTTATTTTTTTCTCTTCCATACAAGGTTTTTACCAAGTTTTATGCACTCATGAACAATACAAGACCCTTTTGTCTCAAAAGGATTTAACAATGTGTAAATATGAAAGTTTATGCATGAGATATGTAAATACATAATAATTGTGTGCTACTATGTAAATTTCCCTTATAATTAAAAGAGTGTTGGATATGCACATCTTTTTTTATGTATTTTTTTTATTATTAAATAGTCATTTTTTTTAATAATGAAAAATATAAAATTTAATTAATTTTATTAATTAAGGCTTAATTTGAGTTTTCTCACCTAAAGAAGCAAATCTCAAACACTAATATTTTAAATTACTTAATATTTTTTAGAAATTTTGTTTCATAAGTGATAATTATTAAAATATTGAATATCTTTCAAAATTGCCTTTAATATTTGTAAATATCAATTTTCAATTATTAAACTATAAATTTATTCATTTTAACTCTAAATTTATTGAAAATGATGTTCCAATAGTATCAAAAAACAATCTTAAAATTTCTTTTAAATATTTGATAAAAATATTTATTTAATTGGTTGATTTTTTTTATAGTTCATCAAATCTTATTTATAGATGATAATCAATTATTGTCTTATTTAATACATCCTACTCCTTAGGTATTAAATACCCATAATACCCCTATATATTAGTTTTTTAAGCAATCATGGCCCACCAGTGGATATTTGTTTAGCAGCATATAATTAGTGAAGTCCACGAGTTCAAGCAAGTTATGCCCCTGAACTTGACTTTTATTACATATGCTACCCTCTCAGGCTCATTATTTCAAGTACGGTTGACCGCAGAAGCATGTTCGTGTAGCGTTTATTCAATAGAAAATTTACGTACAAATCACTTGAGCCGTCAAAAAAGTTCGTAGTTCGCAAACAACAACTCATGTTCATGTTCGGCTTGTTCGTTGAATAAAAAAGTCGAACACAAACATGTTTGTAAAGCTCAAATTGTAAATGAGCTAAACACGAACAACTGTTTGGTCGCTCGTGTTCGGCTCATTTTAGCTCGAAATAAAAAAAAAATTTAAATAATTATTTATATAATAATGTATTATATATATTTATATCTAACATTAAATTATAACTCCTTGTGTGGTAATGTGGTTAATATCTTTTTTGGTATACATTTGGTTCAGGTTCGAATCCCACACTTTACATCAATTTTTTTTCAAATTAATTTTTACGAGCTAATTTCGAGTCGAACACAAACACAAATATTTAAATCGAGCCGAACACGAACACATTGTTCACAAGTCAATTTCGAACACGAGCCAATTTTTAACACGAGCTATTTCAAACGAGCCGAGCACGAACCAAGTCTGAGCTCGCTCAAGCTCGGCTCGTTGCCCTACAAATCACTACATTCTTATCTATTTATATATCTAATACCTAATTTTACATTTTCTTAAATTGAAAATTTAATGTTTTTATGTGATATAAATGATTTAAATAGTATAAATATAAAAAATAAATTTAGATGTCAGATGTATAAATACATAAAAAAATGAAAGTTATAATTTTTACTGTGATTATATATAAAGCCTCCAATGCTTATGTATTTACCTATCTTATTCCCAATTTTTTTTATTTTTACATTTAAAACACCCTAGTTATGAAAATAGTGTAATTCACCAATTGATACGTCTTTTTTAACATAAAAAAAATAGGTTGAATTTGTAAAAATTAAAATTTGAGTCTGAAATAAGTAAAATAGATAAAAAGTAGATGCTATATATGTAAATTTTCGTAATTTATATTTTAAGAAAATATAGCGCCGAAAGAAAAATGATAGAAGAGCAACAAAATGCGAGGGATTCGGCGTCGAACTGGAGCGACGAAGGGGTAATGCGCGTAATAATCCATCGTTCGAACGCAGGCCACGGGGTTAGATCCGCGGCATACTTTCCACTTAAATCGGGAAGCTAAACCAAACAGCGGAGATTCACGGACCTTTACCGCATTGAGTCAAAACCGCCCGCCAAACAGACCTTTAGAGTCCATTTGGGGCAGCTTATAAGTGCGGGCGGTGTTTTCAAAAAGCCGCCGTACTATTTGGTTCACGCGTTTCACCAGCTTATCCGAAACTGCATTTGAGTTTTTACACTTAAAGCAGGCCGCGGGTCGACCCTTGCGGTCGGCCCGCGGGCTGCGTTTTGGGATAAGTAGCTTATCCTGAAACGCACAAGCTGCCCCAAACAAACCCTTAGTGACGTTGGCGTGCGCGTTGAGGTTAGAAATTTAAAAATAACGCTGGAGGCAATAAGGGTGTGAATGATTTAACTGCGGCAACATTACCGAATGACAGTTGTTCTGCTGATTGTGAGTGCGTCAGTCAAGAGAGATTCGGCGGTAACCAATTAGGTCCTTCAGCGCCAGCATTGGATACTTCTAAAGCGTTTAGCGTGAGGTATCTTGACTCCATCTATATTTTGTGGAGGATCAGATAAAGTATTAGGTATTAATTATATGATCTTACTATATAGTGAGGTGGGTGAATTGCACACGTGAGTAGAGCTTAACAATGAGTTTCAATTTGAAAGTGAACACACATGATTTTTTGTGCTCTTGTGCGACATTAAAATCTGGATTGCTTTTTGTCTAGTGATGCACATGAACACTATGATGGATGTGCAAGATGTTCTGATAATGATCAATGTATTCATAAGAGTTAGTTACCATTATGTATGAGTCAATACTAGGGGGCTTGAAACACATTAGGATGGGGTGTTAAGAACGACCTCAATCAAGGGTGACGATTCATGGAAATTACAACGAGTGGAAAAACGATCTCTGTTCCTGGAGGGAACTCTTCTCGAACCAGACAACATAGCTCATCATCGATTATAATATCAGAAGCAACAATATGACGCGGTTGGGTCAGGTTTCCTGCAAGTTTTGAAAGGTTATCAGCTCGTTTAGTTGCACGTGATGGATGAGTGAGACTTGCAGTATCGATGAGATTGGTGACCAGGCCTAATGGAGCAAGAGTCTCATCACGAGTATGTTCAAACAGGACATTTCCTTCTAATCATTGACTTTATGGTAACCATGCTTGATATAATTATACAGGCATCGATTGCCAAGCCTCATGTAGGAGCTGAATAATCTCAATTTGAGACTCCTCCATCCCAGTCTTCCAAAGAGGGGATCGAGGCACCTTCGCCAGCAAGATAATATATTTCAGGGTGAGAAGAGGCAAAGGCTTGACATCCCTGGTCCGTGGCCGTCCCCTAGAATGGTAGGTGTTATAATAGATGCTCCGTTGTTACGAGTATTGCACCTGGTGACCATTTAGCAAGTGTTGCAAGTAATTTGATTGTGGGATTTTCCATCCCATAGATGAGACCAAACTGTTGTGTACTGGATTATTCGTGATGGTAGAGTGATTATTTAGCATTTTAAAATTGTATAAAATCCAACACAAATACATAATAAAAATAATAGGTAGAGACACCAAAAGTTTTTATGTGGAGAAACCAAAAAGAAAAAAATCATAGGGTCTAGCCCAGTCAGAATGATCCATTATATGTGAGTACAAGTATAAACCCTTGTCCCACATATAGGAAAGGGTTATAAAGTCCCTCCAAGTACACTGTCCGTGTGCAGAAGAGTTTATTGCACAATGGACGAGAGTAGTTGCTATTGGGATTTATCACCAAAAGTTGGGTTCATCTTCATTGAGGTACATTGTCGCACAATATTCAAGACATTGTGTTGCTCTGTAATGTGCTTCCTTACTTAACAACATACGTCATTACTCCGCACGGTTCACCGATGGAAACGAGCAGGAGGCGGCCGACGATGATCGATGAAAATCAAAGTGGCGGTGGTCAACGGTTGTCATTAGCTACGAGAGTGATCGTCGCATCTTCACTCTAGAACAACTCTGGAAATTGGCTCCTTCTTTTACTGATCCAGGTTTAGGTCTAGCTCTTTCTTCATCTTTCACAAAAGGATTAAAGCTCTATTTATAGAGTTTGGGAGTGATATCCCTTATAAATAAGACAAGAATTTGAATCATTTTATCAGACGGCCCATAATGAATCCTTTGATCAAATGCCATTTTTGGGACATTCATGCATCATAATGATGTCATAATTGAGAGATTGTTGGACTTGTTTGATTCGTCTTATCAAGACGTTCGATTTGACTATAAACTTATCAGATTTATAACACATTTGATCATCCAATTAACTACCAAAAGCTTTCAAAAGTGATTTAATGGCTTGATCTAAACTTGATTTGACTCGAATGATGTCAATTTTAATGTCATTGAGTTTGACTTGTCGAACCGGTCAATTTGAATACAAGTTTGTTGAAATCGAAGTTTCACTTCTTTTCTAACAGAGTGAAACGACGAAAGCGTTAGAGGCATAACAGAGTTCGTGATACGTAAAATTGAAATTTGGTGTGAGTGATAAATAATTTACGGCATTCGTAATGCATGGTATGTAAGATCCTCAAATTAAAACAGTGATAATTTTTATGTTACATGCAACTTTTGAATGGTATAAATGTAAAAAGTAAAATTGAAGCGTTAAAACATCTAAATACATAACAGAGTAGTATGTAAATGCCCCTTTCCCTTCTGATTATTTTTCCATACTTAGCAATAATTTATGCCACTTGAAGGAGTAGCTGAGACTATAAATCGCAAGGTTTTATACCCAAACCTACTATTGACCAATTCAACAAATTCCAGTCATGCAATGCTTACTTCTAGTTCAGGCATTAATAGTGATTTTTACTTAATAATTGAATTAAAAAATAATTTTACCCTTTTATTCAGCTGAATATAACATGTTAATTCACTTTTATTAAATAAATTCCATTTATTATTGATTAAATTGAAATCAAACACTCACTACGTTATTGTTAAATAAGACATGAAGCACAAAGACAACCGTAACGAGCAGAATAGGAGCAAGCCCAGGCTCAGCTCTTGTTTGACTCGTTTATATTTCGAGCTCAAAAAATGTTTGTGATCGGCTAGTTTGCTTAGCGAGCCGAACACAAGTTGTTCACGAACAAAGAATTGTTTTGACAATCCTAATCAGATAACCATAAGATGTTAAGAGTTAGGGTAAGATTTAAAAATTATTAGTTATATTAAAACATCATTTCAATCTATTTTGATAATTTTATATTATTTTTTAATTAATACTTTTAATTGATTATAACTTTGTAGCCTTGTAGTTAACTAATTCTTTTAAAAATACTACTCATAAATATATATAATTAATGAGTAATATTTCAAGCCAAAACGAGCCAAATACGAAAGGACAAATGTTTATTCGTGTTCAACTCGTCAACTTAGCAAACGAGCCGAACAACAAGAGCTGTTCGCGAACAACGAGCCATTTTAACAGCCCTACACAAAGATATATAAAACAATCCAGAACGAAATAATTAATAATTAAAGGTACAAAACTTCCTGTCATGGTCTCATTGAAATTCTACTCAATAAATAAGACATTGCTCTCACTCACAAAAAAAAAAAAAAAAAATTCTAATCATTGGCAAGATAAAATCATTCATCTTACAAAAATTATTATATACATACCACACATTTCTTATATATTTACAAATCTAACACCTAATCTTTCATATTTACATAAATATCACTCAAAATTTTTAAAGTGAATGCACCTTTTCATACATAAATTTTTAATATCAAATTGTTATAAATATAAATACAAAACTTAATATATTAGCAATGTACATACATAGGAAACAGTGCCATATACATGTAAATTTCTCAATTTATTCCCCATAAACTTTATGATCATTGTCTCACAAAATAAGGAGAGGAGTCAGGAAATAATAACCAAATTTTGAGAAAGTGTCCTGAATTCTAAACTAAACTTAGACAAATATACTGTGAGCTAAAATTTCACAAAAATTATATTCTCTTAACATCCTTGGATGCCTTCCAGCCCTAGCTTTTGTCACATGGGCATCATTTATTACTGTTACAGTCAAAAAGATTGCTGCAGCAGAAGCCCCTAATTCATAAGCAGGAGTCAGGAGTCAGGAGTCAGAATTGGTCTACCTAAACCCCCCACACTCTCAATGTGCCATAAACTGCCAAGCTGTTTCTAGCTATATTAATTTCTTTTGGAATATAGCTACTAATTATTGAAATATTTTACTCATCATTTGGAATATATGATTAATTCAAATCATAACAGCATATTAGCATGACTGAAAAATAAATACCATAAATGTATGGATAAAGGAACTTAAAACTTAGTCAAACTTGACACATTCATTCTGTCTTAAAATGTATGGCATATCACAAAAAATGAAAAAAAAAAGGAGGCATTTACATGCATTTCTATGTATTTACATAATCTCACATCTAAACATTACTTTTTAGCATTTATACCACCCAAATCTTTCATATCACATAAAAAATACAACTATTTTCACTTCTAAAAACTGAAATACACCTTTTAATGTATAAGTAAGGTCACATATATATAAAAATTGAAGTTGTTAGATATGTAAATACATGGGGATTGAATGGTTTGTATGTAAATCTTCTACCAAAAAAGTGCTGAAATTGAATGTACTTGTGGGTGTGACCATGTGAGAAATTAAAATGTTGAGCTGAATGTGTGAAAAATCATGAATGATTATATTAAAAGGACTGTGAGAGTAATATATCAAAGAAAACTGATGAAAAACAAAAATTTAATGGTTTGAATATACGCGATAAAGAAATAAAATGCATCACAAAATGAGTTCATAAGATCAAGTATCAAAGACTAGGAAGGCAAAAACAGTGCACAGATAAAAATGAGTTGATAAAACTAGCTTCAGAAACGTATGAACTAAAAATGTATACCAAAAAATATTACAGCACAAAATAAATTCAATACTTCATACAATATTGAATAAGAATGAAAGAAAAATGAGAAATCATAAAGCCAAAGCCAAAGCCAAACATTGGATATAAAGTTGAAGATAATAATGATGATCAAGCAAAAGCCTAAAAATTTAAGAAGATAATAGCGTTTGGGGCAGCTTGTGTTAATTCGGATAAGCAACTTATCCTGAAACGCGGCCCACAGGTGACCCGCAGGGTTCAAACCACGACATGCATTTAGTGTAAAAATCCAACCGCGTTTTCGAATAAGCTGCCAAAACGTGTTTTCCAAACGGTAATGCGGCGTTTTCAAAATGTCGCCCGCATTTATAAGCTGCCCCAAACAGGGATGTGAGTGAGAAGTATTGCTTTCAATAATGGGAGGATTAATGTCTCCACTCTAAAACCCTCAAACATCCACAAACTAGCCATAAATAAAAAGGGGCATTTACATACATAACCAACAATTCTTATGCATTTACACATCTCACATCTAAATTTGTATATTTACACATCACTCAAATAAAGTGGCAATAGTACTATTTTGTACTATTGCCACTTTTTAAAAAGTAAAATACATATTTTCATGCCGTCAAGCATAAGTTTAAAACACCATGTTAGAGATGTAAATATGAAATTTTAGGTGTGAGATATGTAAAAACATAAAAATTTTGTCCTAGTATGTAAATTTCCCAAATAGAAAATGACCTTCATTCTCAATTCTCTTCACAACATGAGGTGCATAGTGAATTAAAGGTTCAGCTGTGTCACCTTACATTTCCATCAGCACATGTCCGCATATCTAAGATACATTGAAAAGACAATTCATAAAGACAAGCTGAACCCATAAAAACACCTGCAAGCACTGATTAAAGTCCCTTTCTTCAACTTTAATACTGGAGTTAATAGGTAAAAAAAAAAGCATACGAACGTCTTTCTTCAAATTTATAGAAAAAGTAGCAGCAGCAACCACAAGTGGTCCATAACAGCCACAACTTCACCAGTAAAAATATTTCTTACTGCAAAGGACACCAAATACAACAATTTTTAATCAGCAGCGAAAAAAAAGTCATAGAAATGACTAATCATTTATAAGAGAAGCCACTTCATGCAGAAATAAATAGACAGTTCCATTATTCGAAGGAGTACAGAGTGGCAAGAATCTTATTTTCTGCAACAGATCAGCAATGGATTGCAACGCTTCTAATGTAAGCAGATTTACTGCTTATATTTTGCCTTTTGGTAACAGCCGGTGAATACATAAATGTTTTATTTTGCTACTCGACGAAATTTAAGCAGCATTTAAAGAAACTGAAAAATGGGACAATCCGAATCTGGATGTCAGCCTTTTGAGTGAAGATATATTGTAAGGGAAGGTCTGGAGGGCATAGGGAAGAACAGTTAATGGAGAGGAAATTACTGCACCTAATGATTCTCGTTCCTCATTAGGAAGTTAAATTTCTGTTCATGTAATAGGATATTATGCTACGTGCATTTTTTGTAATTTCTCCCCCAATTTTCGATTCACGGTTCTAGGAATCTCAATATGAAGCTTGAAGAACTTGGAAAATCATTCCAGCTGCTAAAAGTTATTAGATTGAAACGTAACTTGCTTTGAACTTTAGGTGATGGAAGATGTTTTAGGCTCTCTGATTTTTTAATGCAAATATAGAATAAGATAAAGGAAACAGAAAAGGCCAAAGTTCTCAGTACACCAAATCTTAAGGCAAAAAATTGTATCTTTTGCAGAAAACAGAAAATCATTAAAAAAAAAAATTGTACCGAATGATAATTTAAAGATCATCCAAATCTGAAATCAAACAAGAGATCTAAGAACAAGGCAACAAACTAGGCATGATAAAAACTTAAATACCAAAAAGCAAAACCATATAATAGTGGAAATGACCAAATTTTAATTATGCATGAAAAAATCAATTTCAAAGTGCATTAATGAAAAGAGCAAGGATAGAATTAACCAAGATCTTAAAACTTATGCCAATATGTGGAGAAAACTTTTGCCCAAAAGTTGCAACAACTTCAAAGCTCAAAAAGTCTATCTCCAGAAGAATAAATATGAGTAGTCTAAATTGTATTAAGCCAAATTTGAATTTTATATAACTAGAGACTTCCTATTTATAAATGAAACTACAATATACTCGGTAGTTCCAAAAAATCTAAAATAGTTGAAACAAGTTTCCAATCTCCAAACACCAAGTGCACAATTCTGCCAATCCTATAAACAGCCTATTTGTTAATCTACTAGTGTCATAGAAGCAGAAAATTAGCCCACCTGAAAAATGTCAAAATAGAAATGCCGCAGAAGAAAACAACAATCGAACTCCAGCAACAAAAGAAAATATCAGATCCCATATGTAATGAATAAGTTGCCAGCAACAAAACATCCAACATCAATTATTCATGTTTTGCATGAGGTAAACGACTACCAAATTAACTAGCAATCCATTGCAACAATCTACTCCATGCTGGGGCAAGGCGAACACCTCCTCCGCGATTTTTGGGGGGGGGGGGGGGGGGAATTTTAAATATATAAATAATACGGTAATTAAATGACGATAATAATAAATAAATAAATGAATGAATAAAAATACATAAAATTAATACATTTAGAGGAAAAAAAAACAAACAACTAGTGAGATAATACCATCAAATTTATAATTAGAAAATATAAGTATAAATAATACAAGAAATTAGGAAAATAGAAGCAAACAAGGGGCTAAGTTGGGCATATTTTTATCAAGGGTGGGCAAAATTATAAAATTGAGGGTGGACACAATCCTAAAAATTAATATTTTCCTAAAGAGACAAAAATTACTTCCAATTGGTTCAGCCACAATCAGGAGGAGCTAGCCCAGACCAAGATGAGAAAAAAAGGTGACACAAGTAAATACGGCAAATAGTAAACTACCAAGCTAGTGACTGGACAAAAACAACTAACCAGTCACCAAGACAACAATAAAGAAAAAAACCAACTATTGTCCAGAACTAACATAGAACAATCCACTAGACAAAATGACACCAAACAAACACAGAATGAAGCCCTTCTCAGCAGGATCACTATTATTCTCATGCTTTAAAAAAAAGATTTAAAATATTAAATAAAACCAAAATCATATCAATGCACATAATTTTCACATCCGACGAGTATAAAATTTTTAGATTTGCGCTATTAGGCTTCAAAAATTGAAGTTGCACTTCTCATCTTCCTTCAAACAATGAAATTGTTACAGTCCAATAATTCTAACACATAATTAATCCATCACAGGCCTAATTAGCTTCTTGTATTTTTTCCATGGTCTATTTTGCATGAATATGTTATCGTTAGACATTTTCAAGTTGTTCAATAATCTGCAGTGATATAAATAATATAGAGAGAAACTAATTTTTTAAATGATTAAGACATAAAGTAGCTAGAAAATAACTATTGATTAATATTTACGTTGACTTTAACTACATCATATTTTAAACTTTAAAAGAATGGATCGAGAACGAAAGATACATCATATCTTAAACTTTAAAAGAATGGATGAAGAGTGAAATATATGTAAAGACAAAGGCTCCTAACTTCTTAATATGTATGTATGCATATATATACTCACATACAAGCGCGATGTTTTCAATTCCAGCTCTGCTAGGGTTTGCGATTCGATGGCGACGCGTGTAAGTCATCCTCCATGGCTCGTTCTTATGCCGGCGTGACCGCCAGCGGCGTCCCAAGCTTCCCCCTCGCCTTTCACGATTCTCTTGCGCTGGTTACCGAGACTACTTTCATTCGACGTCCAGACCGGAAAGGGGGTAAGCTCGCACTCTTCCTCCCCGACTCTGACAATGTCGATCTCGCCTCTTCTTGTCGTCTCTATCTAGTAGGAAAATTTTTGTATGGGCATCCAAAGATGAAGTTCCTTCGGAAACACTTGAACTTATGAAGCTTACCAGTGGTTGGAAGATCGGACATTTGGATGGAAGACATATTTTAATTCAATTGTCCAATGAGAAGGACAATACGCGTCTGTTTGCTAGGCGTTTGGTGTGGTTTGAGAACTGTGCTATGAAAATCTTGAAGTGGTCAGTCAATTTCGATCCCAAAGCTGAAGCTTCGATTCCCAACTTTGAAGGTCCATTTATTTAACCGTGAGATATTGTTTTCCTTGGCTGCTATGTTCGAGAGACCCCTTAGACTTGATGCTCCCACTTATAATCTCTTGAGACCGTTTATGGCTAGGGTTTTAATCGAACGGAATGTTACCTTACCTCCACCTGATGAGGTTTGGATTGGTTCGGCTCACAATGGATACTGGCAGCAGGTTCTATTAGAAAAGCATCCTTCTTACTGTACTCATTGTCATATGTTTGGCCACGACCCATATCAATGTTTTCGGTTACACCCTGAGTTGCGGAAATGGGGAGGTACAAAACAGTCAAATGTTGAGCAGGTGCCTCTGCTCCCTGTGGAAAATGTTTTGGATGCTCCGGCAGTTGTTCCTGCCGAGGTTCTCACCTACCTGTACACCCTATTTTGGCTCCTCATGAGGGGCGGCTTGTCTCGCCTCCTCAACAACCTTTATCTCCTGTTGGGAGAGATGATAAGGTGATGCCTGGGATGGCTCCTCCTATTCTTTCTAACACTGATGGGGCTCGTCTATCTTCGGCCTCTCTTCTTGATGCTTTGAATCCTGATAATACCTCTCTATATTCGCATCATTCTATGCTCTTACTGATACTCCTTTCGAGAATATTTCTAAAATGTTAAGGGATAAATGATATGTTCAAAAATATCGTCGGAGAAAGTTTAGCGGCCAAAAGAAGGTTCAAAATCACAATATTGGGAGTAATTTGTTGGATATGAATCACTATTATTCTGATGGAGAAATGGACAAACCCGGCCTAGATCTTCTAGGAAGGGTAAAATGTCTACTCATATTTAACGTACTAATTTGGAAGACCAGGGGAGTTGCAGATCCTCACTCCCTTGGTAGACTTAAATTAATGACAAGAATTCATAAGGTCGGCATTTTTGCTATTTTGAAACCCTTGGTCTCCTCTCCTGATGATCACATTTTGGGTAAATTCAAAAAATTTTCTTTCTTTGCTAATTGCTCAAATAAGATTTGGTTGTTTTGGTGGAAGCATATCACAGTTGATGTCGTTATTGATGATAAACAGTTTGTGCACACCTCTTTCTTCATGGAGGAATATTTTGGTTGTCTTACTTTCATTTATGTCGGGACTTCTAACACGGCAAGATATGATCTTTGGCACAAATTATCTAATATGAATGCTCTTATTCACCAGAATTGGTTGGTGGAAGGTGACTTTAATATGATTATGCATGATTCAGAAAAATTGGGTGGTCGGAAAGTTGACACCACTTTGATGGATAAATCCACTGAAACTATGGACATGCCTGGCAGCTCTGATCTGGGCTTTGTTGGTTGTAAGTTTACTTGGAAAAGCGGCAAGCTTTTTGAACGCCTTGATAGGTGTTTTGCTAATCAATTGTGGATATCCTCTTATGGTTTCTCTCAAGTTCAACATCTTTGCAGATCTGGTTCTGATCACAGTCCCCTCCTCCTATCCTTTGATTTTTTCAGATTTTTTCAAAAAGGCCTCCAATTATCATTTTTGTTATTTAAATATTTGGGCTAGACATGATTTTTTTAGAGTTATGGCTACTAATTGGAGGTGTGAGGAGGTGGGCTACGCTTGGTTCACTCTCTGGAAGCTCCATAAAAATGTGGCTTCTGCTTTAAGATCTTGGAACTGTGATGTTTTTTTGGAGATGTTCATGTTAGAGTTAAGAGGGTTGAACAGAGGGTCAGTCTCTTACAGGCTCTTGATGAATCTTCTGATGATATTATTCATGAAATGCAGGAGGCTAATAAAGAATTATTAGAGGCCTCCCTTTGGGAGGAGAAGTTGTTGCAACAAAAAGCAAGGGGAGACTTAGGCTCCATTTGGGGCAATTTATCTGCTGCGGAGGCGTTTTGAAAACGCCGCCCCTCACCGTTTGGAAATTACATTTAAGTAGCTTATTTGAAAACACAGTTGATTCTTTACACTAAATGCGGAATGCAGGTCGAACTTTGCGGTCAGCGTTTCCAGATAAACGACTTATCTAGATAAGCATAAGCTGCCTCAAACACATCTTTAATTTTCTCAAGGAGATAGAAACACCAAATATTTTCATGTTTCTATTAAACAACGACGGGCCAATAATACCATTATTAAAATTAAAAATCATGAGGAGATCTGGATCACTGGGGATGAGGAGCTTGGGGATAGCGTTGTTCTTTATTTTTCTAAACTTTTTGAGCATCATGAAACCTCAGGCTCTATTGATGCTTCATTATTTTGCTTCATTATTTGATGATGTATTTATTTGATGATGTATGTCATCACATGGAGGATCTCAATTTATGTGGTATTCCCTCGGCTGAGGAAATTTATTCTGCTCTTTTGGAAATCAATAGTAACAAAGCACATGGACCCGATGGTTTCACATTTGCTTTCTATATTAAATGTTGAAGTATTGTTAAGGAAAATGTGGTGGAAGCTATCCATAGTTTTTTTTAAGGGTGAGACCCCGGGGAAGTATTTCTCTGCCGCTACTATTGTCCTCATCCCCAAAAATACTCAAAAAATCACTTGACACCATTTTAGGTCTATTTCTCTGACTTCAGTTATATCTAAAATGATTAGTAAACTGTTGGTCAAACGGATTCAACGTCATCTCCATAAATGAATATCTTCGAATCAATATGCATTTATTCAAGGGCGAGGGATCAAAAAAAATATTATGCTTGCGCAGAAACTTATTCAGGATATTGATAAGAAATGTAGAGGGGAAACATGGTTACTAAATTGGATATTCACAATGCTTATGACTCGATTAGTTGAAATTTTATCTTGCAGGTTCTTAAGGCTCGGGGCTTCTCTCAAGATTTTTGCAAACTAATTATCTCATGGCTTCATTGCAATAAATATAGTATCCTCATTCACGGTCAATCTCGGGGTTTCTTTAGTGCGAGTCGTGGGATTAAGCAGGGTGACCCCTTATCCCCTACTATTTTCATTTTGATATTTGATTCTCTCTAGCTTTTTAAATGATCTTTTCAGGCAAAACCCCACCTTGCAGTATGCTCATATATCCAATACGTTGGTTACGCATCTGGCGTATGTCGATGACATGATTTTGTTTTCTAATGCTAGCAAAAAAGCAGTAAGGAAAGTACACCGTTTAATGGAAGATTTCCAATCTGTTTCTGGGCTCCTTTTTAGTGCAAATAAATGCAACTGATACATGGGGAACACAGTCAATCGAATGTGTGATGGAATGCCAACTTTACTGGCTTCTCTCTTTCAACCCTTCCTCTTAAATATCTGAGGTTTTTTTTTTTATTTAAGAGCAGGAAAAGACGGATTCAGTTTGATGAGATGGTCGATAAAGTGCGAAAAAAAATTTTGGATTGGAAAAATAACTTTCTCTTTTTTGGGGGTAGAATTACTTTACTCATGAGTATTTTGCAATCTCTCCCTTTATATACTCTTCAAGCTTTCCAACTTAAGAAGAGTACCCTATTGAGCCTCGAAAGATGTTTTAACAAGTTCTTATGGGTAGGGTATCATTGGAGAATCATTCATAGGGTATCATTCAGGTAGAAGATGGATGCCTTGGAAAAATATTTGCAAACCAATTTATGTTGGCGGTTTGGGTTTTAAATCTCTGCATCATATTGTTGATATTAACATTTTTAAGCAATGGTTTAATTTCCGGAAATGGTATTCTTTGTGGGCCAAATTCATGCTTGGTAAATATTGCCACTCCTCGCATCGTGCTCTGATTAATTGGAGGTTGGGGGATTCCACGATGTGGAAGAGGATGCTTCATATTAAAGATTGGGCAAAGGAGTTCATTTACTGGGAGGTGGGGAGTGGTAATATTTCATTTGGGCATGATTTTTAGTCCCATGTTATGCTTGATATGAGGGATACAAGGTTTTCTAGCCTTCTGGTTTCTGACACCTGGGTGGATGGTCATTGGAATTTCCCTTTCCTCCTTAGCCTTTTAAGACTTAAGGGAGCTACTTTTAGTACCACAATTTCTATTGAGCCTCAAATTCAAGATACTCCCACTTTGAAATTTCCTATTTCTTGCTCCATTACCAATTCATTATATTCTGCTTTAGATAATTTTCATAAGCTCCAAGAGTGTTTGGAGTTGGGCTTTAACCCCGCCTATGTCTTTCCTGACTTGGCGGATTTTCCATTCGGTTATTCCTTGTGATGATATTTTAAAATTGTAGGGTTTGAGACTTGCTTCACATTGTTGTTTGTGTAATGCGGCAGAGGAGTCTATTGAGCATCTTTTCTTATTATGTCCCTCTTCACAGTTTATTTGGAGGATGGTTGGCCTTTGGTTTGGAATCTTTTTTTTACCACTCTTGTTTGTAATCCAGATCGGAAGCAGAAACATTTTTTTACAAGTTTACTCTT
Source organism: Phalaenopsis equestris (assembly GCF_001263595.1). Taxonomy (NCBI): domain Eukaryota; kingdom Viridiplantae; phylum Streptophyta; class Magnoliopsida; order Asparagales; family Orchidaceae; genus Phalaenopsis; species Phalaenopsis equestris. The sequence goes on from NW_018164444.1 coordinate 76,702,915, forward strand.
ACATTATATGCTGAGTTATATGGATGGCTCAAAATGATATCAACCATGAGGGTAAAGTCATTCATAATACGATGGTTTTTACAAATATAATTGCTTATGTTGATAAGCTTTGGAGGACGGGTAATGCTAAACAATGCTTCTTTTCGAGCATCACTTATTTTCAATCTTTGGGGTCCACGACTATGGTTGGGGGGAGGATACCGCAACTCCCGGTTTTGGTGAGATGGCGGCCACCTCCCACGGGGTGGGTAAAGTTTAACACGGATGGGAGCTGGAAATCTTGCAGTGTAGGTTGTAGGGGCATTGCTAGGAATAATACCGAGGATTGTATTCCTCTCTTTTCATCTCCCTGTTTCGCTGATACTCCTCTTGAGGCGGAAGCTCGGGCCATCTTGACGGTTGTCATGATAGCTCATTCATTTAGTTGGCATTTTATTATTTTTGAAAGTGACTCTCGCATTTTCGTTGATATTTTTTGCTAATGGAGCTGATGCCTCTTGGGTTACATTAAGAGGATTAAACTATTAACCTCTCATATGTCTATTATTTGGAGGTTCATATATTGTGAGGGGAATAGACCCGCAAATTGGTTTGTTATATTTGGTAGCACAAGTTACAACTGTTGGGCCCCCCCCCCCCACCCCCCCTTTATACACATTCGTTGTTGGGGACAAGTTAGATGTTTCTTATGTCCGTTGTGGTTCCTGATAGCATATATGTTGCCCCTGTTTATTTTTTATAAATTTCAGTGGAATGGTTTGACCCCTGTTTTGCAAAGCAATTGGAATGGGCTATATGACATTTCTATGGTATTCAGGTCTCCTATCATCTACTTTTTGTATTCATACTTCGGTATTGGGATGGTTTGGATTATTTCTGTCAGCTGCTTAGGGGCTGGGGATGTGGATGCCCCTAGGCTGGATTATTTTTGTCTTGGTCTCCTCGGTTTACTGTCTTCTATGATGGAAAGGGATGTGGTTTCTCTCTTTTGTTTCTGTGTTTTGATCTCTGCAGGATTCTCATGTGGCTTGCACGACTTATTTGGGTCTCAACTGGATGTTGATGTTGTCTCTTCAAACTCATCGAATCACTCGATCTCTTTCTTCGATTTTTTTGGTTGTTTTTGGTGTACATCTATATATTGGGTATACTTTTCTTTCGGTATATTGGATCTCATGTATTTTGGGTACACAATACCTTTTATCACTTTTCTTTCATTTTTTTTGGCGTGGAGTTGTAATGTGGTTAGAGGAACCCCTAGGACCCTCCTTTTAGTTTTAGATGGGGATTTTCCCTCCCTCCCTCACTTTTGTACCTTCTTTTTATATTAACACGTAGGGAGTCACGTGCTGCTCTTTCCTTACTCTATATATATATATATATACTCACATACAAACACAAGGAAATAAACCTAAAGCATTTTTACTTTTGTATCCTTAAACATGATTCTTTATATAAGATTAGATCATGTCAGCTTATGATTATGTGTTTTTGTTTTCTTTTTTTTTTTGTTTGTTTGCTTGTTTGTTTGTTTTTGTTTTTGTGTTCTTTTTTTCTTTCTTTCTTTTTTTATATTTTTTTTTAATATTTTTTTTTATGGCTTATGGCGATGCATGATACGACATAATAATAGTTTAAATGACTTTGAGTCAATCTTGAGTTAAGATTAAAATTAAATCAAATAGCGGATTAAATCTTTCATGATGTTCATACTTTTCGTGTATAAAGGTGCTTATGGTTTTGTTTTATTATTATTAAGAAAGATTTCTTCTAGGATTAATCTTTAGCACTTTCAGATGAATCTGGTTCTCATTAAGATAGCATTTATTGAACTGCATCTAACGAATAGAGATCACTGGTTAGGCGCCACTAATTATGATGCTACATTCATATGTTAAGCACAGATTTGAAAGTTTAGGATTGCTTAATAAAGAATAAAAGGAGCCACAAATTAATGTACTAAATAATAAAAAATATAAGAGATGGATACAGTAATTAATAAAAAAATAGAAGTGTCATGAATTCATGTACTACATATGAAAAGGTGAACGCCAAATATTGCTTTTTCTCCAATTGGCCAAAACAGAAACTTTTTATTGCAACTTTAATTTATAAATTCCTTGTAATTAATAGCTTTCAATCTTTATTTTAAACTATTGATAAATGTATAACTACCCATTAAGGGAGTCAACAAAACAGTTCTCATTTTGATTAGTTTTCTCACCTTCACAAGCCAAAGATTCCATAAAAAGTTCCTCCAAATTCTCCTTGAAATTCAACAATTTTAACATGATTAAAACCTTTACAAAAATTATTGCTGCGAATCACGAGCAGTGATTAGTGAATGTTAATAAATTACAAGGCTACTCTTTGGTATCCAGACTAAGGCCAAAAAAAAACTTGCTCCACCTTAGAAAAGACGTCTATAAAATAGCATTTCGTTTGAGGTGGCTAAGGAAGTTTCTTGTGTTATCACCGGGATCAGTGGTTCCATTGCAAGATAAAAATAACTACTCACCACATATTAATGTATCCATGCTATTAAATACACCCTACAGGCATGCCAATTTTTCGTCCCTAAAGGGGAATGGATTGTGCTGTAAAAACAAATTGTAATATCTTCAATCAATATTCAATAGAAACATAGCATACAATCCAAAATTTCAATAATAAAGATCAGGACTAGGCAGAGAGTTTTGTCCCAATTGTGAGTTTAAAGTAATGATTATGGAAAGGACATCTCCTTTCGATAAGGGTACAGTTGCATAGAATAACAACCCCTAAAACGCACATTAATAGTATCCTCATTTTACGTTAGGCTAGCTTTTCTTATTGGTGCATGTAAGGATGCATATTTACCTATATGTTTCATGCTTTGTTTCTTAGAGGAAGTCCTGCTGGAAACTATGAAGAAAGGAGCAAAAATTTGCAGCTAATAGAGCATTACAAGTAAAAGGATGAATTTAAAATTTTCATTTAGCTGAAACCTTACCGGTTACTCATCCTTGAATAATTGTCATAAAATTCGAAAATGGCATCTGCAAGAAGCACAAGATAATGTCATCAAAAAGTTTTCCAAGCCTCAAAATCGTTTATGTAAACGGAGCTTCAAATAAATCACAATGCAGAAGAAAAAAATTGTCAGTTCTCCACAAAGTGTGCATCCCTACAATTTCAATTATCTTCTAGTTGCATTAACCATCAAAGATAATATATTCATGAATAATCATGCTTGACTCATTTTTGTTAATTGTTGCATTAGGTGTTAAGCCTATTCTTCTAAATTCATTTAAAAAAATATATATCCACGTCATCATAGTTGAGTTATAATTAACATATTTCTTCATAATCCTTTGGCCCTAAGTTTACTCATCTAATTGATACCTTTTCTATCCTTTATTGTATATTTTCAAACAGCTTGTTTATTTTTAAATAATTATTGTTTTTTTTTTTAAATGCCAGTAAAAACCTAGAACTCATATAAGTATTCATTCATCTATCCTTCCTAATTTTCGCATACATGCATCTTAAGATTAGGGCTGTCAAAACGGCTCGTCATTCTCAAACAGCTCGTGTTCGGCTCGTTAAGAAGCTCGTGTTCGACTCGTTCGCTAAATTAAATTTGTTTTGTTCGTGTTCGGCTCGTTTTGGCTCGAAATACTACTAATCAATTATATATATATATATAT
>NW_018164444.1:76706648-76712705 GCF_001263595.1 Phalaenopsis equestris
ATATATATATATATATATATATATATATACACACAATTCACGAGTAGTATTTTTAAATAATTTAATTGGTTGAGTGACTAAGGTTGTCAAAATATCTCTTTGTTCATGAACAGCTCATGTTTGGCTCGCTAAGCAAACGAGCCGAACACGAGCACACTTTTTGAGCTCAAAATATAAACGAGCGAACACGAGTTGAGCCTGGACTCGCTGGTTTTTGGCTCGTTTACACCCTACTTAAGATTATCATTTTAGCAATGCTTAATTAATTATCAATAATTTTTAATACTCAATACTAGATTCAAATAGCAAAGCCAGCTAAATTGCAATTATAAACTTAACATTAAGTTTCCATAATATCCTCTCATCACACAATACTCTAAAGTAGCTTTCAATTTTAACTAAGTAACATTAAATATATTATTATACACAGTTATAATTCCATTCTTTTATATAATAGAACCAAGATACGAAAACCAATCAAATCTAGGTATCACTTTACCTTCTAATAATATTAATTGATATTATTAATATCAAACCAACTAAACTTGTATATTTTATATCCAAGTTTTTATCAGCACATCATCTTCTCAATGAATTCTTCATTATTCGAACCTTCCCCTTAGTTCGATAGACGACTTACCAATTACAACTATTTCATATATAAAAAAAACACAAAAACACCTAAGTATGTCATTTGCAAGTATTTTCATAGCCAATGCAAATATACATAGACTCAATATTGATGCAATCTTAATGCATAATATGGCCATTGATCAACTTCAGTTAATATTAGTCAGAGCCCATCGTACATTTCATTTATAACTTAAACATATATTTTCGATACATTTCTTCTTCAACGCGCACTAAATTAATTGTCATGAAACTTATTCACCTTCCCAAGATTAATAACAACTCATATAAAGATCATTTCTCTATTCTTTATAATATTCAACTAATTATCCTAACACGAAAATAACTTCCATAGTGGATTTTCTGGTATTAAACAAAAAAGATCCTCTGAAATGACATAATATCTTTTTACTAATAATTTGGATTACTTTATTATAACCACAACCTTGTAAATCAATTTTGCGCTTAAACATTATTCTCCAATCATTTTATATTCACTTGCTCTTCAATTTCCATTGAAAACTTCTGTTATACAAATAACAATAGTACCCTCTTATCTCTCCAAATCTTTCAAATCTTAATATATATCTTATCTAAACCAAAAACTTTCAAAGCCAACACTACCCATTTTTTTAGATTAATCTACACTATACCATAGTACTTCTTTAATTACACTCTTCCAATATATTTTCTTTCATATTACTTTAATTAAATAAATTATAGAAACAGCGCATCCATCTTTTCTTAAAGTCTCCAACTATAACTAAGATTCTATTTTACACAATTGATTCTAATGTATTTAACTTGATTAAATCAATAGATCCGTTTGCTTAGCCATTTAAGTATCCAAAATGATTCTTTATATTCAGCATCAGGAATCTGACCTTTCAAACAATCCTGGCACAAAACCTCAAATGTTTAAGCATGCTATGAAAGATATTGTATCTTGACTGGTCATTAAAATGGGAAACAAGACATAAATAACACTAGAGAAACATACCCCAACAGTCCACGGCCATGCCAGCGTCTAGGTGTTACAGTGAAATTCATTAGAATACCCTGCCTCATTATCAGCAGAGGAACAGGATGGCCTTCATTTGACTGTGCTTCTGAAGCAAGCCTTGCCATCAATGGATCACCTATTTCAACACTCCCAAACTTTATGATCTGGTCTCCAAGTTGCAACCCATCTTCTGCTGCTGGAGAAACTTCGCTTATCTCATCAACCACAGCAAATGGAATTCTTGCAATCGGGTCGACAACAACGTGAGAAGTTTGAGATGTTCTATCATGAACAGAAGCTGATGAATCTGCAACAGATTACCACATCCTAATTAGTCATAATAATAGGACTTTATAGTGAAACAATATTAAGGATTTCAAAAATTCAAGTTAAAATAAAACCATTAAGTCATAAGAACGCTAACAAGCTTGAAAAAGGTTGGTGGTCGGTCTTACGACAGAAAATGGATCGCCAATTGCACATTATAAATCAGATGGAGCAAATATGAAAACATAGGTTTTTTTTCATCTACTAAATCAAAATCAAATATCAAAAAAGGAACTTCAGCATATGAAGCGCTTGTATTGCAGCACTAATCTCAGAGTTAAAAAAATAATTCTCAAGCCTATTCTGATACAATTTTAATTACGATACCAGAACTTTTTTCCACTTCGGTTTCGAAAAGCTAGAATCAGTGACTGCGCAAGTCAAAAAGGCCTTCAAATTGATCAACCGTTCAAGTGAATATGATTAAACATTTTTTAGCCTCCGTCCAAGAAGGTAAGAAAATGGTATGAATATGAATATAACAATATCCAGCGCACAACGCATTCAATATTAACCATACAACGATTAAAGCTTGCAAATCTTAAGTTGCATAAATATATCAAACCTCAAGAAAAAGCCAGACGATCAAATGATTTTGAACTCGAACCTCAAATAATTTCAAACCTAGATAACTCCATATCTAGAGCCATTTTAATAGACATGAGTCAGAAGAAAGAAGAATTTCTCAAAAATGTACATGTTTTTTTAGCATTACTATTTGTAATGGGCGAGAAAACTTCATAAAATTTTGTACAACTTCAAAATCAAGCCAGACTAGAAGTCTGCCTCCATTTTAAAGTTGAGCTAAAAAATCGCAGTTTACTGGGATTGGATAGCTAACATAAACAGCTATCAATAAATGTACACCATTACTGAGTTCATTCACTATCAGCAATGAAGTAAATGCCTCAAGAAAAAAAATATTTTTTTTTCCTAAGCAGTCTTGATTGGCATTGTACCTTGGTGTATGCTTTTTGCTGATAATATCCTTCTCGTGGATAAGACAAGAGAAAAAGCCCGAGAAAAACTTGAATTACGGTGAATTGCGGAGGTCTACATTGGAGTTTAAAGGCCTTCATTTGAGTAGAACTAAAACTAAATACATAGAATGTATATTTAGTAGTAGTAGCTCTAGTGACAAAAGTGTAACTTTGGGTGATCAAATTAATTATTAAAAGATGTGAAAATTAAAAGATGTGAAAGATTTAGATATCTCGAGTCTGTTGTTCAAAGCGATGGTGATATGGATGAGGATGTTTATGGTAGAATTCAAGTTAGTTGGCAAGTGGAGGAATGCTTTGGGCCTTTTGTGTGATAGAAAAGTACCGCTTAGACTGAAAGGAAAATTTTATAAGACGGTGGTAAGACCTGCAATGCTCTATGGCGCCGAATGTTGGCCTTTAAAAGAGAAGCAAAATACTAAGTTAAGCGTTGCCGAGATGAGAATGATTAGGTGGATGAGTGGCTTTACACATAGAGACGAAATGCGAAATGAATATATCAGTGATAGGGTAGATGTAGCTCCTTGTTGACCTCATTTTTAGTGAGATCTAGTCTTCCTCTTAGGGTTTAGGATATAGCTTTAGGGATCTCCTTTCGACTATCTTAGAACCTTAGAAATGTGACCCGCCTCGTTCCAAAAATTCAACCTGCTTCTGTACTATTTTGTTATTTCGCGTGTGTGGTATCAACTTCTAGCACTTAGAAAGATGAAACCAACATGAGGAAACCCAAAAGGGATTCCTATAGGACCTTTTGAGCCTTAGGGTGACCTTTTGCACAATTTGCACTCCCGCGCACAAAACTTCGCAATTCGGAGAGTCGACACGTCTGATCGCCACAACTCGCATTGCTTGCACTGTTACCTGTCGAAGGCTCGAATAAACCTTTTGGAACGATCGATAGCGGGTCAAAATTTGGTAGAATTTGAATTTTGACGCGTTGTTTTGACCCGATTGTCGACGATGTCATCCGAGCGACCCCGGATGACAAAACGGACTGCACCGGCACATCCGGAGCGTCGATTTTGCCCAAGGATGACACTCATTTTGTTACGACGCTGCGCGTGAATAAATCGCATATAATTTAATATATATATTAATTTATATAAAACCAGATCCCCTATCCTTTTTCAGCACTAAATCCCTAAACTCACGCACCCGAGCTCTGCCTCCCTTCCCTCTCCCATTCGCGTGTCTGGCCTTTCCCTTTCTCGGTCTCGAGCCAACCGAGCTTCTCCTCCTCCACGCGAGAGAAAATTGACCTCGTTCGTCCTTGTCTGACATTCTTCTGCCTGCGGCCCTCCTTCCCGAAGCCGTGCCAGTCTCCCCGAGCTGTGTTTTATCCTTTTATTTGTAGTTTGACTCTAGGAAGCTTACTCCCCGGTACACTTGAATGTCAAACTCTCTCTTCTTTTTGATGCTTCTCTCGCTGCTACTGGGCTTGCCGCTCGGTCTGAGATGTTTCGGTGGCTTCGCCTTCCGTGAGCAGGGAGCGCGTCCTTTTCTTCTTTGGCCCGATTCGAGTGTCGTGGGTTTAAGGGGTGATCTTCTTCTGTCTCGTCCCCTCTCTTCTCTGCCTATAAACATAGTTTCTTTTGATTTTTTTTGGGTTGTTGTTGAAAAAATTTTCTGAGAGGGATAGAAATTTTTGGTTGTGGGAGAAGTTTAGGAGGAGATTCCTGTGAGAGCATATTCTTGAGATAGCTTCTTGTGTTGCGGTGCTTTACATTGGTATCAAAGGAAGGTACCCTTCTTCCCCACTTTCTCTCAGTGCCTCGTTGCCTTTCGATTTTCCTCTCTGTCCAGCCTTTGAACTTGGCTCTGTTGGATGATACAGCATGCTAGTTCATTTTAATTTGATATATTGTTGAGATATTCACTTCAGGTGCATTTAGAAATGGAAATGTGGGCATGTCCTAGGAGCTAAACTTGGTTACTCGCTTAAACTAGGGAGGCTATGACATATTTATGATTATTGTGACATGTTTATGTTGGAAACAGTTAGGGAATTAAGACATGACTTTGGAATAAATTTTTTTGCTCCTCTTGCAAGCATGTTGGGATGAGAATTATGAAGTTTTTCACTTATTTTCATTTAGCATGAAATATTGGAGAAGTTATTTGGCCTTTCATGAATGATAGGGAGTTCATTTCACTGTTTTATGCATGTTTGGAGGCTCGATTTTGGCTTCCTGTGGCTTTCCCTGGCTTGAAATGTATGCTATCAGAAAATCTATTTAATGTGGAAAGTGTTGTACCTTGTTTTGAGGGCTTGGTTTAGCTCCTCGTGAAGTTCCTCTCCTGTTCAAATATTTGTTGGAATAATTTCATGCTTATGATATTTAGACATGCAGGTTGTTTCTTAGCTTTGGATGGCTGGGTTTTACCTACAGGTGGCTGGAACTTTAATTTCTATTAAAGTATGAATTTATATCAATGTTTGGGCATGTTTTGATCTTGTTGAGCTCTGGCTTTGGCTTTTGGTTCTTGTTGAGCTCGGTTTTGGCTTTTGGTTCCTGTTGAGCTCGGTTTTGGCTGGGTTTGGAGTCTTGTTTTTTTTTTAATTGAAATGAATAGAGCTCTATCATTTATGGAGGCCTAAATTTTAATACCATTGGGTTCGGTTTTGGCCCCTGCTGGGCTCGATTTTGGCCCCTGTTGGGCTCGGTCTAGGCATCCCACAGGTGTTTTGGATCAAATATACGTGTGGTGAATGAATTTATGTTGATTCGGGATAATTCTGTAGTTGTTCTTGTGTAAAGCATGTGTCGTTTCTATATTTCGATGTCTCAGGGGTATGGAAATGTTTTCTTTCTACTATTTTGTCATGACCTGAATTCGAACCTTAGCTGTGGCTCGGTTTTGGATTGGTTTTAGCTTGAAATGGCTAGAACTTTAATTTTTATGGAAGCCTGGATTTTAATATTGCTGGGCTTGGTTTTGGTCCTTGTTGGGCTCGGTTTAAGGCTGATTTGGGGTGTGGCTTTGTTTGTTTTGGCCCTTGCTGGGCTCGATTTTGGATTGTGGTGGTTCTATTTTGGCCATTTGATGATTGCGGTTTTAGACCTTGTTGGGTTTGATCTTATCTTTGGGATG
>NW_018164444.1:76713230-76719065 GCF_001263595.1 Phalaenopsis equestris
TCCTCCTGACCCCCGGCCGTGAGTCCTACCTGCTGTTCAGCTCTTTGTAGCGATCCCGATCGCAAGCATCCATTTGATTTTATGGGAAGATTTTTATGCTTGTTCGATATGTAAAGTTATGGATTAAGTTGGAAGTCAGAAGATTTTGATATTAACTTTGGGAGCTGGGGAGGATTTGCAAGCTTTATTTGGGAAAGTATTTGGTTGATTCGATTAATCCTGCGTTCTTGGGGTTTGGAGAATCAACGCGAAGGAATATTTTATGTTTGTTAGGAAAGACCTTGGGCCCTATTTTTTCAGATCTTTTCGATACGAGTTTTGAGAACTAATCAAATCTCCTTTTTGGTATTTTAGATGGATCGGTGCCTCCTCTCTCTCACCCCATTTTTGTTCTTTTCTTTTCTTACTTCGTGGTTCGGTTTTCGATGCTTATGTCCGATGCATAAGTGTCAACGTATAGCCTTTTGCTATACGTGAAACCATCAAACAATGCGCAAGTAGTCGTTTGGGGCGTACGGTGTTGATGATAAAGGCACACCGAAGATAGAGCAGAAAAATGTCCTATCCTATAAAATCAAGATCCAGACATTTGATGAACAATGAGATATGGTATCCTTCCCCGACATAAGTCTAGCGGGAGTTGGCTCGAACTTCCTCAGATGATTGACAGTCTCACGCCCGACAGTGTGATCGACTCGTGGAAAACGAAAATTTCTAAAAAAAGAAAATTATAAGTTTTGACGAACCCTTTTCAAGCAAAAAAAAAAACATTCTTTTCTACGAAACAAAAATTGATAACTCTTCTTTGCATGTTAAAAATTTGTATGCATGTTAAAAACATAAAACGTGCTTTAAAGCTGGTTGTCCACCCGACGAATACCTGTTTAGTCTGGGAAATAGCCCTCTAAGTGAGGTTCAAGACACACTTTTAGACGAGTGGCGGGTTCTATACATTCGGGTGACCGAGTAGCCTTCGTGGACCCTCGAGAATAAATATAGCTGAGTTTGTGGACCCTCGAGTATAAATACATAGCTGAGTCTAGCCCCATACGAGTGCTTGCGGTCCCCCTCATCCAAACTTTTCTTTGTTTTGTTTTATCGAAGCTTTGGGATAGGGCACTCGTGTTACTCTTCCTTTCTTTAGGGATTTCTCTAGGATTTTTTAGGATTTTCTTTTACTCGAGTCTCTTCTCGTTGATTTTCTCGAGTTTTCCGTTTTTCCTCGGATTTCTTGGATGACGTTTTTCTTCCGGACTTTGCTTTCGAGATGCATTTAGGTTTGCTATACTTAAGGAACATCGGATCTTACGGGCGAACAGGTTTGCTTTACATTTTTTTCAGTACTTCATTTTTCTGTTTCTACCTGCTACTGTATTGTATAAGCATGTCATATTATTCTTGTTTTCTACCTGCTACTGCTCTTCCTGTACAGCATGATTATGTTATTTCTGCTTCTACCTGCTACTGTACTGTATAAGCATGTCATATTATTCATGTTTTCTACCTGCTATTGCTCTTCCTGTACAGCATGATTATGTCATTTCTGCTTCTACCTGCTACTGTACTGTACGGCATGTTATATTATTTCCATTGCTACCTGCCACCGTACTGTATAGCATGTTATACTATTCATATTGCTACTTGTTATTGTTTCATATGCATCTTACTGTTTGCTCTGTACTGCACACTTTATATTATATAGTTTTAAACATATTTCTTTTTTATGTAGGATGTTTAGAGGAATACAATCATAAAGCCGTTTGATTTGACACTATAACTGACATCCTAGAAAACTTAAACTCGTCACGTCGGCGAGCTTCGAGCTAGCGCGGTGGGCAGCACGACCATCTTCAACAGCAAAACATGTCTTCCCCAACAAAATCATTCCGCCATTCTTTTTCCAAGAATTAAACAACAATCCATAGGATTTCGAGTTTGTTTGTCTAGCGCAACATAAATCCTCTACATTTTCCCTCCACCTTTTCTTTAGGCATTCGTATAGCTCTGTTGTACGATTTAAGCCCTGACTCGTTCTAGGTTTCGAGGTCGTCGTCTGATATGACGTAAACCCTCATATCTTCCAGGCGATTTGTGTGACAATGTCACGCAAATATAAGTCCTAATTAAATAAAATTGACAGGATGAAACACTTTAATAATTTTTTCTCGAAATTGAAGCCAAATCATAGGATAGACTGGGAAGTCATTGGGGTTCTCCTCTGGATCTGTGGTCTCCCTTAGTTTCTCTTCATTTGGATTCCTCAACATCGTTCCAAGTTCGAGCATTTCCCCTTTCACACATCTTCGTCCGATTTCGTTGAAAAATTCTATCCTTTTGACTCCTTTGAAGATAGTATTCCCTGATTTTTTTATCGAGAGTTTTCTTAGGTGACTTCGGTCATCTAAGATGTAATTAACTATAGGGGTTTGCCCTTATATGAAGTTTTTCCGAACCCAGTCTAAAATAAATCCTATTTAATTCTTTGTATTAAATAGGGAAACTTGTCGGCAAACAAAACGGTTTCGCAGACCGAATGGATGTCATAAACGGATGTCATAACTTTCTTTAGTTTATTTGATCGAGTCTCATCCTCAAGTATTGTGTTTATCCCTCGGGATACATACAGGATTTGAGGTAGAACGCTCTTTCGTTTAAACCGTGAAAAATATGAGGTCAGTTTGATTTCATATTTTTCTAAAATTATATATGTATGTAAATTAAACGTCATTCCGAAGCGGGAGACGGGACATCACTTCCAGCGACCGACAGCTTCTTACTGACAACTTTTGAACGAATCACTCACAAAAGAAAAGATTTTTTTTAAAAACTTTCCCCCTTTTAGCTGCCGACAGATTCTGACAACTCCATTGGGGATTAGCTTCTCTCTCCATTTAAAATCAGGGAATATTATCTTCATACATCGGTAATGTGTTCATGTCCCTCATGAACCGAATTACCCTTCTTCCGTTGACACGCTTCACCCATTTCTTTCTTGGGTAAGTATGGTCAACTCTTTTGGACTTCAAGACCGTCTGTTCGATCACCTTTGAACAGAGAGGTTCAGAAGTTCATTAGGACTTTATTTTTGTGTGGGTCGGACCCCCGATAGGTGTGTTGGTGGACTAGCTCCACCTGGACATTGTACGTTGTGTAGGTCCCGCACTAGGTCCTCAGTTTTGTCTTTTCCTCGTATCTTATTGGTTTAGTTTGCTACTTGCAAATTGAGCCAAATTGTTACGTCCTTTAATCGTTTGTTTTAATTAAATATCTCAATATTATAATCGATAAGCAAATGATAAGTTTGAAAAACAAATCTTAAAATTTACGAGATAAAAACAACTAATAATAAGGAAAATGTGTACCCAATTCACAGAACGACCTTCGGTTTTTTTTAGTGTCCACACTAAAATGATAAGGTATTGGCCGATACTGACCCTCAGAAGTTTCTTTTTGAAGCTGCTACGATGGAGTTCCCAACTCTTACTTTCTCCTACAACTTGCCCACCGGCCGAGAGGCCCGCAATGTCGCCCCTAAGATCAAATTTGGAGCTGGATTTGATGAGTTGGAAGTCGTACTTGGAAAGGCTCCATTCGTCGTCATGAAGGTTGCTCCTCCTGAAGTTCAAGAGCCTCCTGCCAGGTTTGACCTGAACTGTCACCAGGACTTCCCTTCTTATAAGAAAACGAAGATCGTCGCCGCCCCGACGTCCGTTAAGTCATTCATCCCTTCATCCGTCCGTTCGAGAGTAGTTACACCTACTGCCGCTGGATTCACTGTTACTGCGCCCGTTGTACCGTTCTCTAAAGGAAAGGAAGTCTTAATTGAAGAGAATTCAGTCGATGCATTTACTGTCTCGCTGTCAGTATTCGAGATTGGTTCTAGTTCGAGGACCGTGCTGCCGACCAAGTCACAAAAAAGAAACCATAATTGAAAGATTCAGAGGGTCGTCAGGGCCCAGGCTACAGAGATAGCCCCAGTTGATGAGATTCCTGACCAGGAGGAACTTGGATTGCCTGAAACATCTCCTCTCCTACGTGGAAATAGGTTTCATCCGTTGATAAATACCTCCGGGGATGAGAGTGTTCACAGGCTCGCCGCTGCTTTACCATTACCTCATGGTCGTGGTGAGGGGAGGGAGAAGTCCGTTCCTATCACCAGTGTTCGCACAGTGTTTGAAAGATTGGCTGCCAAAGATAAGTGCATTGTCGCTGAGTTGCTTAAGCGAATGGGATGCGCCGTTTCACCCCAAATGAAAAAGGAAATCTTGAAGAATGTCAGGTCCGTCCGCCAGCATCAGGGATCAGTGGAAGTACCTCCAGCCCGTATTCCAGTCAGATTTCGCCTTGGAAACCGTGTCAGCACTGCTGCTACTATCACTGATAACGCACCTGTTGCGCTGAGGCCCGTAGGACGTCGACCAGTTAAGTCGCGTTTAGGTTCGAGAGTACCGCCTACCGTCATCCACAAGGATCTCCCAAGGAAAGATAAAGAGAAGAGGTCGCCCGATGACGTACTTGGTCTGCACCGTAGGGAGTATGCCTCTCTTCAACATACCAATGCCTCTATCGAGAAGCTTCATCTTAAGGCATCAACGTCGGAAAAGAGGGTATGGGTACCTAAGGTTGCTGCACCAATGCCTTCTGTTGAGCCCGTGGGGCAGATTTGTGGAATAAAACAAAGATCTGAAATATTCAGCGTTGTCACAGCAATTAATAGTGGGGTGAATGAGCAAATAGAGGATGTTCAGCAGAATCTTCCAGATCTTAAGGTGATACAAGAATCAGTAATTGAAGAAAAGGTTGAGAGACTCAGGACCGAGATTTCTAAGTTAGCCCGAGAGCACGAAGTCCTTGTAGATGATGAAAATGAAAACTTTGAAGATTACCTCGAGGAAGACTTCATGGATATTCATGTCATCGAAACTAAAGCCGCTTCATCTGCGCGTGATGCCCAACCGCTTGTGGAAGGGAACGCCGTGGATGAGCTGCGTAGGGCTATCTTCCTGAAAGACGAAGAAATCAACCAAATGAAGAAAAGATCAACCAAATGAAGAAAAGAATGGAGGAGATGGCTGCTACCATGACTACAGTTCAAGGACAATCTCAACCACAACAGGTAGCCTCTCCAGAAGTCAACCAAGAAGAAATTATACAGATCGTAGATGAGAGGAGGGAAGTTGCCTCAGCTAACAGAGATGATCAACAAAAGAGGGACTCTGCTCAAAGCGTCATTCCAGAGAGGGAATTTAAACAAATGGTC
This sequence comes from Phalaenopsis equestris, assembly GCF_001263595.1. Classification (NCBI taxonomy): domain Eukaryota; kingdom Viridiplantae; phylum Streptophyta; class Magnoliopsida; order Asparagales; family Orchidaceae; genus Phalaenopsis; species Phalaenopsis equestris. The sequence goes on from NW_018164444.1 coordinate 76,718,491, forward strand.
GAACAAGTTCGGGAGGTCTTAACCCAGTCTAAGGGTGGTGCATTGGTTTTAAAGGGTAGACCCTACCCAGAAGAATTCGATGTTTTACCCTACCCTAAAGGTTTTGTGGCACCGAACTTTAAGATATTTGACGGGAATGGAAATCTCATGCAGCATATAACACATTTTTGAGCAAGTTGTGGCAACACCGGGGGTAGTGAAGCGTTGCTTTTCCGTCAGTTTGTCAGCAGTTTAGCAAGGATAGCATTTGATTGGTATGCCGAGTTGCCCAACGGATCAGTGAAAACATTCTCCGAGTTAGAACAGTTGTTCGTGAAGAGATTTGCTGGAGCACAACACTACGTTTCCATTGGAGATCTTGTGATAGAAAAACAAAAACCTAACGAGACTTTAGTGGATTATATTTTGAGGTGGAAAAACCTTAGCATGAAGTGTGAACCTCAGCTGCAGGAACACCATGCGATTGAGATTTTGCTCAAAAGCATACATGGGCCAGTAGCTTTCATGCTCAAGGGACTCACCATCAAATCCTTCGAGAAGCTACTCAGCAAAGCTAGCAATCTGCAAGAAGAAGT
>NW_018164444.1:76719201-76728244 GCF_001263595.1 Phalaenopsis equestris
CACACCATGCCCAGCCGCTTCAGCAGCAGGTTCAGCGGTCTAGTCAGTCTGGTCAGCAGTCATACCAGAGGAGATCGTACAGAGCAGATGGTAGACAGGGTCCGTCACTTGCAAAGCGCATGAGTAGGGTATATTCCTTCAAGGACGAAGCCGTGTCAAAGATGTTCAGAAGTTTAATGAAGAAGCCAGAGTTCAAATTGTCAGAACCAAGGAAACCGGAAGATGTTGATAAGAAGGATCAACCTAACTACTGTCCGTATCAAAAACTCATCGGACATACCATAGATGGTTGTTTCAGTTTTAAGGATTGGCTTGAGAGGAATCTCAAAGAAGGGAATATAACGATTCCGAAAGAATATTTAAAGGAACCTGAAAAAAGTTCTATAAATATGATTTCGGTTGAGCTAATCGCTCCGATAGATCCGTATGCATATGAGAATGGTTGGAAGACAGCTTGGAGCAGATCATCCAAGAAGATACTTGACCAGATTCAGATTGCATCAGCATAAGCCGCCATTCAGAATCTTCAGCCTGTCAAACCAAAGATAGAGATTACACCGGAGAAATCGCCGCAGCCAGAGAAGAAGAAAAATGAGATCGTGCACGAGATGAAGACCGATAGCGTGAGGGGTAGGATAGGGGCTGCCTCTGTTAGATTGGTTGTTTCGGATTTGAGGAGAAATTCCTCGAACTCCTGACTGTGTATGAATATCTCTTTGCCCCTTCGGGGTCTTTTGAATATAATGATTACGACTACGTTTTGATTGTTTCTAGCGATATCATAACGGTTAACGACCAATCTAACCCCGATTTCGATTCTCAAAATGATCATCAAATCATACTTAAGTCCGATGAACGCGATAACGGAAACGACGGAGATATCGACAACACCGGTTATTACAGTTCGGGGAGGAGTCAGTCCTCGAGTGTCAAGGAGCACCAGTAGCAATCAATTTGGACTTTTCAGATTCAGAATTGACACCAGAAGAATCGATTACAACGCTAAAAAAGGAAGAGATTACAGAGGTGTATCTGAGAAGAGGAAAAGTGTTACCCTCAGGGACGTCTCTAATGGAAAAAGGGAAGCAAGCAGTTGCTTCAAACGAGCCACCTCCAACAATGGAAGATACACATGTTCGAGAGGAAACTGGAAGTTCAAACAAAGTGAATTACAACGTACTAGCACATCTCATAAAGTTGTCAGCCAAACTAAATATTTTCGATGTTTTGATCCTGTCCAAGGAAATGAGAGAATCTCTGGTCAAGGCTCTACTTGATCCGGAAATTTTTTTAGCTCAGTTGGCTAACACGTCCTCGGATGAGGTTTGTTCGTTGAAGGATCAGCCTGGAGTAACTTTCACAGATCAGGATTTGTTGCTGGGTACTGCTGACCACAATAGACCACTCTACATTTCCGTCAACATCGGCAGATTTGTGTTATCCAGAGTTTTGGTGGATCCGGGAGCATCACTCAACTTGATGAGTCTACGGACGTTAGCATATTTGGACTTCGACGTTCAAGAGCTCATTCCTGATAAAATGATGTTAAGAGGATTCAACCAGAAAGGAGAAAGAGCTCTTGGGTCGATTACACTACTAATGAAGGTAGGAGAGCTAGTAACAACCGTTAAATTCCACATCATCGACGCAGAAACTTCGTTCAACGCTTTGCTTGGTCGACCGTGGATTCACGAGCATAACATGGTTCCGTCATCTCTACATCAGTGCATTAAGTATTATAAAGAAGGACAAGAGAATTGCATCAAAGAAGATTTACAACCATTTTCAATTCATGAAGTAGGCATCCATGAAGATGTCGCCTACTATGTTCCTCCGAAGAAGACAATCTTTTCTTCAGAAGTTGTGTCACATAAGACTGAAGATTTGAAGGGATAACAAGAGCAAGATTATTCAGCTCCGCTTCAACAATCCACTGTCACTCCCGAGTTGGTAGGGGTTCTTTTACTCCATGGACCCGAGATCGAGGCCGGGGACGTGGGCGAGGAAGAACCAACACGACTGTTGAATGGACTAAACCGACCATCAGCATTGATGTGAGAGAAAGTTCTGACGAAGGAAAGTCAGATGAAGAAGCAATGATGATAAAAGGGAAGAAGCCACAGTTTGAAAGTTCCTTGGAAGACGTCGAGAAAAGTGAGAAGAAAAGTGAATACGAGTCGCTGTGATCGGATCAACCACTACGTGCATACCATGACTCTTACTCCGATCCACCCTCAAAGGATCGAGAGTTTAGATGTCAAGGAAGTCCAGGGTGTTGGTTTCAAACCGATCAAGTTTTACCATGTTTCTCCTTCTCCTACTTTGGAAAATCATGTAAATTTGAAAGAGGATGATTGGTTACTTTTCTCCTTGTGTACAAAAACTAATTCAACAGAGATATGTACCGAAGCAAATACCAAAAGATAAACTACGACTATTTGAGAAATTATGGAATGTTAAAGGTCGAACTCTCAATTCAAAGGAAGGTCTCAGGTTTGGTACGATAGGGTCAGTTGATGATTCAGAATTTTGCATGGTTGTTACTAGCGAGTTAGAAGAGGGTTGTCTCGATGTGGAAGATGGCTTTGAAGACTTTCCAATAGGCGACGCTCCACCAGAATTGGAGGAAGAAATCAAGTCAACATTTGATGAATTAAAGGAAGTTAACCTCAGGACTGAGAAGCAGCCCCGACCTACCTTTATAAGTTCCCTGCTCAGTAAGGAAGAAGCTTTGGATTTGATCAGGTTATTGTTAGAATACAAGGATTACTTCGCTTGGAGCTATGATGAAATGTCAGGATTATCTTCAGAGGTCGCAGTTCATAAGCTGGGAGTGGACAAGAGTGTGGCCCCAGTAAAACAAGCTCCCAGGAGAATGCGTCTCGAAATAGAGCAGCAAGTCATCGCCGAGGTGAAGAAGTTGATAGACGCTAACGTACGGGAGGAGAATTACCCCGCGTGGCTAGCCAACGTTGTGCCAATTAAGAAGAAGAATAGACAAATTCGAGTATGTGTTGACTTTAGAGACTTAAATAAAGCGTGTCCAAAGGATTAATTTTCACTACCGATACCGGAGTTAATGGTGGACATTGCTTCAACTCACGAGATTTTCTCCTTTATGGATGGATTGGATGGATCGTCAGGTTATAATCAGATCAAGATGGCTCCAGAAGACGCAGCACTTACAGCTTTCAGGAAGCCTATTGAAATCTTTTGCTACACGATGATGTCATTCGGGCTGAAGAACGTTGGGGCAACTTATCAACGAGCTATGACGAGGATCTTTGATGACCTCATCCACGACCAAGTGGAGTGCTACGTGGATGACCTGGTCGTCAAAAGCAAACAACAAATAAGTATTTGATATGATTTGAGGATCATGTTTGAACGATTACGACAATATAATCTTAAAATGAATCCCTTGAAATGCATTTTCGGTGTTATCTCCGAAAAATTTTTAGGATTTGTTGTCTGTTATCGGGGAATCGAGATTGATCCAGATAAGATTAAAGCTATCTTAGAAATGTTCCCAACAAAAACCTTGAAACAACTACATTCCATTCAGAGAAAGTTGTCATATATGAGACGCTTTATCTCTAATCTCTCAGGTAGGTGTTGGTATTAATTAAAAATAACACTAATTTCATTTAGGAGAGAAATGTCAGCGGGCTTTCAAGGACGTTAAGCGATACTTAATGACACCTGTTTTGGCAGCCCCTATCCCGGGAAGACCGTTGATACTTTATACCGCGGCTTTAGACGACTCTCTCGGAGCCCTGTTAGCTCAGACCAATGACGAGGGTAAGAAAAACGCACTCTACTACTTGAGCCGACGTTTAATACCGACGGAAGTAAAGTATCCTCCTATTGAGAAACATTGTCTAGCTTTAATTTTCGCCGCGCAGAAGCTTAGACATTACATGTTTTCTCATAAGGTCACCCTTATTTCAAAAGTTAATCCGTTACGATATTTGATAACCCGACCAACACTTTCTGGACGTTTAGCAAGGTGGTTGATGATTTTATTGCAATTCGATATAACTTTCATTCCCCTTCGCGCTATCAAGAGACAGATTTTAGCAGATTTCCTTGCAGCACACCCACTCCCAGTTGGGTCCCCTCTCGATGATGAGCTACCAGATGAACAGATACTCTAAGTGGAACCGTCCAGTACTCGACGTTGGGAAATGTATTTTGATGGGCTTCGTCAGCCAGGAAGGATAGAGGATTACAAACAGTCATACCGGGTAAAGCAGGAATTTGTTTGACTTTCGTCACGCCGGACCAAAGAATGTTAAGATTTTCTTACCACTTGACAGAGCCATGCACGAATAATGAAGCAGAGTATGAAGCCTTGATTACCGGATTGGAATTGATAATCTCGATGGATATAACAGACATTGCTATTTATGGCGATTCACAACTCGTCATTCAGCAGGTTGTTGGACAGTATAAGATCTTAAAACCGAGATTGGCATAATATCATCAATATGCGATGAAGTTGTTGGAACAGATTCCTAGCGTAACTTTGTACTGGATTCCTCGAGGAGACAACACTCAGGCCGACGCTCTAGCAAAACTTGCTAAGGAAATGACGTACCCACCGGAGGATTCCGTCGAAATTACATTACAGGGACGTCAGGTTTTGTCACAAATCGACGTCGACAGTTTGCACAGGCTCGGAAAGGAGGAAGAAATAGTAGCTACAGTGGTAGACAATCTCGATGACTGGCGCAGGCCTTTAATTGAGTATTTGCAAACAGGAAAATTGTCAGAAGATAAGTCAACCGCATATCATATCACGAGAAGAGCCTTGTCGTATGCCTTGGTAGATAATGTCCTCTACATTGTCGTTTGATCAGATGTGGTTGAGATGCCTGAGCACAGCCGAAGCACAGGATATTGTTAAAGAAGTACACGTCGGATTGTGTGGAACGCACCAGTCAGATCCAAAAATAAACATGAAGATTAAAAGACTCGGATACTATTGGTCGGCAATGTTAACGGATTGCGTGGATACCGCTAGAAAGTGTCACATGTCTCAGGTGCATGGAGTGGTCTTGCACCAACCTCCGAATGCAACCTCCGAATGTGTTACACCCACCCAACCGTCGCTTCATGGCCATTCGAGTGTTGGGGCACGGATATAGTGGGTCCGATAGACCCTCCATCTTCAAAGGGACATAGATTTATTCTCGCAGCGACAGATTACTTCTCCAAATAGGCAGAAGCAATGCCGTTACGTGAAGTTACAGCGGAACACGTTCTTCAGTTTTTCAAAATTCAGATTGTCTACCGCTTCGGTGTTCCGCGCAGAGTGATTTCCGATAATGGGTCAGTCTTTAAAAGTACTAAGATTAACAGTTTCGTCAGACGACATGGGATAGATTGGAGGTACTCCCCGATTTATTATCCCAGAGCGAACGGTCTGGTCGAAGCCTTCAACAAGACGCTCGTACAGATTTTGAAGAAGACGTTGGACGAGAACAAGAGAGGTTGGCATGAGAAGTTGTTAGAGGCTTTGTGGGCCTACCGGACGACGTTCAGAACTCCCACCCAGTGTACACCGTATGCGCTCGTCTATGGGTCCGAGGCCGTACTTCCGTTGGAGATTCAACTACCGTCTCTTCGAATAGCCGTCGTTAATCAGATTACAACAGAGGACAGCGCAAACTCAGACTTGCAGAGTTGGAGAATCTCGAAGGAAAACGATTACAAGCACAGCAGAATCTAGAGCTTTATCAAACGAGAATGGCGCAGGCTCACGACATACCGGTCCGCCCTAGGACGTTCAAGATTGGTGATCTCGTACTTGTTCTCAGGAGACCTATCCTTGCACGCCGCAAGATAGGCGGGAAGTTTGAACCAACTTGGGAGGGAACATTTGTCGTAGAGAATGTCCATTCAGGATGATCTTACCAGCTAGTGGACTTTCGAGGCGAAAGGCCTATGTTGCCGGTTAATGGGCGATATTTGAAGACTTACTATGCGACTTAACGTTCCCCGGAATGAAGCTTTGGAAATAATGTTGGGTCTGAGGAATGACTGTTCGGCTAGTGTCTATGACTGGGTTCCAAAATTTTGTAATAAAGTTAATCTTAATAAAATGAAAACTTGAATTTGCACTTATAATTTCCTCACTTTCGTTCTCAATTTCACCAAGTTAAAAAAAAAAGCTCGCACCTTTATAACCCTAAAATCTACTTAATAATGTTTTTTTGTTCTTGTTCATTTCGGATTTCAGCGCGCTGACGTTTTCCTGTCTTTTTGCAGGAGAATGTCAAGTCTGGAGCTGATCTTCTCTTTTAAAGACGGCTTAAATCTCGCACTGAATAAACAAAAGGCAGCTCAGGGTGGCGTGGTGAACTTTGACTTGGACTACAGTCAGGTCGTCAGGTCAACGTTGAGTACGAGGGTCCTCTGATGATGAACATCGTCAGCCGCCGGGAGACAGAGGGGTTACCGTCACTACTTAAAATCGGTGCCAAAGAAGACTCCTCATCAAAGAGACAGCCTCCCCACAAAAAAGAAAGAAAGGGGAAAGGATACGGTATCCGATAGAAGGGACTAGTCAGTTGCAATCGATGATTACCACACCGACAAGAGGCTTAGTCGGCTGACGCGCCACTGAGAAGGACAACGTCGAAATGTCAACCGCCGCAAACACAGAGCTTTCGTTCGCCTGGAAAGAAGACGTACAAGGGAGGCAGAAACAACACTTACCCCGATTCCTGAGGAGAGGGTCTACGACCATAGCCCAAGAGAGACTGCCACTGGTCCGCGGTCGTCGGAGGCAAGGTAGGGTTTGTTGTGGAGTCTACACAGTCAGAGATTCCCGACGAGCTTTGCCCGGGAAGTCCGATGTGTAATGTAGAGATCCCGAGGCGGACGTTAGCAGTCGGGGCATTACAGAATGCCCCGAGTGTAATGTTCTACGCCTGGAGCGCTACGGGACATTCGAAAAATACACCGCTGCAAGTATGATATTGAGAAATGTCGAATATCCAGAAGTCAAGCCGTACGTCCCAAGGTTTATTGAGACGCCGCAGTTCTGGATAAGGGAGCAGCCCCGACACGTACAAAGGATTCCTGTAATCGAGCTTGAAAGAATGAGCATAGTCAGAAAACAGGGATTTGAATTCTATGAGGAGATCCGAGGAAAGTCCGTCAACATCTTGGAGGGTCTGGAATTGCATACAGGAGTTTTCTCTGAAAGGGATGAGAGGAGAATTTTGGTTTGTGTGTTTGACTTGCGAGACAAAAGTCGTGTTGGATTATTGATGAAGAAAACGTACACAGAACCTCAGAAATGGATGAGTGGATGAGAACGAATTACAATTCAATGTGGTTGCTGCTAACAATTCAATGCGGTTGCTGCTATAACTTCACGAGGGATAGGCTAGCGAATTATCTTGAGATACGACGAGGTGGATCCTTTGCCTTCCAAGATAAAAAAGATGATCAAAAGAATGGTAAGGTGGAGCATACTGCCTGCAGATTGTATCCTGAATAGTTGTATTATTAATATCTATGAGGAGGGAGACTGCATTTCGCCCCACAAAGATCACCACGACTTTGTCAGGCCTTTTTGTACAGTGTCCTTCATGAGCAAAAACAACATTCTATTTGGAAGAGAAATTGACATTGTGGGACCTGGAGAGTTCAGAGGATCGGTCAAGATTCCGCTGCCAGTGGGTTCAGTTTTGATCTTGAAAGGAAACGGAGCAGACTTGGCGAAACATTGCATCCCAGGAGTGCCGCAACGCAGAGTTTCTATTACTTTGAGAAGGATGGACGATAGTAAGGTGTCACACGGGTTTCAGCCAGATTTAGAATTGGAGTAACTACGCCCGTACTAGTTGTGAGATGGTTGTACCTCTAAGTATACGCGAAAGGACTTTTACCCCGAAGCGTGACTTAGAAACTTAGCTTAATCACGAGCTGGCATCAAAAGATGGACAGATATTTGCTTCCTTTTTATACGATATCAGAACAGAAATGAAATGATATGTGATACTACGGTTCTTACATGAATGTACTCAGCATGTTGTTTTGGGTAGTTCCAGCATGTGATCAGTTGTATTGCATGATTTGGAAGAAGATTCAATGAAGCTTGTTTTGAATTTCGGCTTGTTTGTTGAGTTGTCTTTCTGTGCGTATGATGAGAAGCCGCATGACCACACGGTGGTTCTAATCTATAACGAACAAAGAACGATATGAAGAAAATTTAATTATATAAGTAAAAAAATAATAAATTCAAAACTAATAATATATTATGATAATAAAATCTATGCAATGAAAAATAAAAAAATAGTAGCTGAATCCTTCACGTTTCCCTCACATTCTGCATCCTCCACATACGTTCTACATCCTCACTTGACAGAATCTTGCATGTCTTCTTCGCATTCCACGTCTTCACTTCATAGAATCTTGCACGTTTCATTCACATTCTGCATTTTTCACATACGTTCCGCATCTTTCTCACTACACAAAATCCTTCGCGATCCTCACAATCACTACACATGTTTCCTCCTTCGGGACCGTAGGTCTCCGCCCTACTCCCACCGCTACTCCCACCGATATACTCCGACGTAGACCTTCGTTCTACTCCCTCGGGACCGTAAGCCTCCGCCCTACTCCCACCGATATACTCCGGGACCGTAGACCTCCGTTCTACTCCCTCGGGACCGTAGGCCTTCGCCCTACTCTCACCGATATACTCCGGAACCGTAGGTCTCCGCCCTACTCCTTTTTCAGCACTAAATCATAAACGAATCCGAAATCAACACCCGAAGCTCGATAGTCTGAAACCCGTCTTCTAATCCCCAACGGATATTTTTTTATCACTCATTTCTATGTTTTGTTCTAGGTATGATGGCCTAGACTTTCGTATTGATTTCGTTGATTTTTTCGGTCAACACCAATACGTGCGGTGTGCTCGTCTGGCACACCACACCTATTGGGGGTCCATTTGTTGACCTCATTTTTAGTGAGATATAGTCTTCTTCTTAGGGTTTAGGATCTAGCCTTAGGGATCTCCCTT
>NW_018164444.1:76728534-76729605 GCF_001263595.1 Phalaenopsis equestris
AAAAATTTGTGGGAATTTGAATTTGGGCGCGTTGTTTTGCCGCGATTGTCGACGACGTCGTCCGAGCGACCCTGGATGTTAAAACGGACTGCACCGGCACGTCCGGAGCATCGATTTTGCCCAAGGATAGAGAAAGTTGACTTCTCATTCATCCTTGCCCGACACTTCCTGCCCGCGGCCTTCCTTCCCGAAGATTTCAATTTTGACGCATTTTTTACCCGATTGTCGACGACGTCGTCCGAGCGACCCCGGATGACAAAACGGACTACACTGGCACGTCCGGAGCGTCGATTTTGCCCAAGGAGGACACCCATTTTGTTACGACGCCGCGCGTGAATAAATCGCATATAATTATATATATATTAATTTATATAAAACCAGATCCCCCTTTCCTTTTTCAGCACTAAATCCCTAAACTCACGCACCCGGGCTCTGCCTCCCTTCGCGTGTCTGGCTTTTCCATTTCTCGGTCTCGAGCCAACCGAGCTTCTCCTCCTCCACGCGAGAGAAAGTTGACCTCGTTCGTCCTTGCCTGACATTCTTCTGCCCGCGGCCCTCCTTCCCGAAGCCGTGTCAGTCTCTCTGAGCTGCGTTTTTTCCTTTTCTTGGTAGTTTGACTCTGGGAAGCTTGCTCCCCGGTACACTTGAATGGCAAACTCTCTCTTCTTTCCGATGCTTCCCTCGTTGCTATTGGGTTTGCCACTCGATCCGAGATGTTTCGGTGGCTTCGCCTTCTGTGAGTAGGGAGCGCGTCATTTTCTTCTTTGGCCCGATTCGAGGTCGTGGGTTCAAGGGGTGATCTTTTGTCTCTTCCCCTCTCTTCTCTGCCTATAAACATATTTTCTTTTGATTGATTTTTTTTGGGTTTTTTTGGGTTGTTGTTGAAAAAGTTTTCTGAGAGGAGGGATAGAAATTTTTGGTTGTGGGAGAAGTTTAGGAGGAGATTCCTGTGAGAGCATATTCTTGAGATAGCTTCTTGTGTTGCGGTGCTTTACATTGGTATCAAAGGAAGGTACCCTTCTTCCCCACTTTCTCTCAGTGCCTCGTTGCCTTTCGATTTTCCTCTCTGTC
>NW_018164444.1:76729974-76734817 GCF_001263595.1 Phalaenopsis equestris
TTTACTGTTTTATGCATGTTTGGGGGCTCGGTTTAGCTCCTGTGGCTTTCCCTGGCTTGAAATGTATGCTATGAGAAAATCTATTTAATGTGGAAAGTGTTGTAGCTTGTTCTAAGGGCTTGGTTTAGCTCCTCGTGAAGTTCCTCTCCTGTTCAAATATTTGTTAGAATAATTTCATGCTTAGGATATTTAGACATGCAGGTTGTTTCTTAGCTTTGGATGGCTCGGTTTTACCTACAGGTGGCTGGAACTTTAATTTCTATTAAAGTATGAATTTATATCAATGCTTGGGCCTGTTGCAGTTCTTGGAATCCGCTCCGTCCGACATCCCGAGAACTACACTCCCTCAACTTACGAGAATTACTTATGCTCCAAATGAGAAGAATTCTATAATTGAGATATACAATCAGGCATGCTCTCTTTATTCCAAGGCAAAGTACATCTCATTCCACAGTTTATTGCAAACAGACAAAGCATTTGTCACTTCCTTGATGGATCATCGTCTTCCAACCAATATTGAGGCAGCTATAGCAGACCCTTCCCACAAGGCTACAATAACGAATGAGATAAATGCTCTTCGACGAAACTATATGTGGGATGTTGTAGATCTGTCTCAGGAACAAACAGCAGTGGGTTGTTGGTGGATTTTCAGTACCAAATTTAACTCTGATGGATCTTTTGAATGCAACAAAGCGCGGTTGGTCACCAAAGGGTACTCACAAACCTATAGAGTTAACTATGAAAAGACGTTTGCTCTGATTGCTAAATTGAACGTCATTCGGGTTTTGTTATTCATTGTCTTGAAATTGGATTAGCACCTACTCCAACTGGATATCAAGCATGGTTTCTTTAACGATAATCTCACAAATGAGGTGTATAGGTCTCTCCCTCCGAACTTTAACTCAACTTCTTCCCGTGGATAAGTGTGTCGACGGTGAAAGTCCCTCTAAGGACTGAAGCAAACCCCTCGGGCCTGGTTCTGCAAGTTCACGCAGATGGTAGTGGGTCATGGGTTCTCACAGGCTCAATCTGATTATACTCTATTCTTTCGACATTCCTCTGGTGGTCATATTGTCATCCTTATCGCCTATGTCGACTATATTGTGCTCACAGGAAATGATCTGCCAGCCTTGGAGTCTCTTAAAGGCATCCTTGCCGCCACTTTTGAAAAGAAAGACTTGGGGTCTCTGATATTTTTTAGACTAGGAAGTTGTTCGGTCATCTTAGGACATTTGTCTTTCCCAACGCAAATATGTGATGGACCTCTTAACTAAAACCGATCTTCTCCTTTGCAAACCAGTTGTTGTTCTGATGGATCCAAATGAGAAATTATTAGATGTTCCTAATGTCGTTCCGGTGAACAAAACACACTACCAACGTCTTGTGGGTAAACTCATTTATCTCGCTCATTCCCACCCCGACATATGTCACACTATTGGTATTGTGAGTCAGTTTATGAATTATCTTTATGAGCATCATCTCACCGATGTCCACGGAATTTTACACTACTTGCATGCCGAGCTCAGGTTTTTTGTTCTCTCACCACACCTCTTGCTCTATTGTTATTTATACTGACGTTTTTTAGGTCAGATCCATCCATGATCGGCGATCTACCTCAGTCATTGCTCATTCGTGAGGGGAAACCTTGTCACTTGGAAAAGCAAAAAATAGGTGGTGATTGCCCGTAGCAGTGTTGAAGCCGAGTTTCATTCTATGTCTTTGGAAATATGAGAAGCTCTCTGGTTATGCATCATGCTTCGCGAGTTAAATATGTCGGTCTTCATTTCTCTACAGTTGTTCTGCAGTAATAAAGTTGTCATTAGCATTGCTCATAATCCGATCCAGCATGATTGCATCAAGCATATAGAGATTAACCATCACTTCATCAAGGAGAATCTCGATTCTAAGGAGATTTGTGTTCCATTTGTATCATTCAGTGGTCAACAAATAGATATCCTCATAAAAAATCTTCTTTGGTCATTGTTTGATGACTTCAAATCCAAGTTGAACATGATTGACATCTATGCTTCAACTTGAGGAGGAATATTGGAATTATTAAAATTGATTTATGTTTTCCTTATTAGTTTTTACTTATTTTCTTTACTAAGTTGAACATTATTGACATCTATGCTTCAACTTAAGGAGGAATATTGGAATTATTAGAATTGATTTATGTTTTCATTATTAGATTTTACTTATTTTCTTTACTTGAGTTGCTTTTTTTATGTATTTCCTATTCCATGTATTTTGAATTTATGGCTTTCCTATTTTATGAATCTTGGAAAATGTATATAAACCTCTTTTCCCTATCAATGAAAATTAACCAGCTCAATTCCCAAATCTTCTAAATCTTATCAAAGAAGATCATAGATTTTCACATTTCTAGTGAAGAACAATTGATTGAATTATTTATTAAAGCTCCAGGACCTCTTAGATTTTTCCAATCTTCATAATAAGTTGAAATTTAATGAAATTTTTGCTCCTGTTCAAGGTGTATTTATCAGGAAAAATTGCTAGATATCAAAAGGGCTGAATTTAGAGAGGATTGGATTAGAGGATACATTTTATTGCATCTTATATCCACGTAATTGATCATATTTCACTACTTTATTTTCTTCCTATTGAACTCTCTTGTATGCCACAATAGCGGCACCTAATCTAAGTCAATAATATAACAAGAATTATCTCTTTCAACGTATGAAAATATTATGAAAAAAAAAGGGATATTTATTTAGAGAATGAATCAGAGCAACATCTATTGAAAATTAAGTGACTTGGACATGTGCAACGAAGTTTAGAAAATGCATTCAATAGATGAACTGACAAAATTAGTGTCGGTTTGACACAAGATTTGAAAACAAAATAGATAGAATATATGAATATATTCAATACCTCAGACACAAGTCAATAAATGGTAATGCACGAAACAAGCACCATAAGAGCAGCTGCTTCTATAAATAATTCAATGTGTGATTATTGCTACTAGTATGCAAATTGTACATCTATAATGTTTGGCAATTAAACAGAGAGTTTGTCAAGCACCATAAGAGCAGCTGCTTCTATAATGCTTGACATGTGCTACTAGGACATCAAGGAGCATCAAAATGAAGCTGAGAATATAAAACAGAGGGCTCAAAAAACAGAATTTTAGAGGCTCTAATAAAGATTTGATCAGAGGGCTGTCAGGTGTTGCAAAGCTTTACAAAGATCCAACTGGTCAGATTCGGCTAGTAAAAACAACCAAATTCCTGATTTCACCAGTCCAACACACTTATCTCCATTAGTTATCTATTTATGTAGTTCCAAGCTAATTTAGAGATGTCTCAGTGTTCAGAAATATGGATCAATATAAGCCATCCAGCCAATGATCCCAAAATATTACACATTCTAATCGAGTTTGTAGATATTCCTAGAAAGTTCAACACCTATTAAACATTAGCATGTACATAGCTTGTGAAAAAACCAATTGAGCAGACAAATAAATAAGAAACAAAGCCTTAGTCTACTTCAGCTGCAAATCAAGGAATCTTAATCAACAAAATGTTGTAGCTATAAAAATTTTTTGCTTGATATACCTGAATGGGGTTGGGGTTGGGGTTGGGGTTCGTTTCTAGCTAATTTGGCTGAGTGCAGAACTTGCAAATTTTCATCTATTTTTGCAGTGATCGCATTGTGATCATTCCGGAGTACTGACAAAATTAACATACAAAAGAAGGCAGACTAGTTATTAGGTATAAAAAACAACAAAGCTATTATATAAAATAACACAACATCTAAGCACTAAAAACCATATTTCACTTCCATGTTAAAGCATATGGATAAATCACTCCTAAGTCTCAAAGTAGGATATCAGAGATTACAATCTCCATAATATTCAAAACAAAGTAAAAGTCCCTACAAAATAGAAAACAAAACATATAAATAGTCTCCCAATATAAAATACAATGATTAGGAATAAGAAAATGGGAAATAAATATGCTGAAGCAAAAGAAAATCGAGCAGCTCTGCGCTCCCAACCCGCTTTTAAATTATGTTTGAAATTTAAAAAAGCCAATTTTGAGCCAAACACAAACAATAATATGTAAATCTAGCCGAACATAAACACGCTGTTCACGAGCATCATTTTTTGAAGTAATCAAAAGAAGCCAAACGGCACTTGAAAGGTCCAGATACAACTAAAAATGAGTTCTAAACAACCACCGAGCAATCATTGTAACATAGTCATGCATCAAAATTTTTAAACAGAGCTAGAACTTTCAAAAATATCAAAGGAACACAATTCATTATCATACCAAGAAGACGAGCTCGCTGCGCCCGGACGGCAGGGATATCTATATCTGATCGAGGAAACCCCTGAAGAGAAAAACCACGATATTTAATCAGGCACAAGGAAATCAAGCCGGTGCATTCTTTATTACTCGATCAGAAAATAATAATAATAATAATAATGGAGACTGCGCGATGTAGTTAGAGGATAGAAAACCTCCGAATCAACGAGATTGCCGGTGATACCAGGTCCTCCTGGCACTGAGAGCTGCGCGATTATGGCGTTCATCTCCGCCTCCATTGAAGCTCTCTTCTCGCTCAATGAAAGCGTCTCCGCTTTCAAATTCGGCGCCACCATCCTCCACTCTGTGCCTGCCCTATCGACGCTTTTTCGAAAACCAGACGAGGAAATAGAAGTCGAAGACAATTCTTACAAAAATCAGCAAATAATAAGAAAATGAAATCTCCCTTAAAATAGATTATTGCATACAAACCATTAGAAATATTGGTATTTACAAATTAGGCATTCATGTGATTTTTTTAACATAAATGAATATATATATATATATATATAATA
>NW_018164444.1:76734853-76735728 GCF_001263595.1 Phalaenopsis equestris
TATATATGTATGTATGTATGTATATATATATATCTTAAGGTTATATTAAAATTTTATTTTATAATTATAAAAATCTCCTAGTTTGAGTTAAACATGACTTGAGACTTCTTAACTAAATTTATTTAAAGATAATGAAATATTCTCTCTAGTGTAGTGAATGATTTTGCATGCAAATTTATATACTTGATTGTTGAACAAATATCATTATCATTATGAGACAATTTATTTTTAAAAATAAATTTGTGATTTACCAATTCATGTTTTAAGCAAATAATAAATATTTTTTTATTTTAAATTTATATGTTCAATTTAAATAATATTGCAATTAAATAAAAATAAGATTATACATATCTGTAGTTCGTGCTAACTGTAATAATACATTGCCTAAAATTCATTTTTATTAAACAACAACTCAGGAGTCAAAAAAATATTAAATCAATAGTCTTGATGTAAAATTGTATCAGCATTCTAATTATAATATGCCACGTGTATGGTTCGGCTTCACTGAATACAAAAAACTAAATAGTTTAATGCATGACAGAGTCAGACCGTACATGTGGTGCATTGTGATTAAAGTCCTGATACAGTTTGGAGTCGGGAGTAATTTTTTTCAATTGATGAAACTTATTATATATTTTATTTAAAAAAGAGTAGGCAATATTAAGAACTTAGGAGTTCTTTATGTGTGGTTGTATGTATATATGATATGATATTAAAAATTTGAGTAACATGTAAATATGAAAGAAGAGATGTTAAGTGTGTAAGTTCAAAAGACTTATGTATTATGTAGGTAAATACCCCAAAATTATAGGGCATCTAAACTCATGCCACTCAATTCTTATATATATATATATATATATATATATTTGAACTCA
>NW_018164444.1:76735742-76739212 GCF_001263595.1 Phalaenopsis equestris
TATATATATATATATATATATCACTTAAAATTTTAAATTTTGATTATATAACACTTAAATTTTTAACATTGCACCAAAAAAATCACTAAGATTTCCATAACAAAAAACTAGACACGGGTCTATCACTACTAAATAAGCATCATACCGCCATCAATCAATATTATTTATTAGAATAATGAAATATATTGGGTAAATGACCTCAATACCCCCACATTCCTTCCATAAGAAAGGGTTTAAAGGTAACTATGTACTCAAGGTATCTCCTACACCTATAAATAGGAGGTGATTTGATAAGTGAAGACTCTAGACATAAGTTTTACATTGTTCATTCTTTACTCCCTCACTTGTCCGAAAAATATTTCCATACGGAATGTGCACGCAGCTCTGCGTGCGCAATAACCTCTCAATAACCTCCGTTTTGGGGTTATTTGTTAGAATATTCATGTTTCAACTTTATACACAAATTACAAAAGAAAAGTGCATAATAGCCAAGATCTTTTACATTCATGATTTTTACATATGTAAAAATAAAGCGACGCATACCTGTATTCATGATGAACAAATTTGATCTTGAAGAGATGGAGTTTCTCTCTCTAATCCCTTAAAACTTTCTGTACTTTCTGATGGAGAGAAATGTACGAGGTGTGTTGGGTAGAGAGAGGACACATTCTCAAATTCATGCTCTATTTATCCACCATCCATCAAGGGGGTTACTAATCAATAGGATTTATGATAATTTAATAAATTAATTAATTTTTATTAATAAAATCAATGACATAAGTTAGTAATATTTATTTATTTTAGGGGTTATAGAGTTACAAAAATAAATATCATAAGTTATCATAAATTATGACATAAGTTATGAGTTAAGAAAATAAATAACTTAAGTTATCAAAATAAATATCATAAGTTGTCATAATTTATGACATAAGTTATGAGTTATGAAAATTAATAACTTAAGTTATCAAAAATAAATGTCATAAGTTATTAAAATAAATGTGAGTCATAAATAAAAATATAACAAGTGTCCCATAAATAAAAATAAAAAAATAATACAAGATAGTGTGGGACAATTCTCGTCTTTATTTCAGCAAGTTAAAAAAAAGCACAGGAG
Organism: Phalaenopsis equestris; assembly: GCF_001263595.1. NCBI lineage: Eukaryota > Viridiplantae > Streptophyta > Magnoliopsida > Asparagales > Orchidaceae > Phalaenopsis > Phalaenopsis equestris. The sequence goes on from NW_018164444.1 coordinate 76,736,857, forward strand.
AAGCTGATGTTTCTCATTATTATTATTATATTATTATTTGGCTATTTATTAATTTAAAACAACCAAGAAGGCCAACAAGCATCTGTTTGCTTGTGTTCAATTCCTGTAAAAATAGAAAATGAAGCTCAAAACATAAAAGCCTGCTCGGCACACTTAACCAACGAATCAAAACGAGCTTTTTAACAGGCGAATATAAAACTTTTGGGGAAGATGGAGTTTTTCAACAACTCATGTGATTACCTGAATGAAATCGACATGGGGAAATCTCCACAAGAATTCTTGTATCAGTTGCTTGCTCAGAGGAGCTGCACCAGAAGAGGCCTGCTTCAAGGATCTCAGATCACAGCCATGGGCATCTTGGGCCCTTATAAGAGCAGACATTATTGGCGGAACAACCGGAAAATGGGTTACTCGGTACCTTGTTATAGTTTCAGCCGCCTCCTTCGCATCGAACCTCTTCATCACCACAACCGTCGAGCCCAGAGACAGCAACCCAATGGAAAATAGAGAAAGACCGTACACATGAAACATTGGTATGGCAGCAAGGTATACATCCTTCCAACTCTCCTTCTTATACTGCGAAGCCTCGAACCGAACAAATAGCTCAACCATGGCGATCAAGTTACTGTGAGTTAGAACGACACCTTTACTGGATCCAGAGGTTCCGGAGGAAAAGAGTATCGCCGCGGTGTCGCTCTGCCGGATAGCTGGCCTCCAAGTAAGCCGAGGGCTGCTGGAAACAATCTTGTGGAAAACAGAGTAATGAGACGAATCATAGCTCAAGTCGTTGGGAACGGCGACTATCGGAACACCAAATTGGTCCAGAGCGGCAACTTTCTCCGATAAAGAGAATACTAGGGCTAAATGGAGGATGCTGCTCATTTGTTTCTGGATCTCTTTGGCGCTGCAGAGGGGGTTCATGGTTGTGATGACGGCGCCAAGGGAGAGAACGCCGAGGAGGATGACAGGAAGAAGAATGGAGTTGGGGAGGAGGATGAGGACGGCCTGTCCAGGGAAGACTCCAATGTCATGGAGTCCGGAGGCGATGCTATCAACCATGGAACGAAGTTCAGGGTACGAGATGGAGAGTCCTGATGCGGAGTCGATGAGGGCTGTTTCACCTCTGTGAGATATATGTTTTCTGAGACAGCCCTAACAATCCTTGTGATCTATCACGAAATATTTCAATTCCAATCACATAGGATGCCTCACTCATATCTTTCATCTCAAAGTTCTTAGAGAGAAAATTCTTGGTTTCATATAATAAGCCAAGATCATTAGTAGCCAACAAGATGTCATCAACATACAGAATAAGAAATATAATTTTGCTCCCTCCGACATTTAGATATATACACCGATCAACAATGTTTTCCTTAAATCTAAAGGACGTGATGGTATCATTAAACTTAAGATACCATTGTCGGGAAGCTTGCTTAAGTCCGTATATTGATTTCTTAAGTTTACACACCATGTGTTCCTTTCCTTCAACCAAAAATCCTTCAGGTTGATTCATGTAGACCTCTTCATCTAAATTCCCATTCAGAAAGGCAGTTTTCACATCCATTTGGTGTAACTCCAAATCATAATGAGCTACTAGTGCCATGATAATTCTAAATGAATCTTTCTTAGAAACCGGAGAAAATGTTTCTTTATAGTCGATGCCATCTTTTTGAGTGAAACCTTTGGCAACAAGTCTGGCTTTATATCGTTCAATATTGCCATTCGAATCGCGCTTAGTCTTAAAGACCCATTTACACCCGACTCTTTTACAACCTTCAGGCAACTCAACGATATCTCAGACTTTGTTGTGATCCATTGATTTCAACTCATCTTTCATTGCATCTAACCATTTAGAAGAATTTGCACTTTTTATGGCTTGTGAAAATGAAACTGGATCTTCATTGACTCCTAAGTCAAATTCGGATTCATGAAGATAAACCACATAATCATCGGAAATAGTAGACCGTTTTTGTCGTTGGGACTTTATAGGTATTACTTCATGTGGTTCATCTAATGTAGGTTCATTAGTGACAGTTTCATTGTGGGGTATTTGATCATATATTAGTTGTTCTTGTAAGTTGTCAAAAGGTTCAACAACTGTAGGAACAACAACTTGAGAAGAAATTTTGGGTAAAGGAACTTGAACCCTAATTTCTTGGATCTCCACTTTATGTGGTTCCAAACTCCCACTAACTTCACCATTTTCAATGAACTTAGCATTTCCAGTTTCAATAATTCTTGTACTGTGATTAGGACAATAAAATCTATAACCTTTAGATTTTTCTGGATAACCAATGAAGAAACCACTGGTTGTTCTTGAGTCCAGTTTCTTTTCATGTGGATTATATAACCTTAT
>NW_018164444.1:76741935-76756933 GCF_001263595.1 Phalaenopsis equestris
AATTTTTTTTTTAATAAAATATTTAATTATTTCATAACAAGCATCACATACTCTTGATTAATTGAATTTATTTAATTTAATATCTATTAAACTTATTAATTTGGTCACTTTGGTGACTAACAAATTAAACATTACATAGATATTAAATAAATAATAATTTCAATCATATCAATTTACTTTAGTTTTATTGATCTAATTAAAAAACTAATTCACAGCGGAAATTTATTACAATTAACACAAATAAAATTATATGAAAAATCATAAATTTAGTAATCAAGGCTCTGATACCACATGTTAGAAAATTCATGTTTCAACTTTATACACAAATTACAAAAGAAAAGTACATAATAGCCAAGATCTTTTAAATTCATGATTTTTACATATGTAAAAATAAAGCGACGCATACCTGTATTCATGATGAACAAATTTGATCTTGAAGAGATGGAGTTTCTCTCTCTAATCCCTTAAAACTTTCTGTACTTTCTGATGGAGAGAAATGTACGAGGTGTGTTGGGTAGAGAGAGGACCCATTCTCAAATTCATGCTCTATTTATCCACCATCCATCAAGGGGGTTACTAACCAATAGGATTTATGATAATTTAATAAATTAATTGATTTTTATTAATAAAATCAATGACATAAGTTAGTAATATTTATTTATTTTAGGGGTTATAGAGTTACAAAAATAAATATCACAAGTTATCATAAATTATGACATAAGTTATGAGTTAAGAAAATAAATAACTTAAGTTATCAAAATAAATATCATAAGTTGTCATAATTTATGACATAAGTTATGAGTTATGAAAATTAATAACTTAAGTTATCAAAAATAAATCTCATAAGTTATTAAAATAAATGTGAGTCATAAATAAAAATATAACATTATTGAGGGGTTATTGGTAGGTTATTGGGTATTAATTTAAATAAAATATAGCCCCAATAACATTTGTCGGTTCTATTTCGATGTTATTCATAAGTTCTTATGAGTGTATTGCGGGTTTATTGGAGCACACACGCAAAGTTGCGTGCGTATTTTGAATGAAAATATTTTCCCATTTGTCATACATGCTCAATTCCTTGGGTTTGATTCCCGAAGAACACATTTGGGTTCAACATTTAATTCCTCAAATGACCTAAAACCTAAAATAGAACAATTAATCCATATACAAATAACTCTTATTATAAACTAAAAAACAAACTCAAAAATTTAATAAATCCAACCAAATTAACAAAGTATAAAATCTGTCCAATTATCGATTCATTTACAAACTATAATTAATATTATAAATATAAAAATTAGTCATTGCCCCAATTTTATTTTATATTTTTCAAAAAAGTCATTTGCATAAATACTACCCATTATTATTTACGTTTATACCATTCAAATCATTTATATTACATTAAAAATTTTAATTTAATTGTGATTTTTAACTTAAAAATAAAATGTTTGCTTTCATCCATAAACAAGATGGCACACATGAAAAATTTTGAAATTTAGGTGTTTGAAATGTAAATACATAATTGCATTTTCATCATAAAAACAGAAAAAAGAGTTAAAATTATCTGTTGCTGCCCAGGATCGAACTGGGGACCTTTAGTGTGTAAGACTAACGTGATAACCACTACACCACAGCAACTGTTCTATTTATAACAATTTTTATATTAATAAATTTATATGGACGAAATATACTCTCATTGTTAATAAGGGTGTAAACGAGCTTGTTCAGCTAGTTTGCTTAGCAAGCCGAACACAAGCCGTTCACAAATAAAAAGTCGTTTTGACAACTCTAATAACGTAGTCATAAGATGTTAAGAATTGGGACAATATTTAAAACATCATTTGAATCTAATTTAAGAATTTTTATTTTATTTTCTTAATTAATACTTTTAATTGATTGTAAATCTTTTAAGCCTTGTAGTCAATTAAATTTTTTTAAAAAAATACTACTCATCAAATATATATGTCGACATGACAAACACTCACGAACAAACAAATATTTGTTTCTGTTGTTCTTGTTCGGCTTGTTAACATAGAGAACAAGCCGAAAACGAGCTTCTTAATAAGTCGAATACGAGTTGTTCGCGAACAAATAATCGGAATAAGTATTTACTAGTAACTAGCGATCATTATGCCTGGAACAGTGCAGGCCCCTAGGCCGATAGTTCGCTATAAAACCTTTAGGATGATTTGCATGCATACCACTTAATTCTTATATATTTGCATATCCAAGAGCTAAAATTTTAATTTTCACATATTTACGATAGTTCTGCCTCGAAAGGTGTACTGCAAATTTTTAGAACTTATAAAAAAGTCATATTTTTGTGTGATAAAAAAGATTTGGTTGGTGTAAACATAAAAAATAAAGTAGATGGTATATATGTAAATACATAAGAATTGGGTGGTATGTATGTAAATGCCCAAAAAAAAACTTTTCTAATGCTAACATATTATCTCATAAACTCAAAATTTATCAATATACAAGAAATGGTTTTATAATTATAAATCAAATTCATCTTAGTTTAACAAATTCATAAACTAAGCCATTTTAAAAAATTGGTTTTGTAATCAATTAACTAATCCAACTGAATTTATTGAATGCACAACCCTAATTGGTCTAATCATCGGCGTAGGAATGTGTGAAAATGAAAATATTATTTTTTAATGTTAAATTCTCAAATCGTAATTGTTACGTGTCGAAAAATTCACACTGTTGGGGTAGTGTTTTAATGTCTTAGCGTTGTATATATCCAGCAAAGATAAAAAATAGAGAGAAATGACACCAATTTTTTTTTTATGTTAAAAAACCCAAAAAAGAGAAAAAATCACGGGGCTTAGCCCAATCAAGACAATTCACTATATGTTTTTAAGTACATATGCTCTTCTCCTGCAACAGGAAGAACAATATTACAATCTTACACAAAAAATATGCTTTGTTTTATACATCACAACGTAAATATAGGTGTTAGAAATAATGATTGTATTTAGACTACAGAGATTATAAGCAAGTGTCGCTGACGATTTGACTATATATAAATATGTCTAATTTGGAGTTTATTTGAAAATTCAATTGACAACCAAGAGCCTCCAAATGTGCTTCAAGATTGGACCCAGATTGAACCAATTTTTGTATCATTAGGTTCATTTTGTTGAAACTATCATTTTGATTATAAGCATGTTGAAATTGGGAACCAGATGACTTAAATTTGAATTTAGAGGATTTCTTGTTAAAAGTGCAGCGATATTCATGCTTGATAAAAAACCAACCCACAATTTTTAGGTGATGTTACTTATTTTGTTCAAAAATACACAACTGCTAAGGAAAAATCTTCAGCCTAATTTTAGATGTTTGAAAATTTCATACTTGATCATATTGGTCTTATCACTGTTAGAGGTGGTGGCGGAGGGACGGTAGTGATCCAAAGGAGGTTGGGTAGTTGTGGTCCAAGTAGCAACGATAGTTGGGTGGTGGTGTCACAATGGTAGTTACACAATTCGACAAAGTGGCCTTGTGCAAGCAATGATGGTGGCCAAAAAAACAATTATTGAGAGAGATTTTGTGGATACCAATTTGAGAAATTTGAAGCAAAATACTTAACAAAAGCGTACAAAACTAAAAAATACAAATAACACAAAGATTTAATGTGGATAAACCTAAGAACGGGAAAATACTACGGAGCCACACCACACAAAGAAATTCACTATTAAAAATGAGAAGAATTGTACAAATTAAACAACACTCAAGCCTCTCTACACCTTTTGCAACTTAAGAGCACTCTTCTTCTTGCTAGATGAATAACACTTATACTATTACTATGAAGTTTTTTATTTCCTTGCTCCTTGCCCAATTCAACCAAAAAGCTATGTAGCCAAATAATTTTCTAGTTATTCTCAGTGATAACAATATACTCAACTTCTGTAGTTGATAGAGCAATAACATTCCATAACCTTTAAACTCAACTCACTAATATGCTCCCCGAAGTGAAGATATAATATGTTTTATTTCTTCTACCATCAACATCCCGCGCAAAATTTGAATCTATATAACCCTATAAATCAATCCATGTACTTCCAAAGTAAAGTGCTATGTTTATTTTTCCCCTCAAGTATATGGAAATCAACTTCACCACCTCCCAATGATATTTTTCCAAATTTCTCACGTACATGTTGATAACTTCCACTGCATGTGTAATATCTAGTCTTGTACATATCGTCGCATACACAAAACTTCAAACAACTGAAATATATAGGGCTATTTTCATCTGTGCTTGCTCTTATTCATACACAGTTGATTATTTTTTAAATAGCGTAAAGTGACTATCTAAGGCGTGCATACTAATTTTTTCATAGTCATGTTACAAGATAAAGTTAATGTATTTACACTCTTATGTCTGTTGCTTTTCTTTCAAATATTTTCTTGGTTAGACCTAAATCTTTTATTTTAAACTCTCTTGAAAATTTCTCATTTATGACCATGCTCTTATCCATATAAGCTTCTACAATTGGCATGTCATTCACATACAAAAGAAGTACAATAAATCAATTATCAAAATGTTTAATGAAACAACAGTGAACTAGTTGGCACTTCGTGTACCCATTGTCAACATAAATTTATCAAATCTTATGCATCACTGTCTAGGAGCCTACTTCAAACTATAAAGACTCTTATTCAATTTGCAGATAATGTTTTTTTTTTTTTTTTTTCTAAAACGTCATATCTTTGAGGTTGCACCATGTAGTGCTCTTCTTTTAAGTCTTCATGTAAGAACATTGTCTTTATATCCACCTACTACAAATGTAGTTCTTCCACTGCTACTAAGCTCAACACAATTCTAATAGTTGTAATCTTTACTACAGAAGAAAATATCTATGTAGTCAATTCTTTTCTTTTGTTAAAATTTCTCATAAGTCTTGCCTTATAGCAGTTACTACCATCTTATTCTTCTTTCAAAATATAGATTCATTTATTGTGCAGTGCATTTTAGTCATATAGTAATTCTACCAATTTTCATGTCTAATTTGACATTAATGATTACATCCACGAAAGACTCTCACTCATTTGAGTCATCAACTCAAGTGACCTCATCATAGCACTTTGGTTTGTCAGTATCAATCAGCAATAGATGGTACAAAGAAGAAGAATACCTCTATATTGATCACAAACATATTATGTGTCATTCTTCCATAACAAGAAGAACGGGATTACAATCTTATACCAAAAATTACACTTAGTCTTTATACATCATAAGAAAATACATGTTTTGGACACACTAGTCATATTTGGATTACAAAAATTACAACCAGGGGTCACCGATGCTCGGTGGTCGATAGCGGTAAGCGGTGACGACTAATGGTGTTTGATAGTAGTCAATGGTGGTCAGTGGCTATAGAGAACAGTAGTTACTCGTCGGGTCTTGTCTCCATGACAAGTTTTGGAATTTCTCTTTTTTCCTTCTTTCTTACGTCAAGATAGGGGGAGGGTTTATTTATAGCTCTTTGGGGAAGGGCATTTTGGTCTTTCGATACATAACTTCCTTAACCACCTAATCAGACGGTCCATGATAATCTTTGTTATCAATGATAGATTTTTAATAATTTGACTACCTAAATGACCTAAAAATTTAGCATTATTTGATTTATTGGATTCCTCTCATTGAGACGTTCCATTTAGTTATAAATTTGTCAAATTTGGAGTTCTTTCAACCATTTAATTAACAATCTAAATCTTTCAAATGTACTTAATGAGAGGATCTGGACTTAATTGGACCCCAATTAAAATAATTTTGGGAATATTAAGTTTATCTTGTTGAGACAATCAGTTTGACTACAAGTTTACTAAAATCAGGGCTCAAATGATTTTGAATTTAACTTTGAAGAACTTCTTATTAAAAAATCATTTAGATTCATTCCTGATTAAAATTTAATAATGACTCATAAATAATAAATATTATATTTGATTACTCATAAACATGATTAGTTACGGGATAATGAACTTGATTGATAGTAATTTTGTGATGACATAGCATTCAATAAAAATCCGTTTTATATAGGAAAAAAAAGTAGTTTATGATTGTAAGGATTCTTATATAGTATACAAGAGATAATTTTTTTTCCCAGCATTTCATTGAATACTCATACTCTAAACTCCAAAGTTTAAACTAGTTCAAATAAGAATATTACTTGGTCTCATAATCTTACCTCACTCGTAATCAATGAACGATAAATTTTGTGAAATAATTATGTATTGCAAATGTGGTATAAATAATATCATACATCATATAGACCAGGAGTTAAATCCCTATCAAGATAGGACTATAATTTTATAGTCCAATTTATAGTACATAAATTCAATATTTTTTTTTAATTATGTAAATATAAAGATGAAAGCATTTGTCTTAGCAAATACCAAGAGGAAACCCTCTTGAATTTTCATTGTAAATATATACATTTTATCAAGAGATTTTCTTACATGGTTCAACCACTTATGGAATTGTTTTCTTGCAGAATTAGAATTTTTTTCTAACAGCATAAAAGGCAAGCATGTTGCTTGGGTTAAATTGAACCCAACAATAATTCAAGGTTGATGCCACACCTATTTATTTACGTATTGCCAAATTCCACAGATCTGGAGTTGGAAAATTATGTTAAAGAAACGAATGTTTAATCAGACATGTTTACAGAGTCAATTCTTACTAAAATGGTGGTTTCAAATAAATAAAAAACATTAAAATTAATAAATATTATTGTGAAATATTATGAGAAGCTATACTCCACAAATTTAGTGAAAACTTCTTTTCAGAAATATTTGAAGATCTTAAAAGAAAATATCCCCACGAACTAAAAGATAAGATTAAACAACTGATAATCGCTAATAATGATCAATACGTTTAGAAGATTTTCCAAACCCTTGTGTTCTAAGTAGGGACAGATAGAACCCAACAAGTCGACGAGTCGATGACAGACTCAAAAGATTAGATCAATGAAGGCTTAGCACAGAATCTAAAAGATATGGTTTTAAAGACACCTAACAGCAACCCAAAAAAGATGGTGTTTGTGGAGACCACCCATTAAATAATAGCATAATTCAGTTGTAGTGACCACCCACCATTATATATTATCATGTAAGCGCCCATTTTTAGTTTCTATAATTTTATTTGGAGTCTTAGAGTGTGGTTTTATTCTTTCTGCGAGCACTTAAAAATCATCATTGTGTGTGTTAAAATGAACTCTTATATATAGTGTTGCGTGTCGTGGCCTGTTGGTTGGCCCATCTGGCAACATGAGCCTTAAGGAGGTTGTACTCGAATAGTTAGGCACATTAGGAGTGGCTAGTGGCTCTTACAATAGCCTTAAGGAGGTCATAATACAAAAGTCAAGTTAAATTCTTTACGGATCTTAGAAATCTTTAACTGGATATTATGACTAAATAAACTTGTCTTTTTTTTGTTTATTATATTCTAGGATGAGCAAAAACCTTCAGAATTAAAAAAAAAAAAAAAAAAAAGTTTTTGAATCCTCACATTGATTGAGAACAAGCCCTTTAATTATGATCATTGAGGTGTTAGACTAAGATGTAATGGAAAATGTTTAATATTCTATACAAATCGATGATAATCAGTATATAGAAAAAAAAAACCAATGACATAGACCTACTGGCCTAAAGGAGGGTGAAATAAACATCATTTATCTGAGATAACAATGTCACTTACTACCATAGTTATTACTTATTTTACAGTACAACAATAAACTATGTTTGCTTAAATTAACATGCAAATTTATCGATAAGAGTCTCTTATTCCTTAATGCATGGCATCTTCTTGTCATTGTAGTAGTAATTTTAATTATGTTTTATATAGAACACTCTCAATGAGAAGGTTCTATACTAAGAATGCATCAACAATTGGATAACCTCTTAATGAAGAGGATCATAATAAGTGGACAATTTTAAACGATGAAATTTTTTTTATTTATAAAATCGGTAACTTTGATTTCAAAGGTAAAAGTGTAATTAAAATAGTTGAACAATTTTTCTCAATAGATTAGAATAAAAAGGTGATTCATTTAATGAATCCAGATGATCCCAAAATTATTTACAAGAATGTAAATTTGTTCATGTATGATTAATTCAAATCGCTTTTAAAACCCTTAATTTTAAAGGATTAAATATCTCAATAGTCGCTTATTTAAGAGATGTCAGATGCCTAAAATGGGAAGAATCTCTTATGGGAGTGATTAAAAATAGTTTGCTTCATGGATCAATCTATTTTAATACTTTCCCTAGTTGTAATATATCTTTAACTGATGTCAATCTATTTGAAGCAATTAACCTTCAATTGAAATTAAATAGTTATGATTACATTATAGGAATCAGAAATCATATCTTTAATTTATAGAATATATTTTAAGGTAATGAATACCTCATGCCCTAGAATAAAGAAAAATGCTCATCCAAACAAAAAATAGCAATTATTTAAACAAAATTGTTAGCATTGAATATTACTATGAATAAAATAATTAGATTAATGAAGCTCCATTCCCTAAATAATGTACAATAATTATAATTGTCCCCCCCCCCCCCCCCAAAACCTACTATTAACCAAGATATGGATCAAATAATTCAAACAACAAATGGAGATGTTGAAGTCAGGTTTAATCTTAGGGAATCAATTGCTCTTCCTGGAATATCAATATCATCAACTACTATAATGAATGAATGATCGAGTTCTTAAAATAGAAGAACAACCACCAATGTAAGTAGTTAATAATGTTCAATTCATTAATAATCAAATATTACATACAGTGAGAATAAGACTCACTCTGAAATAAATTTTAGATTTAAATGAATTACGAACTAAAAAGTAAAAGTAGAAAAATTCTTATTAAGAATTTTCAAAAACCAAAATATTCCTAATTTATAGTGGTACATTAAAGTTACCAAATCAAAGAGAAAAAAATAATCACTGAAATATTTTTTTGAAGATTTAGCAAATATTAATGACAATGTACATCTATCATTTCATTTGTAATATGATTTTTCAAAAAATATACTTAATAATGTACCACTATATTTTTTTGATAAGGTACATCTTATATTTTTTTTGATAAGTTAAATCTTATCATGATTAAAAGAAAATGACAAAATGAAAAAGGATGAATGATAGAGGGTCTGTTTGGGGCAGCTTATAAGTGCGAGTGGCATTTTCAAAACGCCGCCGAACCATTTGGTTCGCGCGTTTTGTCAGCTTATATGAAATTGCGTTTGAATTTTTACACTAAACGTGGGCCGCGGGTCGACCCTTGCAGCCGGCCCGTGGGCCGCGTTTCGGGAAAAACAGCTTATCCAAAAGCGCACAAGCTGTTCCAAACGGACCCAGAATCTATTTATCCCCCAATCATAAAAAATAATATTAATAATAAATTAAAAAATATAGAAATTTCAGCCTTCGGTAAAATTAGTACCAAAACAACAGCCATAAATTAATTCAAAAATATCATAAAATAATTGAATAATACAAATACTACTTTATAAATTATGCTTAGGCATTTATCTTAGATAGAAAATAAAACAGAAAAAAATATTTGAAAAAGTTCCAAAAAATATCAAACTAAAGGTTCAATAAGTCAATCATTATATATTGATAGAGAAGATCAAGCTATTTAACTACATCCTAAATTTAACATTAATTTAGAACTAATATGCAATATTTTCATGAAATAATAATAATTTTGCTACAATATAAGAAATTAACTTTGAATTTGAAGAAAGGACTTTAGAAAAAGAATCAATTGATGCATTATCTTACTAAAAAATCAATAATCTCCATGATCAATTTAATGATTTAGAATTAATTTTTTTAGAAATAAGTAAAATAAAATATCAAAAGAGTCCCTTAGATAAATATTATGATATAATGTCAACTCCTCAATGTGTCTTATTTGAAGAAAATAATGTGCAATATCAACATGTTTATGAGGTCACTTAAGTTTATGATTAGAATATAGATAGATAAATAAAGACTCAAACTCAAGAGACTCTCTATAAAATAATTATATATACCACAACAACATTATTAAAATGAAATTTAGGTTCTTTTAGCCAAAATAAATACATGTGAGTTTAAGGTTATTAGTAAAAGATTGTGAGATAATTATCTCACTGATGAATAAAAATAAAATTTGTTAAGAAAAACAAAGTTATAAGATGTTAACATTCCTATTATGGAAGTAGTTTACTCACATAATTACAATTTTAGAATATTTTATAGGAAATGTTCGTAATAATGGTGAAAAAACAAAATCATTATTAGGAAATATAAGATATCCACTACTAACACATTTGAGATGGTGCAAAGATGTGTTTATAAGTGTGCAATACAGCTCTATGATGGTTAATCGCATTGAAAAAAAAATACTTATTAAAGGACTCCATAACCTTTTTATTGAAAAGGAAAAAGAGTCCTCATAGATTTTAACTGGAATCATTATGTATGAAATATTAATATATCAAAATATAATTAATAGTTGCAATCAAATTGGTTTAAAAATATATTCAGAAATCGAGCTGAATCATTGATGTATATCAAATATGCAAGTTATTTTTATGATATTTTTATTTATGTATTTTAATAATTTTCATGTTATTCGTCGTTTTATACACAATGTACATGTGAAGGAGATGAGATAGACTCAAATCGAGCTAAACAAGGATAAACCAGTCACCAAGCACCAGTCATGGGCGCCTATGTGCCTAGAACCAGCTATAACACCTAGGAGCCATTTTTTAGGGCCAAGGCGTTGTGTCATGTACCAGTAAAACCATTTGGAGAGATTTGGTCATTATAAAGTATTCTAAAACTTAGTATTGAGGGATAGAATACAAGATTTTGAAGAGAATGCTCACCACATTCGACATGCTTAGCTGAAGGGATCCTAAAAAAGTGTGAGTGTGTGTGAGAGTTCTCCTAAGGGAGAAAAATTTTGTGCTTATAATTGCCGGTATTCAAAGTGGGTGAAAACTCAGAGATTCTCTTGTAACTTCAGTGAATAACATCAATGAGGTTTTTCTAACCCTCTCAATATTGAGTTTATTATGTAAATTTTTGAGTTCACCCGTTTCTCATTGGATTGATACATAAACTCAGTTCTAAAGATTATTTTTCATTCTAAAGATTATTGATAAAGAATTCAAGAAGAAAAAATATATAGAGAGAAGATAATTCATCTCATTCTAAAGATTATTTTTCTAAGAAATTAAGAAAAGAATTTCTCGAATAAAATTTAATAAACATAGAAAAATAGGACATCATGCAATTAAATTCATAAAGAAGAAAAAATTAAACAAATTAAAAATATATAAATGGTTAAAACAAACATAAAAAAGAAATAATATCTTTTGATTTATCTTCAAAATCACAAAATGAAAATTATTGTACTAGCAGTGAACAAAAAGACTTACAAAAATATTATAAAAATGTCCTAACAAATGATTAGAAAAATCAAATAATCTAAGTTCTAGCTCAAGTTAATGATCATAAAAATAATAAGAAAAATGATGATTTTGAATTAAAAGAATCAACATCATATTTCATGAAAGAAGTTTTTGATCTTATCAGTAGGAGATACGAATCAAAAAGTACCATAACATATTTGAAAGTTGAAATTAATCAATTTAAAAGAGAAATCACCTTAATTAAAGCTAATCAAAATGATACTTATAATAGGCTAATAAATCTAAAAATTGAGAATTACCTCACTTTAGAAGTTGAAAATAATAGAGAGATACAAGAAGAATAGGATCTAAAAAATAATATCCCTTTACAATGACTATAAAAAGCTATAATACATAAATTGTAAATTTCCATTAAACTAATTAAAGACTAGGAATTCATAATTAAAAATCTTACGACTTTAGTAGATTGTGGTGTCAGTATGAAATGCAGACACGAGGGAATTATACCCTTTAAATATTTTGAAAATAACCATTAAAAAATTAATCTTTGCAATAGAAAATAAAAGCCAAATAAAATACATAATAACAAATGATGTTATCTACAAAAAAAGTTCTTTGCTTACCAATTTCTCAAGCATATTATTCTAGAAACACCATTCTTAAACAAAAATTATCTCAATCACTAAAATTGATGAAATGGGAATTGAATGTATGGTATAGAATAAATGAGCTACCTCCAATTTATAATTGGTCCCAAAGAGACCACTTCAAATGAAATGAACATGACATAAAATAAAAACATTCAAATTCTATTCTAAAGGATTTTTAAAGTACTATGTGTAGAAGATAATCTCATATTCTTTTGAAATCGTAAAATACACCGTGTAGTCTTACCGTACGAATGTAATTTCAATGAAAACAATATTCCTATTCTCCATGGATGTGAACATTATTTTAATGTAATGAATACTGCAGAAAAAGAACGAGAAGAACGAGAAAAATCTCGCCTAGTTATAATTTATAAACCACTTGTTTTAAAGTAGAATAGATATACAATCGCACATAGAAGATATTTGCTTAATAGATTAGCAAAAGCTAAGATATTTTTAAATCATGACAGTGGAAAATTCAAACTAAATATTCTTAGTAAATGGACTTTACATCACCGTTTAGACCCTACAAATGGAATGTGATACAATTTTAATCTTAAAATGCCTCATATGAGATCCCACATATCATAAATGATATATTTCAATCCATATTTTAACTATATATATTAACTTATATTGATGATGTTCTAGTATTATAAAATATTGATGCACATTTTAAACATTTGAATACATTTAAGGATCTAATTTATAAAAATATTTTAGTGGCATCATTCACTAAAACTAAATTAATTCATATCTAACATTAAATTATTTATATATATTCTAAAAATTTAAAAACTAGCACTTATGGGAAATGAAGGATTTGAGTGAAATATAAAAAATAGAGTTTAGGAGTTGGATATGTAAATACATAGATATTGGGTGTTATGCATGTAAATGCCCATTAATAAAGACATTCAAGGATAGGCTTCTAACACAACCAATCACTCTATCAAAAACATATAAAATAAAACAATAAGAACAACCTAAAATTGTTTTTAAAAGAACATATTCAAGCAAGAATCAGCATTTTAGCTTCAAGTAAGACAAGATTAAAGCTCCAGTTGATTTTTCCTTCAGAAACTATATCCCTGCAAGCATCACTAAACCATATAAACATATTATACATTTATCATACATATAAACCACAAACCAAATCCATTCAAAGTAAGCCAAATCTGACTCTTCAGTTTGCTCACCCATCTCCATCAAAAGCTCAATCTATTTCAAAATCCAGTCAAGGTTTTGAACAATCATCCATCTTCAGGCAAAAAATTTCAGATCCCTTATTTAAGACCATTGCATGACTATGCTAGGAGAGAAAATGGAAGAAAAAAAATTTACATACATACCACTTAATTCTTATGTATTTACATAGCTAACACCTAAACTTTAATTTTTACATAAAAAAGGTGTACTTGACTTTCTTAGAAATCAAAACAGTTGTATTTTTTTGTGATATGAAAAAAATCTGGGAGGTATAACTGTAAAAGAGTTAGGTGTTTAGGGTAAAGATGCATAAGAATTTGGTGGTATGTATGCAAATGCCCTAAAATAAAAAATCAGCAGCAATTTAACAGCAAAATCACTATAGATCTTTCACATCTTGATGGGGCTACAAATAATATTGCAAAATAGGTCAGGCAAACCCAAAATAGTAACTACTAATTCCCACAGAACATGGATCAGCATAAACTAGAATTTAAACATATCACATATGGAGAGCTTAGCATCTTCTAAACTAAATCTGAAAGAGATTAAAAAAAAAGAAACATACAAATATAACAAGCCCTTAATTAGCTGAAAACAGCAGATTCTCAACCCCTGAAAATTCAAAGAGGCCACACATTACTCCAAATGGAAAGACAGGCCACCATGATTTACCTGCCAAGCCGTCCGCGCTTGCGTTTCTTCCCAGTTGTGCCTCGATGTTCCACCTCTTCAACTTTTGCCTGATCACTCTTGGGCGCATCCTCCGCATTCAAATTTCTATTGATTCTGGGGGTTGAGCCGCCCCGCACTTTCTTGCTTGAGCCCTTTGCCGATCTCCCGCCGGATTTTTGACGGCCTTCGGTGGAAGATTTAGTCTTAAGAGAGTCTTCATCTTTTGATTTCTTTGGGGACTTGGGACCGACACCCTTGGACTTGGTGTTGGATATGGACGAGTCTCCATCCGATTTACGACGAATCTTTAGAGTGGAGCGAACCTTGTCCCCGGATTTGGATTTATCGTTGTCAACCTTGTCAGCAGATTTGGATGGATCTGCCTTAGCAGTACTTTGAGGTAATTTTTCGCTGACAGACTTGTCAGTGGTCTCAGTTAGCTCATTGTTGTCTTTCTGGGTATTGTCTGGATGTCTGTTTGCAGATCTTCTTCTTCCTTTGGTGGCTTTCTTAGGAGTTTCATCATCAGGGACATTAACAGAGGGTGTCCTCCCTTTACGCTTAGAAGACTTATCATTTGATTCAGTTTTGATGATAGGATCCGGGCTGCCGGTACATCGAAGAATTCACATTAGAATGAACGAAACGGTATCAAGAAGTTTAAGGGTTTATATCAGGCTGCCAACCTATTTGCAGGAAGATCGGTCTTCATTTTATCTGCTGCAGAGCCGCCACGACGACCTTTTGATTTCTTTTTCCTTCTATTGGAAAAGAAGGCAGAAGTTAAGAAATGCAAATAGAAGAAAATAATTGTGGGTAGCAAAACAATTTTGAACTTTTTAGCAAAATAAAATATCAGTGGCTACAAATAACAGCAATTGATTCCGCTAAAAATATGATATTTTTTACCGCTATTTCATACTGTCCTGATATATGAGCATGCATTATAGCAGGTTCCATGTAACATATAACAAATACAGTTGGCCATTCAGAAATGTATATATATATATATA
>NW_018164444.1:76756978-76878319 GCF_001263595.1 Phalaenopsis equestris
TATATATATATAAGAAATGGAGGTCAATCTGCTTGCAGTTGGATGTTACACCTCAATATCCAATAGCTTAATTGGGAAAACCAGTGATTAGGGCTGCCCTCAAAAAGCTTGCCATTCGCAGACATCTCGCATTTGACTCACTAAATAGCTTGGGTTTAATTCATTCATTACGTAAGTAAGACGAACACATAGTTTTTCCTAACTCAATTTATAAATGAGTTGAACAAGACTTTTTTTTTTTTCAGATCATGTTCTGGCTGTTTTGGTTCAAATTAATTAAATAATTAAATAAATAGCACTGTTATAATATTTTAATTAAATTTATATTTTATTTTTAAAATTGTCCGAGCTACATTTGAGCTTAAAATGAGATGAAAAATAATAAATTAATTCAAATCAAGACAAACACAAACATGCTATTCACGAGCCATTTAAAAAATGAGTCTATTTTGAACCCAAAAAAAATTCAAGCAAATTGAACACGAACAAAAAACTGGGCTCGCTCAAATTCAGTTCGTTCACAACCCTACCTATGGTCTCATAATCCACCCTACTCAAAA
Organism: Phalaenopsis equestris; assembly: GCF_001263595.1. NCBI lineage: Eukaryota > Viridiplantae > Streptophyta > Magnoliopsida > Asparagales > Orchidaceae > Phalaenopsis > Phalaenopsis equestris. The sequence continues at coordinate 76,757,539 of NW_018164444.1, forward strand.
CCATGTAAAACAATATTGTACCTTCTAAGCTGTGTGAATAGTGATTAGATGAGAGAATTTTCCGTGTATTAAAAATAGGAGGAAAATGGTTCAAGGGAACGGAAGAAGAGGATACATGCGGGATTTGGAAATCTCATTTAACAAATTATATGGTTTTAACTCGGACATACAACTGAACTATCACATACAAGCGAATTATCTCTAGTATTTACATTCTATAGAAACTTGCAATACAAGCATCCACATTATCGCGTAAAAACAAAGAAATCATTGATAGCTTAAAAATGGATACAAGTATGCTCAAAACTAGAGGTGTAAAGCGAGTCCGGGCTCAACACGTGTTCGGCCCGTTAAAAAATATCATTGTTCGTTTTCGGCTCGTTTATATATCGAGCTCAAAAAAATTATTTGTGTTCAGCTTGTTTGTGAAGCGAGTCAAACACGAGTCAACAGCGGGCTGTTCGTGAACAACGAGCCGTTTTGACAGCCCTAGTCACATAGTTGTAGGATGTTAGATTTAAATCTTATTATTCATATTAAAATATTCATTTAAATAGATTTTAACATATTTTTATTCTATTTTTTAATTAATTATTTTAGTTGATTATAAACCTTTGTAGCCTTGTAGTTAGTTAAATTATTTAAAAATAGTAGTCGATTATATATATATATATTAAAAAGAATGGTCGAAGGCTATTATACGAGCCTCGACCATCCCCGTGTGCCTAGAATTCGAGTACCTCACCCTTCGCCGGGGGGAATCGAACCCCAAACCAAAGGGGACTTACAAGTAACAAGCAAATGTCCGACCAAATATATTAATTTCGAGCCAAAACGAGTTGAATACGAACGAACAAAACTTTCGTGTTCGTCTCGTTTATATCAAGCACAAAAAAATTATTTATGTTCGGTTCGTTCGCTTAGCAAATAAATCGAACACAAGCTACTTAACAAGTCAAACACAAACAGTTCGCAAACAATAAATTGTTTGACCACCCTACTCAAAAAATCAACCCCACGCAATCAACTTTAAGCTTGCTTACCCGCTTTACATCATTCTTATTGCCACTACCACTGTAAATCTTAGATGTTCAAAAAAGCTCCTCCCCTCCAACTCATTAAGCAGTCCAAACTATGGAATAATACAAGCCAATCGAGATTAGTATTTCATATTATCTTTCTAAAAGGGTTTCTGAAGCTGATGGATAAGCTGATCTGAATATTAAGGTCTCCCTATCTGATAGATTTAAAATAATCCACTATTCGAACAATGGAGTTTAATCAAATCCAAGATATTGGTTCTCTCCAAACATGCAATTATATTGTTCCAAAAGCCGACAACAATATTCACTGTTTGCAATTTGTATAGAAGCTCAATGCTAAAAACAAATCCAACTGCAACATTATCAAGAAAATAAATACCCCTGATTTTATAACAACAGCCCATTCATGCTAACAGAGAATGGGACTCAGCTAAAGGTTTAAGAAAATCCTGAAATATCATTTTTTTCCAATCCAATGGATTATATTTATAGCCCACTCCAGAATGTCTTTTTTTTTCCAGATTCAATATCATTTTTCCAATCCAATGAATTAAGCCATACTCCAAAATGAAAACCAATCACTGTTGATGTACTCATTTGAAAATAACTAAAAACTAAAACTAAAAAAAATAACAAAATCTAGATATACATCAATCACTTAAAAAAACATAACAAATAGTTAAAAAGCCTTGATGATGGCAAATTTTTAAAATAAATTAAATGTTTTATTCGAAATAAATATTAAATAAAACGAAAAGTTCACTTTATTCAACAGTTTTTGGCTTGTCAAACTTATGGGCCAATTCATGAATAACAAAGTTCAAAAGTACTAAATTGGCAAATAGGACATTAATTACTATCATCATCATAATCACTAACCATTCCAAAGGATCTGGGCCAATCTTGTGAATCTTCATTCTTGATTCATTTTGTTGCGTATTACGTGAGATGTTAAATCTATATATTATACAACCTTTTATTCTCAGCTTCTATTCCCTTCTAATATTTAAAACTAGTTTAAAGAGCTTTTTGAATACCGTAGATGAAGATCAAAGCCCTGTTGATTTTGTTAAAAGATGCAACCCTTTGATACCTATAATAAGAAACGAAATTTTTCTACACTCAAGCTATTGAATGGAGGTATTTGGGGGATGGACTGTTCACGGATCAAGGGCTAATTGCAAGCTAGCGGCAGCCAAGCACAGTGACTCGGTTGTATTAACAATGGGGATTGGCAACCTGGCGTTGGAATCAGCAGATTGATGACTTAAGGCCACGGGTAGCACTAATTTAGTACTTCTCAATGCAATTCTAATACGGTGCTTACTCATTTGCGTGTGAATTGATTCTTCTGTATTTCACTTCGATTCCTTTTGTCTATCGGATAAGAGCTAAATGCTGCCTAAGCTACTGCTGATGGTTACAAGAAGGGCCTAACAGGTCTAGCAAAGAAGAGAAGATAGGTTCTCCCTCCACCATACCAAACCATAGCATATATTTAGAAGTCCACATAAAACACTCACCTCTTAAAATTATTTCTTAGAAATTAAATAGGAAGATCTTCCAATGGTATTGCTCGATCCAAATGCTGATCCCAGAAAGAGAAAAATATGCTACGGAAATGGTAACATGAGTCAATCTAGAATGGTCAACCCTTCCTTTCTATCATGAGATGCAAATAATGGCTTCCTGAATTTATGGCTAATCAATTCTATGGAAGAACATATTAGAAACTTATACTTGGCCTACAAGAGCACAAAAGAAATTTGGTAGGAAGCCAAAATGGCATGCTAACCTTTAAAAATGTCAATCAACTGTGTAAATTACGGACCAAGCTCGTGATCCAACTTTGTAAATTGCGTGGTATTATGGCCAATAAAGAAGCGTGAATATTACTAACTACTTCACCAAACACAGAATTTTGCAAGAACTGAATATCATCAATATAAACAATTAGTGTGGGGAGTGTGCAATTAAATACATCAAACTTGTGAGAGATTAAAAACTTATGATTCCCTTGCAATTCTCAATAAAAATTTTATGCATTCAATGGTAGAAACCTTGGTTTCATTTGTTCCTACAATTGAAGCATTTGTTGAAGTTTGAAGAAAAGGGAAATAGATGAAAAATGATACTTGCGGGTATTAAAAGTACTCTCAAAACTAAATAATCTGGTCATATTACCAGAACCTTCAAAAAAACAAGGCATGACTCAATGTATGGAAAGAAAGTAACTCTAGCATGATGTCTGTAAAAACACCAATCACACAAACAAAAAAATAAATAAAATAGAACTTCACAACAAGCTAGAAAATTAGATCTATCCAAAATTCCAAACAAAGACACTAAAAGCAAAAACTTAAAGAGGATAACAAGAGAAAAAATTGCCAACTTGCCATTTTTTTCTCTTGCTCTAGCTTTACTAAGGAGGCCCAAAATCCAAATTTCAAAAAATTTGGATCACAATGTAGGTCGTGCACATGTATTCTAATCTTATATTCCCTAACCTGGAAATATTAAAGTCAAAATTGTCGATGGATCATTATCATTGAATATAAGGACATGGGCCATTAGAATTACCTCTGAGTTTTGTCTGATTTCTGGTTCGTATGTTTGGAATCACCATTGCAATCTCTCAAGAACAAGCAAGATGGCAAAAAATAACAAATGTAAAACCACATTTTCATCAAAATTTTCTAGATTTGAGGACCAAAATTTAAGAAAGAAGATTGGCAATATTAGTCAAGTCAGATATACTACGTTAATGATTATACCAAAGAGAGTGACCATGCTTTTGCTATCAAAAAGTATCTTTCATCCCTTGAAAAAGGGACCAAATAATGTCATAACATTAAATGTTAAGCAATTTTTGTTTTCCATTCTTAAAAACTTATTTCCTTCCTAATTAGGTAATAAGTAAATTACCAAATGTAAAATCTATTAGTTTGTCAAATGACAAAAAAACTACTCTCAAAACTAAACCTAATAAAGCCACCAAATCTTTTTTTACCTTGTGCATGGTGATATCTACGGTCCATTCAAACTGCCAAAATGTAACTCTAAGCGTTGCTCATCACATTTATTGACAATTACTCTCATGTATCTACTATACTTAACAAAAATATAAATACGATGCGGAACAAATCTTCAAAAACTTTGACAATACAATTAAAATCTAATACTCCGATAGAACCAGAATCATTCATTATGATAGAGGTATATAATATTTTAACCTTATTCTTGAAAGTTGCCAAAACCATATGATATTATCCATCAAATTTCTTGCCCAACAAACCTCAACAAAATGGTATAAGGGAACAAAAAATTGGACATCTCTTAAAGGTCGCTAAATCCATAAGACTTCCCCTTAATACTCCAATTACATTTGCATGTCTTCTAACTCCAATTTTTTTAAAAGCACGATTCGAAGCGCAATTCACTTGCAAAGTGAAGCAAAGTGCTTGACGGCCACCTTGCTTTGTTAAAGTGTGATTCAAAGCTTTTTGGTTCATTCATGATTTAACAACAGTAAATAAAGAGTTCAGTCTGGTGTTCAAAGGAGCACAAACAGTGGATAGTCATGTTTAAGAGTTCAAGGGGGCTTCCTTCAACTTTCTCCTAAGCTTTAATTTACTCAATCATGCCTCTCAATTCCTATGTATTTACATATCTAACAACAAATCTTTAATTTTTACATGATATATTTTGATTTAGATATGTAAATACATATGAATTTGGTGGAATGCATGTAAATACTTCTTTTTTTAGGCAATGAGGGTGAACCAAAAAAGTCTAGGTTTTAGAAAAAAAATTTAATTAGTATCAAAAAATTTTACTTCAATTTTTTAATTTTCAAAAGAATAAAACACTCAATATTTTGCCTTCTAAGTTAGGTATCATTTTTTCTATTTTATATCAGCATTTAAGTTATGCTTTACGTTTTATAATATTTTATGAATGTATTTATACATAAATAATTTTATATAACATATTAGTGGTGTGTTAATAAGAGTGCCATTTGCCTCAGCTCTTTGCACATTGAACCAAAAATAAAGCCTTCACAATGCATTGCTTTTTGCGCTTTGATAACACACTAGCTGCCTCATAATCAACTTCCAGCTAATGTACTTTGGCTCAAAGCTCAAATCTGTGTTTTCCAAATGCTTTCAAAACACACCAAATATTTCAAGTCTTCCCTTAAGGTTTTTGGATGTCTTGCCTTTGTTTACAATCATAAACAATTAAAAATAAAATTTGATCTAAAGGTTTGAAATTACATAATCAGATATCAAGATGTTATTTGTCGATGAGACAATACATTTTGAGATGTGAAATTCAAAAATAACCCATTATATTAAAATAATAATAATAATAATAACATACAAACATCAAAGTAAGATGTCAAAATAAGATAATACAAATGTGTCACTCCTAATTCAGTAAGACAATAAAATATGAATCCAAAAGTTCCAAATAATCTCACACATAGTTAATTTTCTCTAAAACCATCATTATAATAAATTATTTTTCTCTAACATCCACATTTGTGTCAACATCCTTTTAGGGTTTGTTTGGGGCGGTTGCAACTTATCCAGCTTATCCTAACAGCTTATCCTAATAATTTGTTGATGAGCAGCTGATCCGGATAAGTTGGCTAGCTGTTTGGTTTGTGCGTTTGGAAAACAAATGATTCTGGAAAAATCACCTTCTTCTCGGTGGCTAGGGCGACGATCGCTAGGGAGATGATCCAGGCCTAGCGACTAGCGAGGGCAATGAGGGAAAAATGAGGCCGCGAACGCGATACGCAGGTAAAGGCCCGTGTTTACTGTTTAGCCTAAACAGTGAAACGTAGGTTTTAAAAACACAGGGGAGATGCAGGAACCAAACAGCACGGCGGCGTTTTCAAAAACGTCGCCGCACTTTTAAGCTACCCCAAACGAGCCCTTAATCTTCATTCGCATCTTCAATGTCACCTATCTTCGTATTACCAAACCAATAAAAAGCAACGACTTGCAGCTGAGAGTACCAACAATGTCATGTGAATGAAACAACATAGTAGAAATTTGTAGCACGCATCCCATTGCAAATCTCGATATGTATGTCTAGGCTTTGTGTAGAGAAATACATAATAAGAATCATTTTCATAGTACAATAAAATAAGAACTATTTTTATATCAAATTATAAGTTAAAATTATTTAATAATCAAATCCGTAATTTTTTTACCCGCAAATCTTACGAATTGCGTAGAAAAACACCAACTCCCTGAGCATGTCTCATGATCATTTTTTTCAAAATTATATTGAGATATGTCACTTAGTACACAATTTTAAAGAATAATATAAACCCTAAGCCTTCAAAACACACGCACAAGCGCGCGCACACACACACATCGTATCCATTGACTTCACTTTCATTGAAAATAAACCTTCAATAAAAACTCCTTTCAGAAGGAGAAAGAAGAAAAGGATAAATTTATCCTTTTCCAGAAAAATGTTCCACCGTACTAATACCATAAACCATCCTAAACATGATTACACTAAGATTACTAAAACTCATGTCCACTAGAAGAAAAAATATACCTTTCATAAAAGTTCATGTATGTCCAGGCTTTGTGTAGAGAAATACAGAATAAGAATCATTCTCATAGTACAATAAAATAAGAACTATTTTTATATCAAATTATAAACTAAAATTATTTAATAATCAAATCCGTAATTTTTAGACCCGCAAATCTTACGAATTGCATAGAAAAACACCAACTCCCTGAGCATGTCTCGTGATTATTTTTTTTCAAAATTATATTGAGATATGTCACTTAGTACACAATTTTAAAGAATAATATAAACCCTAAGCCTTCAAAACACACGCACAAGCGCGCGCGCACGCACACATCGTATCCATTGACATCACTTTCATTGAAAATAAACCTTCCATAAAAACTCCTTTCAGAAGGAGAAAGAAGAAAAGGATAAATTTATCCTTTTCCAGAAAAATGTTCCACCGTACTAATACCATAAACCATCCTAAACATGATTACACTAAGATTACTAAAACTCATGTCCACTAGAAGAAAAAATATACCTTTCATAAAAGTTCATTTAAGAGGGAGAGAGAAGAAAAGGAAATTTTAACTTTTTTCCATAAATATGTTCCAACGTATTAAATACCAGAAACCATCCTAAAAATGATTACACTAACATCACTAAAACTCGTGTCCACTAGATCCTCCAACAGCCTCGGGAGCTTCATGTTTATTCACAAAGTAATAAACTACCAAAAAAATGAAACCATTCTCAAAGCTCGACACGAATCCTATTTTAACTCCAAAAACTCTCAAACTCATCTTGAGATAAAAGTAAAGAACAGCACATTACTCTAAGAAAGAGGATGCATGCATGTGCAGAGCATCCTCAAGAAAATTGGCTAAAATGAGACCAAAAAATAAACTTAGTCGCTGACAAGCAAAAAATGGATATTACACAGACGACAGAAAAGGCTCCTAATAATCCAAGATAGAACAAGAAAATTTAATGAGAAGATGAAAGCCCCTGAAAAGAAATAAAAAAATGGAAGTTATTCAAAGACCAACAGATATGCCACCCCAATGGAAGATAAATACGACTTCACCGCGAAATCTCAATATGATGGATCAATCGAGAAATAAAAAACATGGATGGTTGCATAAAGATTTGCCCAAACATATGGGAATCACAATTCTGAAACATTTTTTTTCTATGACGTAGCTTAACACCATGTTGATTTTTTGGTTAAAGAAAAATAAGCATGACTAGATATTTCACCAACTAGATGTTAAAAATATATTCTTGAATGATGTCTAAAAGAAGAGGTCTATATAGATTCCTCGCCAAGTATCAATGACCATGGAAGAAATGCATAGTTTCCAAATTATAAAAAATCAATATAAAGGGGGGTCAAACAAAAATTACAAGCCGATAAAGGCACAAATACAAGCTCTTTAATCACGCTGATTCCGACATATACAAGGATGATAAGTCTATCACATAAATCATGCATGTTGATGATATCATTGTTACACAAAACAAAGATTTAGAGATAAGTAACTCCAATTTGGAGAAAAATGCCTTCAGCAAAAAAAGAGTACAACAACTTAAAATTAAAGGCCTTGGGCATCTCGGATATCTTCTCGAAATGAAAATATGTAGTACATTCAAGACCACTTAAAAGAAATTGATTTAATTGAAAGCAAATCAATCGAGATTCATACAAATTGTAATGTTAATTTGAGTCGCATTAGTACTAGTTCCCTAGTAAACAAATTTATCAAATGTTGATGGGAAAGCTCATCTGTTTGGCTCATACCAAGCCTGAGAAAGCCTTTGTTGTAATTTGGTAAGTAAGCTCATGCATGCTCCCAGTGAAAAACCAATGTTATTGCTAGAAATCAAAAATATCCTAAGGGAGCTTTCTTTAAGAAAAAAGTTCAAAATTATAGAAGCCTATGTTGATGCTAATTAGGCTTATGCATATAGTAGGCGGATGATCCTCATATGGATTTGCACATATATGTAATCTTATAACCTAGAAAAGCAAAAAAACAGAATATAATAGCAAGTAGCATAGAAGCAAAACTCAAAACATTGGATGATGGGATCAATGAATTAATCAAGCTTAGAATTTACCCCAATAACTCCAGAAAACAATCAAGACGCATATGATACTATATTGTTAAAGCTGCTATCAATGTACCTCACAATTTTGCTAGAGATCACTGTACCAAATATGAGGAGACATATCGACACTTCATAAAAATAAACTTCAAAATGGAGCTAAATGTTATATATATATGTATATATATATTCCTTCTAACATTCTGACCAAAGGATTGATTAGAATCCTATTTGAAAATTAATTGACAAATTTAGTTTGTTGGATGCTTAAAAATTGCCTCAAGGGGGCGTGTTAAAAGTTGCTGCCATTTCTTTTCTAGAATAGGAAAGAAAAATATTCTACCCTATAAGCCTTATAGATTGGTAGAATTTAGAGGCAAGATTGTTGGTGGGCCACTCAAAGGTGAAAACTACACAGAAAATGACATTTGGGGAAGAGCCAAGAATGACAAGACAGCTGCAGCAGAAATGGAAACATCCATTTTGCTCTCGGTTTGGCCTTGCATTGGATAGCCGATGAAGTAATTACTTAAAGTCTACGTGAAGTATTGATTAGTAGGTTTTTGATGCAATTTATGTTGTCTTATTAATTTCCTTTCTCAATTGAGTGCTTTATTTATTCCAATTCTTACCTATTATACAACTCTATAAATAGGATCATCTTTAAGCCAAACAATCGCAATGGGGTATTCCTCAATTCTTCCCCCAGATTTGTGATTTCGTAGTTCAAATAAATTTATATAAAAATAACAGCATGAATGGGGTATTCCTCAATTCTTTCCCCAGATTTGTGATTTCGTAGTTCAAATAAATTTATATAAAAATAACAGCATGAATGATGTTTGCTTCTATTTGGATGCATATTTCTCTCTCAAAAACATGCATAGAATAAGATCATAAAGAGGGAAAAAAAGGAAGACCAAAACATTAAGAAAACATATAATTCAACCAGGAAAACAAAGTTTAAATAAAGAGGACTTACGAATCTGAAGCAATGATATCTGGGGTATTATTTTCCTGCACCAGATGGAATTTGAAAGTGTAAGCATACAAAAGAGCAAGTATATCAGACAAGCTACAGCTAACTCACCCCATCAGCCTTGGTTTCAGCTTCAATGAACTCCCACTTCTCATTCTTAAGAAGCAGAACCTCCACATCACCATCATTATACAAAACCTGCATAGAGGATCAGCTTCCTCAAATTAGAAAAACAAACCAGAAACACAAAGCAGAAGAAAAACTAAGTGATAAGCCAGCAGACAAGTACCTTATGCTTCTTCGTACTTCGATCAAAGGAATCAACAATACCTTCATAAAAACTGCCAGAAAAATCCTAACAATGAGGACATGTAAAATACAAAAGCAAAAGAATCATCAACCAGATCATAATATTCAACATCTTCACCATTTGCATTTCCAACTGCGTGTAATGGACCTAGATAGCAAACCCTTTTTTTACATAAAGTATAACTTGAATGTTAGTCATCGATTGAAAACTCTAGCTTTCGTAACATTACTCCCTATCAACTCTTATTCACCAAACACTAATGCAACCATTGGAATCATCAACAAATTTCCTTATTAGCCACTCTAATAAGCCACTCAAAGAAATTAAATCAATCATGAAGTAAAAATTTATACCAACAAAATCTATTAAAGTAATACAAAAGTGACACTTTCTCTTGTAACGACTCACCTTTTAGATGTTATTAATGACTGCTTCAATAAGATTATGTAATACAGGCTCTTCAAAGTATCTTGCAACTCAAACCTATACTAAACTTTGATCACAATGCCCTTTCTCATCACATCAACTAAATTGTATTTTGAGATTAAAATTTTAAAATATTTGCACATCATTCACCACACAAAAAACACAATTTTTACAATGAAAATAAAAAAACGATATCATTAAAACAGCATTTAATCAAAATAACTCAATGAGCTAAAGCTTTCTCATAAAAAAATTATAAAATTTCTCCAATCAAACTCAACTCCACTTGTAATGCTCAATGTTCTGCCATGGTTACTAGAATTTTATTAATATTAACACAAGTTAAAAAAATTTGACTCAATTTACCCGAGCTATTAGAAAGCTAGAAAACTTAAAAAATGGGTCCAAAACTAAGGTATCCAGATTGGAGGCCAACAATTACAAACATTGGGATAATATGCAACAATTTCGATGGAAACAATAAAACTTAAAAAAAAAAAAGATTCTCCATTTTGAGAATGATTTTCTAACACTGATTCAATATAAGAAAAACAAAAATTAGGCTCACCAAAATAATTAGCCTCTCCTATTCTCCAATGAAATAGAATCTCCCAATAGTAGAAAGCTCTTCTTAACAGTCCAATTTTTCTTTGGTTCTAATTGGTGGACAGAGTGGGGCATGAGTATGTTAAACCGACGCCTACGAAACTATCCGCCTCGTACTCCACTAAGACGACGCTGAGCCCCCCAAAATAATTTGAGGACTTATGTTAAGCATACAACAGCAACAACAAAGCCTTAATCCCACTACGTGAGGACTTATGTTAAGCATAAGACTAAAAAAGACAATTTAGTCATTTCTTAACTGTCATTGTGGGTCATAAATAGAACTAATATGTTATGTTTAAGTTACGTGTGATTGTTTTCTTGAATCTTAGAGTTAGGGTTTGAGAGAGATCTCTTACCTCTTAAATTGTATGTGTTTGATATTTTATATTTTTCGGATTGTATTGTTTTGTTTTGATATTAGTGGAATAGAACCTATTATTTCTACCATAATGCCTGCGGAAGCTTGTCTCGTTCCTATCAAAGTACTATATATATGGTCGATTATACGAACAATCGCCTATCTTAGTTAACAAAAACTCTAAGCCAGCCTACACCAATATCACCAAGTATCTCATTTGAACCTTTGGTTTTCCTTTACACATCATCTTCAGCTCAAACTCAACTTTTTTTTTTATTTACCAATCTAAAGTAAAACTCACCTCATTGATCGTGTTCTTGAAAAAAGGTTTCTTCTATTCTTAGAGGTTGTTTGTTAGAAGTTTGATACTCAAGTGAAGCACAAGTGCCCCAAACAGACTATTTTGAAACCCTTTAAGCCATGAAATTTATGATTATCTTACCTCAAACTTATAGCAAAATGGATAAAAAGAATAAGCTTCAGTGCTTAAGCATAGCTCCAATGATAATTAAATAAAATTTGTTAAAACTAATATAATAATTATCAAATGTACAATCATAATTCACCTTATACTTCACTTATCTTGTAATTTTAATTTTTTCATAACTTTATTATTTTCAAAGTAATTAAGATTATCGTTTAACAAGCTACATTCTCATAATAAAAGTAATTTGAATGTTTATAAAAAAAATTAATCATCCTTTAAGTTCATGATCATAGTTAAGTTCTCCAAAGAGCTAATCAATTTATATTTATGTAATATTCTAATATCATGGTGATTAAAGAAAATGAGCTAAAGCACATTGAAACCAAACAATTATCTTCAACTAACAATAACTTAAAACTTACTTAAACATCTAAGCCTATCATCAACTGACCGAACTTATCTTGACATGCTTAACTTAAACTGCACCCTTATTTAAAAAGTAAGAAAATAACATATCTTTCTATGCCAAATTTTATAGTCAAACAAAAAAGTAGTAAAAAGATATTAATAAAATAGTAAGAAACAAAATAGGAAGGGGCTGGGATAGGTGAAAAAATGATGGTAAAAATGATATAGAAGGTGCTATTATATACTGCAAAATGAAATAGTAAGTTGATGGCCCATTTGACATCTTGTCTAATACAAGGATTATTTTATACTCATGCATTCAGTTTTTAGTTCGTATATTTCACAAGAATATAAGAGAATAAACCATATTGATGCCTGGAATCATGATCAAGACCAGGAATTCCTTTTGCCTTATGACACATCTTCAGTGGCCTTATTTTTTTCTTCAGATATGATATTTATATATTAAACAATCATTCAACTAATAAGTATGGCCAATAAAACCATAGACAACAATAATAATAACAGGGAAAAAAGTTTGTTGCCGTTGTTGTTGTTGTATGTGCTTTGAAGATAGATAAATTAATTATTTATATTTAATGTGAAAAAATTAATTTACATCAATGCTTCACTAAACCAACAGTCCAAAAAAATCTTCATTCACTTTAAGCTACCTCAATAATCTATTAGATTATTAGTGTCAGCTCCTCAATTTGTGGACAATTACAACAATTATTCGATGATTATAATTATTTCAACTCATCAATTTGTGGATTAGTGTAGTTATTAACCATGATTTTGTATGCTTCCTACTAGGATGTAAGAATAGTACAGAAATTTCTTAGCATTTCTATAAGAAGCACCCATCATTACTGCATTGCCTTGAAATTACAAGCCTTTATACCTGCAATTTTTTTTCGTTCCACCTAATCTTCTCATTAGTAGACGTCATTACAGAACTCTGATCTCTAGCCCAATATCTCAGTAATCAATTACTATTACATTTTTTCTTCCATATTTACCGAGTCTCAGATTCATTTGAAACCAACATTGACGTCCAAAATTCAATGATAAAATTCTAAACCATTCATTCAGCATATCATTTGAATGGAAAAAATTCTTTAGTCGCAATTACTTCACAGTTGAAGGAAAGAGGAAAATTGACTCATTTAATTAGCACCAAATCTCAAAAAGACGATCCTAAATTCAATAATTGGGATGAACAGGACCATATGACGACGTCATTATTAGGAAAATCCATAGTTCTAGAAAATAAATGAGGCCTGTGTATTCATTCAGTTAACAAATATATATATATATTTGAAAGTTAAAATGTCTTAGAAAATTTGTGATTATCAAAATCGATGAAGTCAAAACTAAGATCACAAGGCAAAGACTACAAATTACGAGAGTGCCTGATGAGGATGATTAGACTTACAAAAAGAAGAAACAATCTATACCACCTCAAGGTACCAAAAGCCCAAAGAAGCTCCATGTTATTTGTTATATTATCATTCATTCCTGAAACCTTTAAATTTAATAAGGAAACAAAACGGCTCAAACTCCTCTGTATTGGTTATCCTTCTTTTGTTATTCTAAAAAATATTAATATTGCAGAATTTCATTATAAAGATAATTTTGAGAATGAGAAAGAAAAATGGCCAAAATATAGGACTTGAAGCAACAACTTTTTTTAATTGGATCTAAATATTTCAGAAAAAAGAATAATACAATAGATAATTTAGAGATTCCTTGCTCAATGAATACCTCAAGGTGGTAGAGACCATATCTTTATTTATAATTAACTAAATCAATCCCCGGCGCTGAACTAGTTGCAAAAACAATTGAGCCTACCAACAAAGGCATTTTAACTAAAAATCTCTAACACAATAAACGATCATTAATATAAAACTTTCTCATCACCACCAATCCTTCCTTGCTAGACTCCATGACATTTATGTTCCCAAAATCATCTTCTAGGATTTAAAAAATGAGAACTAGAATGATAGTACGACAGAGGAAATGAAAGTCCGTCAATATAACAAACTTGGGAATTGATGACATTACAAAAATAAAAGGAAAGGTATAGATGCACCCTCATAGTAGAATATAAATAGGATAACTCACTCGAAAAGTATAAAGTCAAACAAGAGACACAAGGCAACATTCAAATATATGGAATTAATTATCGCTCATTTAACTAACATGAACATTTTAACTAACATGAACATTTTAACTAACATGAACATTCATATAGCCCTTCTATCATCAACAGATATAAACGATTAAACAATTCAATAATTTGAATTGAAGAACGTAAAGTTTAAAATTACGCAATTAGATATTGAGGCATTTTTCTTCCAAGAGATGAAGATGCTTCAAAATCAGCAAATCGCGCAAAACAAAAAATTCTATACTAAGTTCAAAATATATAAAGAGAAATAAAATACTAAAATCATAATCTATTAATAGCATAAAATATAACATATTTAACATCCTAATATGATAAAAGTAATAAATTGTTAAAAATAAGGAGATATATGTTGGCATCAAACATCAAAATCATAAATAAGAAAGGTTACACAAACAACAAAGGAAGACAAAGTATAATAATTCAAAATAAATTCTATGTAATTAATCTCTCTCACACTCGCAACATTATCTATCAAATTAAGAAAATAAGAAATCAATAAGGTCAGAATTTCTAAATTTAAAAGTCTCACTCTTACCGTTTAATGAACCATCATTAGAAACATCAGCATGACAATTTGCTTTTTCTAATCTCATTCTCAATTTTAGCCTTGTTCTCATTCCTCATCTTAAAGCTCAATCATCTCTCTTATATTATTTAATAAAAATATTTATTAGATTTTTAAAACAATGGCATGTTGATAGTAATAATTTCAATTGCATTTTCAATTGTGTATTGTATATACAATTAAGGAATTTTTATTAGGATTACTTTACTTATACTTATTTTAAGAAAAAAAAAACTTAATTAAATTGTGCATGCCTCAATAGAACTGAGGCGTAGGCCAAATTGAGATTTTTTCAAAAAAAAACATTGATGAAGAACCTCACATTACACAACTTTAAACATGGAAAGATGTCTTCAAATATGATGATACGGTGAAGTATATGTGGAGATCCCATCAAAGTTTGGTTCAAACATAGAACAATAGATTGGTAAACTAAAAATAGTATAATATATTTTGAAATAATCTCCCAGGGCTTGATTCAATAAGTTCTATAATGTAATGCTTAGCATAGGATACAAACAAAATCTAGGCTCCCATACATTATTTATAAAACACGCTTCTAAGGGGAAATTTTTGCACTACCAGCTTATGTTCAAGAAACCATTGTACAAATAATAACTTTTATGGTATCAATACTTTAAAGATAATGATGCTCCAAAAATTTGAAGTTAAGGAAATAGTTAAGCTAAAGTACATTGTTTACATCACAACTTTAATGAGAGAAACATGCAAGCCTGTTGTGAAACTCAAATTATGCTAAAAAAAAAACTAAACTTAGACAGCATGTTGGGGTTTTGCGAATAGGAGTGATGAAGAGGTGTCGGGCGAGCAGATGAGTGTACAATAGAGAGAAAGCAAGGGAAATTCAGGAAAGAAACGCATTAGAGAGAAGGAAGGGAAGAAAGAAACAAAGATAAAGACATCTAGAACAAAATCATGCATGCAGAAACAAGGATGTGTGGTGCCTGCGGCAACCCCATCAAGTGTGGATTGGATAGGCATGGCCAAAGGGTGTGTCATTTGATGTCAAAGGGGCTTTATTTCTTCTTTTTTCCTAATAGATTTGAATTTACTCAAATTGATCAACCCAAGATATAGATGTTCATTTTCTATAAAATTTCGTCAAAAAGAGTAAGGAAACTGTAGATCAAGATGATGAGATAATCAGTGATTGTGCCAAATCCAATATAGAGGAAGTACATTTGAAGTAAGAATAAGCAGAAATTTTAATAATTTTATTGAAAAAGATTTAAGATATTGCTTTATGATATAAATTGTTCCCCCAATTTTAAGATTTGAATTTTATGAAGAAAATAATAATCTTGAATTTAAGTTGTCATTATGTTACAAAATTAATTTAAAAATATCAACATTGCCATTAAGTTCAATGAAATTAAACAGACAGACAATCATGATGACATATTTGTAAGCTGATTATAAACCTATGCTATGGGTACAAATAAAATTAACGAAATTGGAGATTTTGCTATGAATTTGGGTTAAAATAATAAATGACAGGTTGTAAGAAATTATTTAAATAAAAGTACAAAAGTAATTAAATCAGGTCTACATCATGAGTGTGGTAAAATGTTAAAATGTCATTCTATGTTATGCTGTTCCTAAATTTTAAAACTTCAATTTTATTTAAAAAAATGTGGAGCTTAAGTTGCCATTATGTTATGAAATTAGTTTAGAAATACCATGGTTGTGAATTGTAATTAAGTTTAATGAAATTTAAAAAAATAACAATTTAATTGGTGTTGTTTGGTCAGCTGCAAAAAAAGTGCATTGCATTTCTTTAGCAGTGGTTTTGAAAATCCAGATGTTTGGTCAGAAGAATCTCAAATGCAGTGTAACATAAAAATGTATTTATAATTCATTAAAATCCCGATGTTTGGTCAGAGGAATATCAAATGCAATGTAAAATAGAAATGTATTCCATTCCTTCGTTCATTTTTTGTGTATATGAAATTCTCTAGATTCCGGCTAATTTCAAAAACAACTTTATATAAAGTGTGGTTAGTTGTCACCCAACCGCCGACTCTTGGAGCCTATCGAGATGTCAATTATGTAGAATTATATTTAATAAAAAATCAAGATGGATGATTATATTTTTATTTTATGATAATTTACAATTCTTACCCCAAATTGAATGCAATGATCAATATATTCATGTCTATGCGCATTAAAATTGTTAAAGATACAACTTGCCATTGAATGATTGCAAGAAGATCTCTAATCCTTACATAACTAAACAATGCCAGATAAAACAATTATTTCAATCTCATGCATTGTTAATTTTAGAAGTAAAACTATATACAAGGTACTAAAAAAATGAAAGAACTACAAAAAAAACATAAATATGAATAATGATGGACTTCAGCTCCATATAACATAACTAAAAATGAATTTGAAAAAAGTTTGGAAAAGAAACTGACAATGAATATAACTTAAGTGGTACAAATTTAATATATGCTCCTTTAGCGAATGTATCGTAAGAAAAACTAGATATACTACAATAAGATAAGAATTTTTATAAATGTCAATTTACCAAATGATAAACACATGTTTCCCTTTTTTAATTGATGACACAAAAGCATGTTTTAATTTTATTAATTAAAATAAAATATTAGTCTATTTATCATGATATGCACATATATTAATTGATTTTACAATATCAATAAGCCAGTGCGTTGTTGTATGATTCAATCATTTAGTTGAAATTTATTTTCAAGAAAAGCTTCTTAGTTAGATGTATAATAAAAAGAAGTTTTTATACAAAAGAAGAACAAATGATGATATTTCTTTAGTTATTTTGTTTAAAATGTAAAGGGCAGAAAAAAATGATACAAGATTTGGACATAAACAAAATTTTAATTGCTTACTAGCTCTTTACATATTCTGGAAGAAGCCTTGATATTTCAAGCTCTCAAGCTGTTAAATTTAATCATGCATTGAAGTTGATACAGAAGACAGTCACAGAAAAAACTCCTATCAATGACTTGAAAGAAAACTCATTTATTTACCGCAGAGTAGGCATGTCAATGCCCATGTTATTGACGTGACGGGTCAATTCACATAAATTTCCAAAGAATCACATTTTAGGGTTGTGAATCAAATTTTATAATATCTGAGGAACAAAAAATAAAAAATTCTTATAGAAAGTGTAGAACTAACCTATGCAGCCTATCAAGATGTCGATTATGTTGAACTATGGTTAATAAGATATCAACTATAGGACATCGCACATTTTTATAAGACAAACTATTAACTTGGAAAAATAAAAAAATAAAATGCAGTCATATGACTTAACGTAAAAGTCAAATTTACATCTACGACAAAGAACTAGCAAGCTATTAGGATTGGAAATTATCTTGAATGATTTAAAAGTTCGATAGAAATGTCCCATAATGTCTATTATGATAACAAATCAACCATCAATTTTAGACCTAAATATCTAAAGCATATTGAAATGGACATGCTTAATAAATAAAAAATAAAACAATAGTCGAATATATACTCCAATTATAGCCACAAATGATATTCTCACCAAAAAACATTATTAGAAATAATATTTAAAAAATTGACAAGCAAGCTTAAAATGGACAACATCCTTCATTCATTTGAGGGGGCTTATTGAAAAATCAATATCTATCAACCGCGCCTCCATCAATCTTCCCATAGAGCCCCACTTTCATGCCACCTCAAACATCTGTGAGATTATTAGTACCATCCCTGATATTCATGAGAATATTGTAATTATTATATAATTATTATTCCGCCTACTCATCATCACTTCTTGGACTACTATAATTACTATTTCCATGATTTTATATGTTATCAATTAAAAGCTCTCCTAGGATTGTATAAATGCTACATAAATGTTAAAATGAAATACTAACCAATCCTCTCCAATTCTTCCCATTTAACTCATGCCTTAACTAAGAAGTTTACATTGTATTTTAGCACTCAGTAAAAAGTTAATAAATTCAATTATACACTCAAATTAACAAGCTTTTTTTAAATATATATGTTGCAATGGTATGTGTGCTTTTGGTAAATATTTTGCAGTAGCACATACTTATAAAGCAGTAGATTTGATAATCGTCAAATGCTTTTATAAAATCTATCAATATTTCATAACACAATGCAAAAAAAAGAAGTTATTTTAACCATTCATTATAGTGAAAGAATGATATCTCAAATTATTTTCAGTTCAAAACATTGCCTACATGAAAGAACTTAAATATTGAATCAGTGCACTTACAATTGCCAGTACTTTTTTTATAATTATTTATTAAGCAAAAGATTGAACACTGGTACTAACAAAAAGGAATAATTTCCCTCAACACTACCACACGGCTACATAAGAAAAGAGAAAGCACCTTACATATATTTTTAAGTTCATTGTGAGCAAAAGCTGATGAACAAACAACCAAGAAGAGATAAAATGTTCATTCAATTTTAAGGACATATGGGAAAAATCTATTTTAAAACTCTAGATATCAAAACAAAGAGCTCAGAAACTCTACAAACTTAAGGTCATTTCGAATACATTTTTTTCCACAGCTTTACATCACAAACCATTGCCAAACTTTTGTTTGGCTACAACTCATCCAAGTTCACAAAATTTTGAAATGAGAAGCTCATTACAGCTAGATATGCTAGAATACGAGCCCATAAGAAAATTGTTCAACCCTTTTAAGAGAAAAATTTATAATCGTGACAACAACGCGACATCTAATTTTATACCAGTTGTAGCCATCACAAATATACCTTCAGTAACCACAAGCTCAAAAGAAATTAGAGATGGTGGGCATATATTTGTAGACAAACTCAATGAATAGCTAGAGAAAACATGAGGTGTGATGGATAGATCTGCTGAACGAATTATTTCTAAGTTGCAAACTAGTTTAGAAAGGGAACCTAGTTCATTCCACAAAAGGTTTTCCTTTGGAAGGTATAAAAAAGTATGCATCAAGCATGAACAAAATGGGGACCTATCTTCTATAATAAGAGAAAAAATGGGCATGTTGCTCGTTAACATGTTTCAAAATAAAGTTGCTTTCCAAGGCTGAATGAGCACAAAAGAAAGATTTTTCACGCTTAGAAATATATCCTATATAAGAAGAGACTTGATTGTAACAACTAGATTTATCAAAAAAGGAAGTGAGTTGAAGGAAGATCCAAAAGGCGAAATTTGTTAATCCATATAAATATCAATGGGCAATTAAGAGATATGGGTTATAAGGAAGCAACTTGGTTCACAGATCTTTATAAAAGAATTTTCAAATGCTAAAGGAATAATTGTACAAGTGATTTGATACAGTTATTAAAAAGACAAGTTTAAAAGATTATGATAGCTATAAAGAAATTAAACTTGCGAAAAATACAATGAAGTTAAAGAGACACCAATGAAAAACTAACTTGGAAAATCTACAAAGACATTGAAGAAAAAAATTAATTTTGGCTAGAAAGATCAATTATGGCCCACATCTTAATTAAAGCAATCAATGAAAAACAATTGAAACCAAAGAAATAATCTTCAAATCATACTTATTCAGCAAGTGAGCGCATATAATTGAGTATTACGAAAGTAATTTTGTGCAAATTAAAGAAATCAATCTTTAATTTGCACAAAATTAAAGATTTAAAAGGAGGATGTACCTTGGTGTATGCTTTTTGCTGATGATATCCTTCTCGTGGATAAAACGAGAGAAAAAGCCCAGGAAAAACTTGAATTATGGAGGTCTACATTGGAGTCAAAAGGCCTTCATTTAAGTAGAACTAAAACTGAATACATGGAATGTGATTTTAGTAGTAATAGCTCTAATGACAGAAGTGTGACTTTGGGTGATCAAATTATTAAAAGGTGCGAACGATTTAGATATCTTGGGTCCATTGTTCAAAGCGATGGTGATATAGATGGGGATGTTAATAGTAGAATTAAAGTTGGTTGGTTGAAGTGGAGAAATGCTTCGGGCCTTTTGTGTGATAGAAAAGTATCGCTTAGACTGAAAGGAAAATTTTATAAGACGGTGGTGAGACCTGCAATGCTATATGGCGTTGAATGTTGGCCTTTAAAACAGAAGCATAATGATTAGTTAAGTGTTGTTGAGATGATAATGATTAGGTGGATGAGTGGCTTTACACTTAGAGACAAAATGCGAAATGAATATATCCGTGATAAGGTTGGTGTAGCTCCTGTGACGGACAAAATTAGAGAAAGTCGTCTTAAATGGTTTGGTCACATTAAATGTCGACTATCTGATGATCCGATTAGGAGATTAGATGTTTTAGATTCGACTTGCGTTAACAAAGGCAGAGGTAGACCTAGGAAGGGCTTATTGTATTGTATTAAAAATGATTTTAATTTACTAAAACTAAATGAAAATATGACACTAAATAAGACGCAATGGAGAAAAAGGATTCATGTAGCCGACCCCACGTAGTGGAATTAAGGTTTTGTTGTTGTTGTTATAAAGAAATCAATCTCAAAAATATGCTTAAATTATCATTGATGTGTATGATGAAAAGTTGACTAGCATTAAAAGTACCTGTGAAACGATCCAAAAAAAAATCCTAATCAAGTTAGGTTTACATCAAAGATCAACATTATGAGTCTGTCTGAATCGGCAAACGATTTTTTGTAAAAATGGTTATAAAACTATTGTGATTTTTTTTTTTTCAAACTACTATCACTACTACTTTTTTTTTCTTATTTAAGAAAAAAATCTCGAAACAGCTTTCTTAAAAAGCTACCACATTCAAGGTTTCTAGGAGATCTAATCATAAAAAGTTGCTTCTCACCATAGAATTTTTTAAGAAAAAAAACAAACAAGTTTTAACCACACAGAATTGTGAAAATTGATTAGAAAACAAAGCTGTGAAAACGACCTCCACGCCAAACAACAAAGATTGTATCCTTCTGTAAAGATTACAGAGATGCTACAAAACCTATTTTAAAAATGAAGTTCTACAGTTAATGTATTTGCAGACGGGCAAATTATACATAAGTGAAAGATTCAATAAAATAAATGGTATGTTAAAAACATTGAAGAAATGTTTAAAAGATTAAAAAAAATAGAATATATAAATAAAAGGTCTCATATAATATGCAATTTTAATGATGTGCTATGAAGACTAATAACAATTGCTATCAGAATATAAAGTGAAATTTGGATGTGATTAGTTAAAGAATCTTGGGTTCATTATAAAGAAAAATGAGGCATAGATAACAATATAACTTCTGTAAAATAAAGGGAGGTTAAAATGGAGAAAGAGTACCCAAATAATAAATAACAAGAAAAATATTATGAAAGCTTACAAGTTATAATAGTTTGAACGAACAGAAATGCTTAAAAGTTATATTACTATTTAATGACCAGAAATAAAGAAGTCATTAATATAGAAATTGGCCGGGGCAAAACTAAGAATTTTAAGAGAAGTGTCATGCAAAGTACAAATAGTAGATAAGAGGTGATTATATGTAAGAAAATATAAAAACATCACAAAAAATAATGAAGAGAAAAATAGACTCAAGAGACTTGGGTGAGAACACCAAAAGATAGATGACACAACAAAAAGTTGAATAAATAAAAAACAAAAATGACCAAAATGGTCCCCAGACCATTTTTTTTAAGAGGGTCATTCTTGTCCCAGACCATTTTTTAAGGGGTCATTCCTGTCCCAGACTATAAAAAGGTCGAATTTAATCCATGGACTCTTAAAATGGCAGCAAAAATAGTCCCAACGTTTAAAGGATTAAAAATTAAAGCTAAAGTAGACGGATGCAGTTAAAAATGATTGCATTTTATAAATTGATATCTTAAAATCTTTGCAAAATCTAAAAACCTGCCCTTTAAATTTTAAATATAATCTGCCGACAATATTCCTAATATCTCTTCATTTTCAAAAGCTCTATGATAAAATTAACATATATTAAATTTGAATATTTTAATAATATTTATTCATAATTTTTCTATAAACATCCCATTCTTAAAAAAAAAATATTTATTAGATATTGTAAAAAAATTCAAGACAATAATAGGCATAAGTTTAAAAGTAAGTTATCATAATCACTGATATGCTGCAGAAAATGAAAAGCAATTCAATTGCAATCGTTTAAGAATTATGTGATCTCACCATTCATCATCTGGCCACCAAACTTTTATTTTCGCACCAATAAGTTTCTCGTTACTTTTCCTTCTCTTTGGTGTTTCAAAAGTCTACAAAATAAACAAGAAAACAAACATCAAAACACAGGAAACATATACAAAAACGGGAGAGAAGAACACCAGTAGAATGTTTACATATTCTTCCTCCCGCCCACTCATTTCTACACCACAGAAAGAGCACTAAGGAGAAAGGGAGTTAAAATAGCAACCACATGACCAAATAAAAGCAAAGGGAATATAATAAATGATAAAAGAAAGGCCTGCTTTAAGGAAGGTCAGAAGAACTGGCTTGAGTTGGTATAACAACTAAATTAGCATTAATAAATTGATCATGCGAGCTTCATCATCATTCTATGAGCTAAAAGACGACTGGAAAAAAAACCAAAACATGATAATTGTAGCATGGCTGGGCACAGAAACATAATCATTTTCCTCCTCAACAGAAAACTCAAATTAATCTATTTGTTTAAAAAAATGTCCTGAGGTCAGCTAGTAACGGCTAACTTATGGGCATCCACAGAAAGTAATTCAAAATATATTAATATAAGCACCCGGTTAAGCTAAAAAAATGATATATCTCTTCAATGAAAATAAAAGGGGTAGAGGTGGAGATTGACGCTAGTAAGAGAATAAATATTTTCAAAGGGAATAAAAAATGTAAAGATGGAGAGAATGATACAGATAGTAAAGAAAAATCATTTAAGGTTAGCAAAAAGTTTTTTAAAAAAACAAGTGGAATAAACAATCAAATAAAGGGACAAAAAATGCAGATGATGGATTGAATCCTTGCTCATGTGACGTGGTGATGGTTGAGAAAAGGTAAAAATGCATTTTTCCTTGCTAAGGGGTACTTCGCTTTCAACATCATCACGTATTATTAACTTGCCTCAACAATGTTTTGCATGCAATTACACCATCATTACATCTATTTAAACGGGTTAATGGAAAATGATCATCACAGTCTAATTATCAGAGTAACCTGATTTGCCTTCTGGACAAATCACTACAAAATTATTTTTCCTTTCACTTCCAAAATCTGTCGTTTCCATCTTGCTTATTTATAATGAACTCAATATATAAAGTTTTGAGGTATATATGAAATTAGAAAAATAACTGTGTATTTTGGGCTTCTCTGATCATTACACAATCCAACAATCTCGCACAATAGAGTTAAAAAAAAAGCACCCTCACCGCCATCTATAACCCACCATATCCAACTCACGGTACTTGGATTTTCGATATCAATCTAAAAGCACATTAGTACATCAATGGTTTCCATAAGGAAACCACTAACTTTACTTCTGAGAAGCAATGTTTAATTCCAGTCATTATCACTGCCATTCATTTTAGAACCCCCGTAAAAGAAGAAAATGCCAGCACACCCACTCCGCTGCCCTTCAGCTTTAAACTGGTCTATGGGCTCATGCTACTCCCGCTAGAAAGTAAGCAACTATCTTACATAGCATAAAAAGCTTCAGCACAATAAACGGTGAAAAATGCCTGGGGCATAGATGGCCATCTTGCCAAAGCATATCCAAGGCTTAACTCCGCAACTTCAACAATACTCAAACATAATAAATCATGTCTGCTGTGTGCTTGTTGCTCCAATAATTTTACACTATTCCAATGGATCTGTGCTCTAAAACGATTAGTTTTCCAGTGTCATTACCATTATTCTACCTCTGGCCCTAGACCCATGAATGTTCACTATAAGAATTTTCTTAAATATAGATAATTACCCAACCCCATCTTACACAGGGGAATTCAGACCATCTGGAAAAAAAAATTTTCTTACATAAGTAGCCTCTAACAAGAACTGTGCAATAATTACCAATGCTTAACATAGCAAGTGGCATCCAATTTCAGGCTTATGACAATGTTGAGGAACAATGGCCTGATGACAGCAGGAAGAAAATAATAGTCTAGCAAGAAAAAAGGGCTACCTCTTCTGTAACTCGAGCTCTCTTCCGCCTAGACTTTGGTTCACTAATATCCTTCAGAAGACTTTGATCTTTAATAGATTCTTTCGCTGCTGATTTTCGCAAAGAGACCAGTTCCTGTAAGAAACATTTGACAAAAACTTGAATCAGCAAAGTCAAAAAATATGCCTTATATGTGTGTGTGGGAGGGTGTGATGAAGAAATTATGCAGATAAAAACAATCAACTAGTTCCATGATCAAACAGAATAGCATATAAATTAAGCAATTAATAAGTGGTAAGAAATGCAAAAGGGCAAGAAAAGACAAATTTTCAGTGGTGAGAACTAAGCATATAACACATTTTTTAAGAGCTTTCACGGAAATAACAGATGGACTTAGTCAGCAGTATGATATACAGCTAAAATGGAAAAACATGACAACTATGTACAAACAACAAACCATGCTGCGACTAACAAGAGGCAATTATAATTAAATAGCATTATACGGAATAAGAAAGACCGCAGATTAGCAATTGGTGTGATTGAATTTCCGAGTTTAGGGGATGGATTAGGTATGTGAAGAAATTTGGAGCACAATTGTGTGAAATTGAATAGCAACCAGCATCTTTTTGACTAGCAAAAACCTTCCAGTTCCAAACTCTAAAGAAATAATATAACTGATCAAAAATTGAATAAATTCAAAAAGAAGCTCTACTATTTAAAATGCAAGGAAAAAAAAAAGATAACTCCTTAAAAGCCAAAGCTATAGCTTAATAGGTTTCTAGATCAGGCCTGCCAAAAGATAAGAAATCATATTGCTTCATCAATCAACTCAAACCATGTAGAATGAGAACTGCAGAGGTAAATGTCATTAGTTTTGCTAAAGCCAAAGTCACAGGTGGGACAAGCTAACTTTAAATGTTCTACATTGCCGCGGCCTAAAAGGCACAAATATATTAAGCGAGTTCAAAATAGATCCCTGTAGACACATGTACACGTCAGCCATAAGCATAATCATCCTGCAGGCATGCCAGAACAAGTTTACCATTCAATGCACGGGGGAATGGATACAAACAGCTTTAACAATTTATGATTTGGATGAAAAAGGTGCATGCTCCAACAAAAGACTAAATAAAACAAACATAAGAGGAAATTTTAAACAATAAAACTCTAAAAGTTAAGAGTATAGGTAATAACCTTCAATTTTACTTCTTTATCTTCCTCACCAACATCTACGCTGCCGCCCATCTCCTGCTTACCAGCACTTTGCTTCTGTCCTGAGGAATCTTCTTCTTTACCTTCTCTTTTAGATCCACTTCTAACTCTATGTCTCCGATGTTTTTTTTCT
Source organism: Phalaenopsis equestris (assembly GCF_001263595.1). Lineage (NCBI taxonomy): Eukaryota > Viridiplantae > Streptophyta > Magnoliopsida > Asparagales > Orchidaceae > Phalaenopsis > Phalaenopsis equestris. The sequence continues at coordinate 76,783,952 of NW_018164444.1, forward strand.
GAATCATGTGTAGTTGTTGGGGTTGTTTTGCCATCCTCAACATGTGCGTGTGACTTACTGGCAGAAAATTTTGATAATTTTTTTTCTGAATCACTGATGCCCTCTGACTTTTTTGAGCTTAGCCCTCTTGTAGGAATATCTCCACTAGTCGTTCGGCTGCTTTCCAAAAGATCCCTATGCCCAGAAGCACTAAATGAGCCATCCGCTGCAGCTTTGTCAGGAACATTTCTTTTACCAGATTTTTTTTTTGAACGAGAGGACCGACTCTTTCTAGATTGAATTCTATCATGCTCGTTAGGGATATGCAAAGAAATAGAAGAGGACACATCAGCCAATCCAGGAGTAGGCTCAAGCTTATTCTTCTTCCTAGATTTTGAGTTAGAAGCCGTTTCTACCTCCTTAAAAGGAAGGCCATCAACTTGAGTCGAGTCAGCCTCCTTACTGCGTCCTTTCCTCCTTCCAGTAATAGTAGGAGTTTCTTTCTCGTCATCAATTTGCTTATGCTCGCTATTAACTGATAACTTAACCAAAGTTCCTTTTCTTCTTCCTTTTCTAGAACTAAGACTTAATCCACTATCCAGTTTTGCAGCACCCGAGCCCAAGTTATCAGAATCAGCTAACCTAAATCCATCAGTGTCCCTCAATTGAACATCAGGTTGGGAAACTTCAGCCTTTTGTTCTGAAGCCATAGAATCCCCGTTCCCCATCTGAAGCGTACCATTGCTCGTGACTAATTTAGAAGATCCATCTGTATCAGTGACAGCTTTTCCAACAGCAAGTTCATGTTCCTGTTTTGCTGATCCCTGAAAATAAGAAGAATAAGATGCATTCTAGTTTAAAACTCAAGAAACCTTAGCTAAATAAGAAAATGGCAAAAGGAAATTCAGTTAGAAACTTAATTAAAAACCTGAGGCAGCTCGGCACACAGAGTCCCCTCAGATAACTTGCTGTCATCTGCCTGAAGCATGATAACTTGATTAGGCATTGAAATTTATCCACAAAGAACGGAAAAAAAAAAGCAATAATATGCAAATTCACAAAATGGCAGCAGAAATTTCAAAAGGTACTAAACTTCACAAGCATAACACTCTAAAATTAGAAACTGTGTTAGACCTTTATGTTTAAAAATTGCCAAGCATCAACCACTATGATAATTTTATACAAATGACGAACTAGATATCAATAGGCTATGCATGAACAAATTATAAGTAAACTTTTGACAAAGAGCGACATACTACTTAATATAAAGGGAAATTTACATACCTAGCACGCAATTCTTATGAATCTACATATCTCAAACCTAAACTTTCATATTTACATACATAGCACTTTGGTGCTATAAACCTATGCATGAAAAGATGTATTTCACTTTACAAAGCAGTAATAGTGTTATTTTTTTTATATGATATTAAAGATTTGGGTGTTATGTGTGTAAATATAAAATTTTAAGTGTGAGATATGTAAATACCTTAGAGTTGTGTGCTATGTATGTAAATGCCCCTAATATAAAAACTTCTAAATGGAACCAGGTTATAATAAATTTCTGTCATACTATTACTTAAAAAAGCAGTAATAAAGAAGATGCCAGATAGTGCACCTGAGTTTCGCCGAAAGTACTTATGTCATTCTGGGTTAACGTATCAAGATTCCCCTGACACACAACAGTAACAATTTTGCTATAATCACTCAGAGCGGAAGTGCCCTTGAATTCCTCAACCAAATAAGGCTTCAACTTCGAGGCACAATTAGACAGCACTTTTTCTGCAAGCTTCTTTGCTGAGGACAAGATATTCTGAGAAAGGAGTTGCACAGAGATCAAAAATAAGCTATTTTCAATCAAGAAAAAGCATAAAGATATTACAAAAAAAAAAATTTACCTTTTCATCAGTCTTGAGATTATCCAAGAGACATGAAAGAAGCTTCGCTGAAATATTTTCACTCTCCTCTATAACAAGTGACATGACTGTCTCCATTGAAGAAAAAACTGTATCTGAATGCTTAAGTCTGAAATGAATGCATCCCGAGTCAAAAACAAGGGAAAAAATAAGGCATTGCCAAAAAAGGGAAAAAAATTTTATAATGACGTTCAACATAGGCTTTAAGAACTCAGTAAACACTACCATACACAACTTACATTCTGAAAAGCAAGAGCTGTTTCAAAAAAGGCAGTGCATCGAATAAAGGAAACAAAATGTGGAGAGGGTCCCTTCGGTTGCTTGTCGATTAGAATATTTTAGATGAAATGATGAAGTTTGCTTGCTTCCATGAAAATGTGCATTTTGCATTACTAGTCAAAAAAATACAAAACTATGCAAGTATGCATCCATGGTGTCCAAAAAAGAGACTTGCCTGCAACTACAAAAAAAAGTTCCCTATCGCCATCTATATGCATCAAAACAAAAGAACCACCAAAATCAAGCTTAACAAAAAAACAAAAATAAGCGGCTTTATTATAGAAATTTGCTTGCTTCCAGCAATTTTTTGGATGTAGTTAGAGTAGTGATTTTAATACACAAATCCTTCAACGAAAGGGACTTCATTTTTTCATAAACCAACAACAAATCAACAGGGCTCCAATCCGATTCTGTGCCAAGTTCGGGCAGGACTTCAAGTTCCAATCAGATTCAACAAACATGAAAAAATAATAATTCTCTGGTCAATCTAATCCAACCCATAATAAATGTATACTTCATGGTTTACATATATATATATATATATATATATATATTAAAGTAAGAGATTACATTATTTAGCAAGACTAAGTTTTACATGCATTCTTATACTTCTACTTCATGGTTTACATATATATATATATATATATATATATATTAAAGTAAGAGATTACATTATTTAGCAAGACTAAGTTTTACATGCATTCTTATACTTCATGGTTTGCATATATATATATATATATATATATGTATTAAAGTAAGAGATTACATTATTTAGCAAGACTAAGTTTTACATGCATTCTTGACTGTAGGATCACAATCCCTTACTTTTTCCAATAAATCTCTTTTAACTTTTGCTTCAACTTCCCTACCCATCCTACACAAATTTTGAGGGGAAAAAAATCCACTCGTGAAAAGCCATATTAACTTCAAATAAAGCTCTGATAATGTTGGACGTGAATTGAAGACCACAAGTTAATGCCTGCCAATCCCTGACTAATTTCTAGCAAACGCCGGCTAGCATCAGCCTGTGATAGCAAGCTAGTATCTCCAATTACAAATATATTATATATATATATATATATTGAAATCTAAGAAAATAATATTGTAAAAGTATATTCTCTAAATAATTGGTATGAAATATATAAATAAAATCAAACTAATCAAAATGAGCGTTAATTAAACTCTTAGTTGAATCTATGACAAAAAAACTATAATATACGTTACATAGCATACCATTCAAGAAATAACTAATAGAGACTAGATAAGATATCATGGATGCACGCAAAGTGTTTCTATATAAATAACATACATAGCATACAGAAAAACAAATTAATTCGGATTTTCACAGCTGCTTATTTAGTCCACGGAGCAGTAGCCCATGAATAGACTACAGAATACATTAAGCATATCTTCAATATAAAGTATGTTATAGCAAAAGAATAAACTTACAGGATATAAATAAAATTTTCATATATACATGCACAGTAAATAAACCTAAAGCCAAACAGTTTGCACCATAGATTGAACTTGGCAAAATTTGGCTTAAGTTTGCTAAAACTGTTAAAAATATGACTTTTGTAATCAGACCATGTGACAATGAAACAAATCATAAATGATGTGTGAAATCAAAGGAAAAAATATATATAGGTAACCTACCTTATTGTCTTGAGGAAATGATGGAACATGTCCAAAATCAAATCATCACATTCAAGGTCTAACATCAGCACGCAAGATCGGACCTTGGCAACTGTCTCGAGTATTGAAACTCTCTTAGAAAATGAACGGCTTGAGAACTCATCCAAATTCTTGAAAGCTCCAACAATTAGCCCAAAAATCTCCTGAATGAATAGGAAGGAAATAAATCAATAATTTATAGGCATTCTGAAATTTTTTTTAATGATTAAATAAGCAAAACCTTCATTAGATCATCATCATATGGAGCATCTGGAGCTGTTATTCTTGTGATTTCACTTAGACAGGAGGCAACAGCAATTTTCACATCCAAATCTGAATGTCTGAGAAGATCCTTAGTGACTAATGCGTTCATAGAAGGGCTAAGAGCTGTGTGCATTGACTGTGGTGGACATTGCTCCACCCTTGACAAGAAGTTCTCAGCTTTCTACAGATACACAAAGTTTAGGATCAAATGCAAATTTTGAATAAGAAAATAAACAAAACTGCTGTTGGAAAAAAAAAAAAAGAGGATAAAGAATTTGCCAATAAAATAATCTCTTTCTGTTTAGAAAGGAGAACTTCATTATAAAAATTGAAAGAAGTTTCAGGAAATTAATTGATCAAAGTATGGCGAATAAGGATATAAAAACGAAATGCAAACATCAATTTCTCTCCATGCAAATAAGCAGTAGGACAAAGTATAGTGAATAAGAATATAAAAAAAGAAATACAAAGAACAATTCCGCTCCATACAAATAAACATTAGAGTAAATTACATGGGTAACACAGCTTTCCTCTTCCCCAAAAATTCCTCGGAACCAATTAAATGGCAATTAAAAGTAATAGAAGAACATATAGAAAAAGAATAACACGAAAATAAGGTGTTCAGGTATTTATTTACAACGTAAGGTTGATGAGACCAAGTATAGCGAATAAGGATATAAAAATGAAATGCAAACATCATTTTCTCTCCATGCAAATAAGCAGTAGGACGAAGTATATGAATGAGAATATAAAAAATGAAATACAAAGAACAATTCCGCTCTATACAAATAAACAAGAGTAAATTACATGGGTAACACAGCTTTTCTCTTCTCCAGAAATTCCTCGGAACCAATTAAATGGCAATTCAAAGTAATAGAAGAACATAGAGAAAAAGAATGACGAAAATACGGTGGTTAGGTATTTATTTACAACACAAGGTTGATGAGACCAAGTAGCATTGCTAATACCATTGGACAAATTTTTTATTTAAAACGCTTCAATCACAGTCAAAGCTTATAATTTGTAGCAACCATCATGTGGTAAAAATAGACATATAAGCAATTCATGATGATACACACCATTGTCAGAGCTAAACAAAATCCTCTATAATTTTTTTTCTTAATATATCACTGCAATTTAAACAAAATCCCCTTTAACTTAGCCATCCTTCATTATCCGCTTAAATAAAATTACATGAAATTATGTCCTGCAATAACAATATAAACATGGAAGGAAAACATTAAGGTAGTAAAAATTCTAAATCAGTCGGTGGCCCAACTAAGCATCCTTTGATGTTCTTCTGAATAGAAAACCCACCATGTTAAGCAGCTGGAAACATATAAAAATTTATGACATTTGACCATTTCTTTTTACCCAAAAACACCAGCACAAGACAAAAGAACAAGGTGAAAAAACCAAGTTTAGCGCAACTGTTACAATAAATCATCACTAAAATGGTTTCCGCAAGAAGAATCCACCTATACGTTAAAAACTGACAAAAACTGTTTCCAAGAATGAAAAAATCATATTTCTACCACAATTTATTCTCGAGGAAATAAAGATTGTATATTTCCCTTGTTCACCAACACAGGCAAGCACCGAAACCTTCTTCTGCCCAACAAAAGTTTTTTTACAAATTCTCATCCTAACACTCCACGCATTCTCGTCCACCCGAAATAAAGGAAACCCCTTATGCAATTTAATATTCTTCTGCATGCAACTGGAAGCGCTACCAATAAAAAAAAAATCAAAAGTGCAAACAGCTTCAATACATCAAACCCCAACAAAAGACATCAAGAACAACCTTAAGCACGCGCAAAGTCGCGTTATTGCGCTCAAATTTACAACAAATTCTAAGCGGGAGAAACGGAGAACTACAAATAAAGGGGGCTTACATCAAGAAGTTGAAGCAACTGTTGCACATCGGAGGGAGGACTCGTCAGCTTATTGCCGAGTTCCTCGATCCGGTCCTCGAGCTCCTTATCCCTGAGCGTCATTAGCACGCAAATGCTACGAAATCACGATTCACCCGAACTCACGCCATCAAAACTCTAGAAAAAAACCCTAAGAACGGAAGTCTCGGGTAGATCAAGAAGTACGAGGTAGCGGGGAGACTATCGAACTGGGTGTGCCCTAGGGTTCGAAGAAGTGGATGAGAATAGCTAGGGTTTGCATGCAGGCAAAATTTTATTAATCCGCCTACTTTTAATCAAATTTCCGCTGGACGGAAAATACGGTTTCACGGGGACTAATGAAATCATACCCGTCGTCTTAAAACAAGCCCACTACGGGCTTCATTTATCCCAATGTCAAATTCTCACTACTTAAATACTAAAATCATTACAAAACTCAAACTCATATTTTTCATTTTTATCAAATTCTCAAAAATTTGATCATGAATGTAAATACATGTGATCGTATCAATGCATCTTCAACTCTGAAGATGATTGTTCATTTTACGTTATTCTATCAACCGCTCTTGATCAAAGCAGACTTTACTTGACGCTTCCACATAACGACCAATATCATATATCTCATCATATTCGCATGAATATTAAATTCAAATATGTATGTCCTTCTTCTCCTTATGTTGACTTCTTCGAACGTCAATTTTTTTATTAAAGAGAGGTCGGTCATTCATTCTTAGTTAAATCACACTTGTTCCCCTCTCATAGGAGTTTGCCAAAATCATTAAACGATTGTTTTCCCTCATAAAATGAAAAATTTATCAAGTTAATGGCTTCTCCTTTTTATTTTGTTTAAGTGTGTTAACTTCTCATTGGTGAATCAGTTTTTAATCGTATATAAAATTAGTTTTCTCTTAGCATTATTGTACTACTGAATGGAAATTATATTTAGGGTAAACCAAGTTGCCAACATCTTTTATAATTTGATGACAACATCTTCATCTACATTATTAAGTGTAGTAATGTAATGTCTTGTTCATTTTTATTTTTGTTTCGTGTTTTATACTTACCACTCATCAATTTTGTTACTAGCATGTTGTAGCGTCATTCAATAGACTTATTAACTCCAACAAGCTATTAATTAGATCACACTCATTGTCTTTACTCAAATATTTATGCTCTAACAGGGTTTCATTTGATTTAGACATTGTTCATACATGGGGTGTATTCATATAACGTATTAGATTATGATGTGTCAAGTAATTTTTGTGAAAAAATATTATTCATTAACTATATATATTTCTTTAATGAATATATGCAATGGAATGTTTATCATGTTCCAGGTAGGCAAAAAACTTATAAAATTTCATGCAAGAGTGTGAAACCAATTACTCTTGTTTCGACATAGTGTTGGTTGTAAACTCAGTGGCATAAAAGAAAAGCATAATATTGGACTAACTGGTATTATTTGACCTGCTCGATATTAAGATTTTGATTATATAACCATTTAGAAGATATGTGATACAATATTGAAATGATATAGAAAAATGTCACATTTCAAAAGATGATTAATAAGATACATGACTTATGTGAATATAAATTGATGAAAAATAATCTTAGCACTAGTATTTATGGTATTTGAATTTAAATAACATAGTTTCATAACATAGTTTCAAAATGATGGAATTTAAATAACATAGTTTCAAAATGATGTTTTTTTTTTTTTTGTCAAACATGAAATATCACATATATTACACTAAGGCGTATGCAAGATTGCGCGCCATTAACAAATGAATCTCATCATTTTAATAGACATTTATATAAGACTTATTTACTGACTATAATAAGATAATGGACAAGCATATATCTTGCAATTTCTCACCTGTAATAAACTTAGTTGTACATTTTGTATGATACACTAATGTTATTACTCACTATGTTGCATATATAAGTGTTTTGTTTATTTTTTAATGACAATTTTTTTTATCGATATATTATCAACAAATATTTGATATCCCATCAAATTTAGTCAAATAATGGTTTAATTTGTATGTATTTCATCAAGAAATATTTGATTCACGTTGAAATCAATTGAATGATGATGAAGTTTGCATGCACTCCATCAATAATTACCTGTAATATATCCTGATCAATTGAGTAATAATGATGATTATATATATTCCTTCAATATTTAATTGATATCATATCCAAACAATTCGAATGCGCCTTATATTGTTTTGCCACAAATCTAGAGAGTTCATACTAGAACTTGAAAGACATAATTGAATAATGTCTTTGTCATCCCTATTTATTAATTGTTATCTCATAGTTCTGACCTGAAAGATATCTCCTCCAGGACATGTCTCGATTATTTTACACAATATATTGGTAATCTATTAAAGTTTAGTCTCCCAACTAGTTTTAAGCTATTGACTCAAACCTCTAATATGGTCGTGTAGCTACGTCTAAAGTATTGAAAATCAGTGTTATGTTGTCTCAAATATGAAAGGGCCATGTTTAAGTTTTATCGTTGCTCTTTAGAGTTGTAAAATTTATGAATTGCATGCGTAGATCTTGATGAGATCTTGCAGCAGTTAAGACCGACAAGACCAAAGCGAAACAAAAGAACAAAAGGGTCACAAAAGCTAACCAAAGGTCACTTCGAGCTAGTGATCTAAGGTAAATATAAACATTAGATCAAGGACAATCACGTCCAAAGCTCCCCCATGTCATCCAGGATAGAACACCTCAATCGGTCGTCTTCACATCAACCGACTGACCGCCTCAACTAACTGACCACCGCAAATCTACCAACCGATAGCTTGGGTGACCAACCCAGCCTAGACGACCAACCAACAACCTAAACGACCAACTAAACAGGTCAGGATGACTAGCCTGGACGCCCAACCCAATGACCTATCGAGCAGAAGATCCAGCTCTTACAAAAAGATGTCAGAATCAATCATAAATATAAAAAGGCAAGTAGTAAGACAACAATACCCTATAATATTTCTATGAAAGCAGGGGCAAGCATGTAATTTTACACCTTCTGCCCTCTGTCTTTTATAAATGGGAGGGCCATAACATGTGTGAAAGGGCTTTTTCATGCCTCCTAGCTTTTTGATATTCTCCTTAGATCCACATGATGTAAGAAGATATCTCTCCCCTTCTCACTTGTAATAGATAGAATGAGTCACAAAGCCCGGGAATTGCCCATTTCAACCTTACGGGGCAAGTTTGTGCGTGCTCTTTCATTTCTTTCTCTATCTTTTTCTCTCCCTCTACATCTTCTTCAAGGTTCCAACTGCTCTGATTCTTGGGCATGCCTCACAGGACAAATTTGGACTCAACATTAATGATTTTTATTTTATTTTATTTTATAAATTTATGTTTTTATTATAGAAGTTGAATAAACCTAAAAATAAAGCACAACATCTTTACTGGATCCTAAAAAAGCCTTATTAAATACAAAGCAATATGCCATTTAAAGGAGGAACTTAAGTATGCTCTTAAAATGAGGGAGGCGAGCCCATTCTTTAAAGGATGGAGTTGAAAATTAATAAAATATAGAAAAATTTGTCATTCAATGGAAACAAACCGTATATGTCCCTTGCAAGAATGAGAAAAAATTATATTTAAATATAAATATTTTAAACTCAATTGAACCCATAATATATTTTTCTTTAAATCAAATGAGGGAGCTTGAACTGTCCATTAGGGGAGTCATTGTGAAATTGAGTCCAAATGTGTAACTTCAATTAATGTTAAAAGGTTAAATCTTTAAATGAGAGAATTTAATTACTTGCATCTTTAAGATTTGTCTTTTAAAAGGAGGGAACAAATATTAGCTATTAACTCAATAAGTCATGAGGCCAAGTTACTTTCTTCTTATTCATGGATGTGCCGAGTCCAAATATTCTAAAAAGTAAATTTGTTGCGTTGTCAAAGTTTTAAGCTCATCAAAAGAGTCAAGTCATCCAAAACTTACTAAAAAATTTTAATTAGGTGGTTCTTAGGCATGAATCTATTAGAGAAGCCATTAACCAAAGTATATTAAAGAATCAAACTAGAGAGTTCTTAATATACAACCCAACAAAACAAGTCCAATCAACCAAAGCTCTTGAGAAAATAATAAATTACAGTTTCTTATAACACAAATTATTTGAGGAATCAAATCATTTATAATGCACTCAAAATTAAAATTATTGGGGGATAAAAATTGTACAATCCCAATGGAGGAGCCCAAACATTTAAAACTAAGAGAAAAAGTAGCCTAAACGTTCCTAAGTAATGAACATAGCTATTGAATCAAATCATCTAAACTCATTATGTATTTAATATTTGTTCTCATAACGTGTACTACATAAAGTTGTATATTCAAATTCAAATTTGGGAGGTTTAATTTGAGGAGTTCCAACGTATAAGATTCACAAAAAAATATGAATCTTAAAATATATACTAAGTGATGTGACATATTTTTATCAAACATAACTCATATATTGAACGTCCTTTTGATTGTATCAATTTGATTCAACTCGCATTTTTCTTATGGTATGTTTGGCTGCAAGTAGGACTTAAGTTAAATGAGAGTTAATTGAATAAATCCAAATTTATCAAATCTAAATGCTATTAAATCTAAAATAATTCAATTAAGTTTAAATCCATTTGATGTGTTTGTTATAAATCTATTTGAAATATTTTTTTCCTAAGCTAAATCTGAAAAATCCAACTGATAAGTGGATTTAATAAATTCATATTTAATGAACGGAACGAACAAAAATTGGATTTAATATGCAATGAATTTATCTAACTTATTTATGATGTTTGGTTGGATTTACGTTAAATCTAACTTGAGTTCTATTAAAAGTATCATACCAAACACCCCTTAAACTTATATAATTATGTAAAACTTGGACATTAAGTATTACCAGTTGATTTTTACACTATTGTGGCTTCATTTTAAACAAATACAATTAATCTTGTGAGGGATAGCCAAACCTAAATCAAGCCTGGCATAATCATATCACTAATAGTCCAATCGATGGACTTGATCAATGGGTCCATAAGGAGTGTCTAAGTCACATTGATCTTAGATCACATGTGAGCCCATAATTTCCATATTATGTTATGATTAGTTGACCTGTTCCACTCATTAGTCCTAAGGAGCGAAACCCAAACAAAAAGCCTAACTTGAATTTAGGCCCAAATGACATAAAGTTGCCTTGAACTAACTAATTATGTCTCAAATCAATCTTTATAAACTCACTAGTTAACCAAAGACTTAGTCATATAAAAGATAGAGCCTGACAAGCCCTATAAAACTCATAAGTAGAGCTCTATTCAGAAATAGTTTCATAATATCCTTAAAGGCCTATTAATTTTGAATTTACTTTCACAGGTGTGTTTTAACTAAATAAGATCTGTAAGATATCCTAAAATATATTTTCAAATGGTTTTAAGATTTGGATAGTTCTGTAAAAAAATATATGAGGATAAAGAAGATATTTGTTGAATTATTGATAAAATATAATGGACATAATATATTCAAGCACATTATTTTTATTCATTTTAAGTTAAGTTTGCAATTTGGCTTTACCACAATATAAAATATTCAACATTATATTTTATGAATATTTTTCTCCTTCTGCATAGGCATTATAAATATAAGAATAAGATGTCACCTATATGATATAAACTTCTTAAAAATTTTATACATGTTTGTACAAATATATATCCTCATCAACCTAAAATATTCTTAACATTGTCCTTATTTTGTCAAACTATAAGTATATAGAGAGAGAAATGTAGAGGAAAAGTGACTTTTTAGAGATTTAGAAGTAACTTTAAGAAGTTGTATATTCAATTTCATTCATGAGGGCAGTTGAAAAAAACTATCTAAATAGTGATAAACTATCATTAATGTATGTAAGTTATATTGTTTTAAGGCTACTAAAAGGTAAATTGAAAAAGAATTAGAGTTGAGGTGGTTGTGGAATAGCGATGGATGAGTAGTATTTGTTGTTGATAGTGTTTGAAGGAATGTGAGAATAAATCTGCCATTGGACAGTAGGCGTGGTGTCGATTGATAAAACTACAAAGAGAATAAAACTACAAAACAATGCAACACGGAGGTTAACGAGGATCCCCTACTTGTTCACAAGCAAGACACAAATACAACACCTAAAAAATAAATTTTATACAACACACCAAAGAGAATAAAATATATATTATGACTTTTTAACACATATAATCAATATTAGAAACATTAGAATAAAAAAAATACAACATATAAAAAATTTTATAATAAAAAATGGGGATAATTACGTACAGACGATATAAAACATTGATATTTATAAATTTCATACAACCAACATCACTTATGAATCTCAGAGTCAATTACAAATACAAAGAAGTGCATTAATTAATTGGAATAGTCATATTAAAATAGGGACAAATATGTAACTTTTATATATATCCCCTATGACCTATAAATAGGGAGTCATTTCATCGAGAGCGTGACTTATTCTCTAAGAACATTTTTTTTTGTGCACTAGACTTAACTCTTTTTCCCTCCCTTGATTCATACATTCTATTTCTTGGGTATGATCCACATTGCATTTTTTTTCAAAATTAATAATAATAAACCTTAATTAAATTAGATATATTAACTAAAAAATAAAATATCCTTAATAATTAAGATATATTAACATAAAAAACTAACAACAAAAACAACAAAGCCTTAATCCCACTACTTGGTGTCTGCTACATGAATCTTTTTTCTCCATTTAGTGTCACATTTTCATTTATTTATAATAAATTAAGATCATTGTTACACAATAAGCCCAAGTCTTCCTAGGTCTACCTCTGACTTTCTTAACATAAGTCGAATTTAAAACAACCACTCTCCTACATCCGACTCGAATTATCAGATGGTCGACGCTTAATGTGACCAAACCATCTAAGATGACTTTCTCTGATTTTGTCCATCACATGAGCTACACCAACCCTATCATGGATATGATCATTTCGTATTTTCTCTTTAAGTGTAAAGCCACAAGCCACTCATCACTCATCCACCTAATCATTCTTATCTTGGCAACACTTAACTTAATATTATGCTTCTCTTTTAAAGGCCAACATTCAACGCCATATGCTTACTCTTCTCTTTTAAAGGCCAACATTATCACCCCGTCTTATAAAATTTTTCTTTCAGTCTAAGCGGTTTTTTTCTATCACAAAAAGGCCTGAAGCATTCCTCCACTTCAACCAACCAACTTGAATTCTACTATTAACATCCCTATCTATATCATCATCACTTTGAATAACAGGCTCGTGAAATCTAAATCGCTCACACCTTTTAATAATTTGATCACCCAAAGTTACATTTTTGTTTATAGAGCTAGTGTTACTAAAATTACATTCCATGTAATCAGTTTTAGATCTACTTAAAAGGAGGCATTTAAACTCCAATGTAGACCTCCATAATTCAAGTAGTAAAAGGAGGCATTTAAACTCCAATGTAGACCTCCATAATTCAAGTTTTTCTTGGGTTTTTTCTCTCGTTTTATCCACGAGAAGGATATCATCAGCAATAAGCATACACCAAGGTACATCCTTCTGTAATTGTCCAGTAAGACCATACATAACTAAAGCAAAAAGATATGGGCTTAAAGCTAATCCCTGATGTAATCAAACAAAAATAGGAAAATATGTGGTCAGTCCTCCTTTAGTTCGGACATAAGTAACAACTCTAGTATACATATCTTTCATGACTTGAATATAAGTCGTATCAACACCTTTATTCTCAAGAACTCTCCAAAGGATATCTCTTGGAACCTTATCGTAAGCTTTTTCTAAATCAATAAAAATCAAATGTAAATTCTCCTTGTTATCTCTGAACTTCTCCATCAAACTTCTCAATAAATGTATAGCTTCCATAGTAGACCTGCCCGACATAAGTCCAAATTTATTATGAGAAATCTTTGTAATACGTCTTAACATATATTCATTTACCCTCTCCCATAATTTTAAATTATGACACATCAAGTTAATTCCTCTATAATTTGCACACTCTCGTGCACCCCCTTTATTCTTAAAAATGGGGACCAAAATACTCTTCCTCCACTCCTCTGGCATCTTTTTTTTTTGTTTTTAAAATAATATTAAAGAGTTTAGTGAGCCATGAAACTCCTAAATCTCATAACATTTCCATACTTCAAATGGGATATCATCAGGTCCTACAAACTTTCCACCTTTAGTTTTTTTAAAGCTTCCTCAACTTATTTTTTACTAATGCAACAATAAAAATGAAATGTTTTATTATTATTAACGATATTAAGTTTACCAAGATCAATCCAATTTTCAGAAACTTCATTAAAAATTTTATCAAAATAATTCACTCACATATGTTGAATATTTTTTTTCTGAGAAAAACATTTTTTGTTTTCATATTTAATACACTCTACTTGAGTTAAATCTTTACTTTTTTTTTTTGGCTAGTTTATACATATATTTTTCACCATCATTAATTTCTAATTTATTATAGAGATCGTTAAAAGCAATATTTTTAGCATCACATATTGATCTTTTAGACTCCCTGCAGGCCGTTTGATATTTTTCTCAGTTCTCAAAGCTTTTATATTTAAACAATTTTTTATAACATAACTTTTTATATTTTATTTTTTCTTGTACATTATTATTCCTCCACAAATTTAAGGAAATTTTTTTTTATTCTCCATGTACATCTTTTGCTATTTGTTTAATAGTGTTTGTTACTTTATCCCACATAACATTTGTTTCATCACGAACATCTTAAAATTTGAAATCTTGAATTTTACTTATAAAAATATTTTTATTTGTGTCTTTAGGTTCCCCCATATAATTTTACGACGATGAGTCATAGTATTATTTATTTTGCAACATTTCATCTTAAAATCTAGAATTAATAAATAATGTTGGGTACCTAAATCCTCAATTGGAATGACTTTACAATCTTTACAATCTTGACGATCTCTTATTTTCCTAAGAAAATAATTAATTTGTGTTCTATTAGATCCATTTTTATCAGTAATAAGATGCTCATCTATTTTCTTGACTATAATGTTAGTAATAACAAAATCATATGCTAAATGAAAGATTTAAAATAACTTAACCTTCTTTATTAATCACTTCAAAACCGTAGCAACCATTAATACTTCTAAAATCTTCTACCATTTTACTGACATGTTCATTTAAACAATTTTCAATAAAAATTTTTTCTTCAAGAGGTATCATTTTTATCAAGTCTTCTATAAGTCATTTCAAAATTTATCTTTAGATCTTATATCTAAAACTACTTGAGGAGCATAAACACTTATAATATTAAAAACCTTAGTATCAATGATAACTTTAAGGACTATAATTCTATCTCAAACTCTTATAATTTTAACAACATTATTTTTCAAATTTTTATCTATAATTACACGTGCACCATTTTCAATGTCACTCTTACCAGAATACCAATGTTTAAAACCTAAATTATCGATCACCTTAGCCTCTTCTCCTACACATTTAGTTTCTTGAATACATAAGTTATTAATTTTTTAATGAATCATAATATTAACTAATTCCATTAATTTATCATTGAGATTACTCATATTCTAAGATTCAATCATAATATTAATTTTATTAGTTTTATGGACTACATTCTTTACCCGCATCCGTCCGTAATGTGGGAGGCGCCGATGTAGCGGCCCTTACACACTTTTTACTGCATTTAGACTATACAACGCTTCGCTTCAAGGGGACGCCCTAACACTTACACAAAAATCAAAATGATTAATGTCATTGTTCGACAAGTTTTACGCTGGTTGTCGACTACCTAACGCAACTCTCCATTTTTCACATCCGGCCTTGAAACCGACAACGAGAGTGTTAACATGAAAATAACAGTTTAAATAAATTAATATTATTTAAAAGTAAATTGATTTAAAAAGTCTTATGTTTAATTAGTTTTATAATTACAAATTAATTACTAATTAACATGTTATGTTTTGTTAATCAGGCATGAAATGATAAAATTATTGAAGTTTGGTTAGAAAAAAAAAAGAAAAACAAGATTAAATTTTTGGGGCTATAGTGTTCACTAAATTGTTCAAATTTGATATATTAAAAAATTTCTAGATTTGACTTATTTTTAAATATTAACAAAAATATTTATCACACAGCTGCATGTTCCTGCACGGTTGCATGGCACAAGCTCTTGAGAATTACCTTTGCAAGCTATTATCCACCTGCTAGTCTCTACTTAAATCAAATTTATATTACTTTAAATTTAAAAAATAATTATCATATTTATTTTACTACTAAAAATAAAAACTCTACAAGAGATTATAATAAAATTTAATGCCATATCACATAATTCTCATGTTTTACATTTCTTGATATGTTTTCTAAGGTTGTGTTTAGGGCAGTGTTTTATCCGTGTTTTCAAAATGTTATAGCTGAATATTACGTTTTCTCACAAGACATAAGTCTGTTTGGCGTAGCCCCAACTGTTTGAAGAAACAATTGTAAAACTGTTGTTAAAAAAATTATGATGATCGGAAATATGTAACTTTAAGCCATAATTTTTTGAATACGAAAATAAAATTAATTTTTGTCAAACATAAAACATCATGTTTACGAGAAAATATAAAATATTACATCAGTACTACATCAGTACTACGCAAGTAGAGTAACGTGCGTAGCCAATGAAATCATGCCACGATACCCCGCGCGAAAAAAAAAACGACGCAGTAACACAGAGAATAATCCCCCCCTGTGTTATTCATGTGTTATTGTGTGTTATTCATGTGTTATTGTGTCATGAGAATATTCCTGGTGTTATAATAACACAATAACACATGAATAACACATGGATAACACACAATAACACAAGAATAACACGAGAGAGAATATTCCCCCGTGTTACTGTGCCGTTTTTTCTATTTTGGGAATATTTCCCGTGTTATTCAAGTGTTATTGTGTGTTATTCATGTGTTATTGTGTCCTGAGAATATTCTTGGTGTTATATAACACAATAACGCATCAATAACACATGAATAACACACAATAACGCATGAATAACGCTCAATAACACATGAATAACACAATGGAGAATATTTCCCGTATTACTGCGCCGTTTTTTTTGCTCTGTCAAACGAGATATCGTGATATGATTTGATTGGCTACGCACGTTATTTTTACGTATGTAATATTTTTTCCATGATTACAGCCGTCTCAAATACACGTTTAACTACCTACAGGAAGCAGCGACTAAAAAAGTTAAAATCTAACATTAAAAAAAATATTAAAAATAATACTACCAAGTTTTTAAAAAACAATTTCTTGACATCAGAAAATATTGCGCCTACGAAGACAATATTTTTTACAAACCGCAAAGAATTGTTGGTTCTCTTCACAACTTTCTTTAACTTTCTCTCTGAAAGCCTTCCTCGCCACTTCTTTTACTCGCTCCCAGTTGCACTGAGCGATCAGGATTGCCCCCAGTCCAACTCCGATGCCGCCATCGCTGGTCATTTTGCTCTACGATCCTACGCCGCCGATCTAGCACTTTTTTTTTTCCAACTTTGATGGATCGCTGTCTCTCCCACCATCGCCGCTTGGTTCGCTGATGACGCCGCTGTAACTTCCCCCAATTTTGACCTCTTTCGCTGCTTTATTCACCGTCCACGCAGCCGGAACTATAATCCCTGTTGTCGAAGTTTGATCCAAGCCGCCTATCTATCCTTCAAATCCCGACTCCCACCTCCGGTAACTCCTCAACTCCCCGAATAAGTATTCCTCGCTTTCCAGCTTCCTGAACTGACAGGTGAAGTCGAGTGGTAAAGCTTTTCGTCTATTTCTAGCCGTCATGGAAGTGAATGTGGTTATGTTTTGAAATTAGGGTTTTGCAATCAGGTGTCTCTTAGCTTACCTTTTCTAAATGGATCCAAATTTGGCTACTCCTAAGTGGAATTTAGAGCGGCCCTTTCTCACTGGACGATTCCACCAGGTATTGCATCTTTTTGGATTTCTATTTTACTGGCATTTGTTATGTAAGTCATCAGTAAGTTTTTTGGCTCACTATTTTTTTCAAAGCTTAATTTCTAAACGATGTTAAATTTCATTTGTATGACATTGATGTCGGCCCAATTTGAGACGTCTAGATATTACAGGTTATGTGATTCCTTGAAGAAATATCAACAGCAACAGAGAAAAGATAGGCTAGATAACATTTCGTCATTTAAATAAGATAGCATAGAGTAAAATACACTACATTTGATGAATAACGTTAAGATTTTAACAACGCTTTTACCTACATAGCATTAAACCGAACATCTCTATCGATATTTCTTACCTTGTCATGCAGCTCATGCTCACTTTCTGTTTCAGGATACCAAACTTCCCAATGCTACTTCTGGAACAAAGCCCTACTCCTTGGAGTCATTAAGGTTAGATTTTTTGTCCTTGAGTTCTGTCGAGCTGCTAGTGATGTTTCTTATATACCTGCATTTTTCACAAATAACGGTTGCATTTAAATTTTTTTGAATCAGTCGTGGTTGTGAGAATGTTATTGGATCATACCCAGTTTCGGTTCAGGTTCTATCTTTACTTTTGTTTTCTGAACCTATGGCTAAATTTCAACTCTATACAATTATACTGAAGGTGATAGTAAGAGTATGGATCATGATGAATAATGTAGGAACTGTTGGTCATTGATGATTTGCTCTCTGCTCTCGTGGGCATTGAGGGGCGTTACATTTCGATAAGGAGAGCACGGGGAAAGGAAGGTCATGTTGTCTTTCAGATTGATCCATCCATGGACTTAGCCTTGCAGGTGAAACACGAAGGTTTCTTCAGAAGATATCATTGGGATGTTCTGTCAGTTTGTGTGATCAGTGACTTCTGTGTTGTAGGAGTTGATACAGAGGTTTTTCCCTCTTTGTGAAGCCTATGCGCTAATCAATTGGTTTGTTGAGACTAAATCACATTTTGGGTCTGGTCTTGTGAACCATGCACTCGCTGCTGCAATGAGAGCCCTTCTTTTGGTACTTATACCTTCAAATTTTCTTGTTTCCAGCTTTTGATAACATGTCTATTTTGATGCATGGATTGACAAAATTATAATTGTTTGAAAGGTCTTTTTATACAAATACTATCAACCATTTTGCTGAGATCTTTAAAATATAGGCATGGGATTCAAATCCTAAAAAAAATTTAGATAGGTTTTTTACCTATATGCATGTAGTGGTACTCATGTTTGCAATACGTAGAAGAGCACCTAGTAGCTGTCCTTTTTTTTTTGGTAGATAAAATATCTAATATGGATGAACTCGCCTCCTCCCTTTCTCAATAAGGCTCATTAAAGCTTCTTCTTGTTATTTTATGACGAAAAACCTTTTCCCTAGGACATTCTTCCTTTTATGAGACTGCGGAAGATTTCTTTGAATGCCAGGGTAACTCGTGTCTAATGGTGCATCTTAAAATCTTATATTATGTAGTAGTTTTCTCGTGCTTTTCTAAGTTTATTGCCTCAGCATGCAAATTGAGGACTTCTCTTGCTCGATAGAATGGTAGATGTCTCCTTGAATTTTTGCACTATTGAGGATTTATTTTAATTCTAAATTAACTCCTATCTAATGATGGTTCATCTTTTGTGGAAATATTTTTGAACTGTTTCTTGTCTGGTTGCCTTGGTCACATTTTTCTTTCTCAATTCATCTAAATAAATTGGAACACCCGGTCTTATTGCTGTCTATTCATTTTGCCATCCATTTTATATGCCTAACCCTAACTTTTTATTCTATATTTTCCAATTCTATCCTCTCTTATATGTAATGAATTTTTACCTATGTTTTCTAATTTTATCTCATAACTATCTTAAACTTCTTGTTTGTGCCTCACTCAACTTGCTAATTAGCAAAATCTGATTGCTCAACTCTTTCATTCATATAACAAGTTGGTCTGATTGCAATCACATAATTATTTCGTTAAAATTTTCATGATACTGTCCTCTAAGTTATTACTCTTTTATCCTTACTTTATTCTAACTATTAGCTTCAACTTTAGAGGTTACGCTCTCATTGTTGAACCTATTTGTTTATGTAATTGTTCCAAGGGGCTGAAGTGTCACTCAAGCCAAATTGATTTATATTTATATGATCCACAGGCATTAAAACAATATTTCGTTACCATTGTTTAAAAGGTAGAAACGTGAGGGAAGGTGTAACTTGTAGTCACGAGGCACTATCTCCTTAAATATGATATTTTTAATGTTTAACAATTTGGCAATTTGCATAAAAGAGTCGAATAAGAAAAATTGAAATCAATTTCAAAACCCAAAAGTCCACTATTTCCTTCAAATTGTAATTCCAATGTCAACAGACAAACATATAAAATCAAAGTGTTAAATAAACTTAAGTTTCAAAATGAATCAGGATAACTATAATTGTTCTCAAGCTCTTATACATTAAGCCCAGGACTCATCCTTCAAGTCTTCTTTTCCAGTTAAAGACATCCAACCAGATTTAGTTAGAAGTTGAGATGATGCAGATTCATTTTCAGGAATAATCTTAAACTTTTTAAAGTTATTAATCTCATCATTGAATACATACAAACTTGTTTTTTTTTTGCAGTATGTATGATATCATTCAACAAAATATCACGTTGCACTTCTACATTCGTAGCATTTTCGAATGCTTTCTTGCTTTTTTCTTCTTAACAGGAATTGGGACTTTAGGATAAGGTTTCATCCTCTTTTGAGTACCAGCTAGATGAAATTTCTGAACTATTATTAGCGACAAAATGACTTCTCATCATTAAATAATGTATATGTTGACTAGAGTTTTATAAATCTGTTCTTACATTGACTCTACTAATTGAATATAACAAGTTTCTCAACCTTTTCTTCCTAAGCTCTTATCTAGTTACACAATCACCCTTTATTGTGATGCATGCTTCTTTCTCATAATGTTGGTTTGATGTTTTCATTACAAAGTAGTCATCTCATATTAAGTAAATGAAATTGGCAACTCTCACACTTATATATGTGAGAGTTTTACTCATTTCAGCATTGCCATATTATTTTTGACATGGCTATTACTTGCAAAATCAGACCTATGTGTTAGAAATAGTGGTTGTCAAGATATATTAAATTGATCTTCAGACTTTATGGTTCTCCTTTCACATCAAGGCGTCCTTTGCATTCCCCCCCCCCCCCCCCCGACAACTAAATAAAAAAAAACCGCCCTCTTCTTCTGTCGTTCAACAATTGATATTTGTAATGATTACATCGCATCATAATGTTATCAGAGTGAATTCATTCCATACTTAAGATGTTTTTTTCGCCTTCTTCGCAAAAAATGTTTTCTAGTTGGTCATCTTCAAAATTAGAATCTCCTCCTTTGACTAATATATTTATGTTACCCAGAGTCTCACATACTATTGTTGGGCTTGATGATGAATAGGTGCATCTCTTCTTCTGGATTCACATGTTGCCTCTCTGATTGATGCCTTCCCTTGCATGATCCGCCATCTAGTCCCATGAACTCTCCTATTTGTTCACACACGGTTGGTCTCATCGATGCCTTTTTCTAGAAAGGCCCCATCATTGCCTTCTTCAACAAGATCCCTTCGCACATTATTTAGAAAGCTCTCATCGGCTTCCTTGCTTTTTTGTCCTCAAGATCTTGGAGGGCGATGTTTTGGGGGAGAAAGTTAGATGTTTTCGGTGGTGGCGTTGTTTTTGGGGAAGAAGGTTGAGAGTTTTGGTTCTTTTAATAGGTTTAGAAGAATGCTATGATTGATTTGGAGACATTTTGGGAGAAAATTGATTTATTCTTAATGGTTAATATTAATAAATTAATTAAAAAGATATTCATTTATATAAATGAAAATTTTTTGTAATGTAATTTAATTAAATAGACATTTAATATTGATTTAATACTTAGTTTTATAAGCTATTAACTAGTAATTAGGATATTTAATGATTTATTTTTACATTAATTCATGCTAAGAATGAAAATTTTAATTGATTTTGGATCAAGTTTTTTATCAAGCCTTAATCAGATTTACTTGGGCTTCTTATAGAACTTATTCATGAACTTTAAAAGATATTGTTTATGATTATAATTTAATTGGGCACTAAGTTATTCTGATTTGTTTTTGTATAAACCAACTATTTATAAAAGTATTCAAGATTTTTGATTCATTTATTAGACAATTATGAATGAGCTCTATTCAAAATTTATGAGTAATTTGTCTAGTGTATTGGTTCATTTCTAGCCCTAGATATCAAACCATAAAATTTCAAGGCCTCAACCATTTTGGGTAACGGCGGAAGTTGTAGATGAAGGCAAAATTAGTCTTGATAAAAGCACCTCTAACTTGTGGAGTAAATGCTGATGAAGTCATTTCCATGTGGCCAGCATCTATGGAAGTAACTGTTGATTTGTGAGAGATTTCATATTCTTAACTTTGATTAAGGAATTGCACTTTCATTTGATAATCACCATCTTTCTATTTACCTGAGGATTGGGCTATAACTTTGAAAAGTGAGATGAAGAGCAAGAAACTGAAAAGCCGATGAAATGAAATATAAAGCACATAATTAAAGTAAAAAATAGACCATCTACCCTATGTAAAGAAATTGCTTCTTTGAAATCAAAAGTTCCAGACGGAGGCAACTAATAGTTAACCAAGGCAATAGATTTTGTGATATGTAAACCAATGGTTGCATAAAGGTTGTAGAACATAGGGTTAAGTAAATACAAGCATGAACTTGAATACTGTTTCATTGGCACCAAATTCACACTATGTTATGCTTGTGCTTGGTTTATCAAGTATCATCCATCCCAATAGGAATCTAGTAAAAATTCAACCAAAATCTGTCTGCCGATATTTAAAATTTCAAATTTAATTGTGATCACGTTACTAGTAGTTTTTTTTCTTCCTTCAACTTTTTGACCTCTATTAATCTGGATAGAATTAATTTGAAACTCAGGTACTTTCTTCATAGGTTTTCATGTGAAATGAGCTTATGCATGTCTCAGATTGTCATCCTCTATGGCTTAAAGTGGGATACACTTTAGAACTTGGCATGTGGCTATAAATTGATTACTAATGGTTGAGGTGACGTAAAGGGATGTGATCTGTCAGCTTGTCTAATGGTATATGCGATCTTTTTAGCCTTTAATTTGGTTCCCAATTTATCCTATGGCAATTGGAAGTGAGTAAATAACTATTTTCTTTAATGGGAAATAATCTGATAGAGTTTAGCTTTCTAAAAGTTGTTTTCTCCGATACACATTTCTTGCACTGGAATGACGCTTCTTCACTTGTGTAATTCCAAACCTCCTTCTAGTAATGAGTTCAACTTTTGCACTATGCACTAAGAGAAAAAAATTCTTTCCACCCTTTTGGTTTTAAACATAAAACAAAACCTTGTGTTGAACAGAGTACACACATTTTGGAAGCTGGTGTTTAGCTTAATGTGCTTGAATTCTTTTCTTTCATTAGGATTACCAAGCCATGGTTGCACAGCTCGAGCACCAATTTCGCCTTGGAAGACTTTCTGTACAAGGTTTGTGGTTTTTTTGTCAGGTAAATGCATTTCTTGTTGAACTATTAAAATCATTGTCTTAATTAGTTGTAAACTTTCTATATTTAATGCCCAACATTCAGCCAATGTTGGCAGTGCTACATGCTTTATCCGTCATCATCGAAAAGGCATCTTCAGGCAATTTGTTTGGTTCGGATACTCTCAACCTCTTGCAAAGCCAGGTATATGCTTCATCTACTTATTTTATGGGCTGCGGTTAATTTCTGCATGACATTCTCACTTGAATTTACTTTGTTACATTATGCTTTGCTCTGATTGCTTTTAATTTGCGTACTGCTTATCATGCTGTGCAATACATTGCTTTTTTTATTGTTAGCATTATCTACTTATATTTTTCTTTTGTGCATTTGTAAATTGCAATTTTGTAGTTTAGTTTTCCTTCAAGGAATTAAATTATTCAACATATACTAGGGCAGGCTAAGGCCATGGCTGGTGATACTACAGTCCGTGCATTGCTTGAGAAGATGACACAGAGTGCAAGTTCTCCATATTTGTCTATATTAGAGAGGTGTGTCTTATTTTGTGGTGTTTTTCATAACTTATATGGTAGAGAGAACCTACTTTGAAGGATTGTTTTATACCCATGTCTTCCCTTCTACTTATTCAGGGAATGCTTATCTATCAGTTTTTGAATATCTTATTGATTAAAAAAGCTTAGAGATTCTCCAACAATTTCATTCCTTATATTTTTTGACTTGCAGGTGGGTCTATGAGGGGGTTATTGATGATCCGTACGATGAATTTTTCATTGCTGAAAACAAGTCACTGAAAAAGGTACTTCATACGTTGTCATGTTTTGGTAATTTCATGTATTGTTACCTGATCAAAAACCTGGAATCTTATTTGAACAGGAAAGTCTTACACTAGATTATGATGCCAAATACTGGCAACAGCGCTACAGCCTCAAAGATAGTATTCCTAGCTTCCTTAGAAGTGCTGCAGGAATGATTTTGACTACGGGGAAATATTTAAATGTCATGAGAGAGTGTGGACACAATGTTCAGGTGTACTATAAATTTGCTATCATGTTGAATCAGTCAATTAGGGCATTCTTTCTTAGCATATTTGCAACCAACATATTACATTTTGGTTAGGTGCCCCCTTCAGAAAATTCAAAATTGACAAGCTTCGAGTCAGATCATCATTATCTGAAATGTGTCAAAATTGCTTATGATTTCGCAAGTTGTGAACTGCTAAATCTTATTAAGGAAAAGGTGCATAGCTCAGTACTTTTAAATTCAGAATTTTTTAGTTTTCTGAAGCATTTTAGGTTATATTGCCCTATTTTAGTAGCTTAGTACAGTTTGCCTTTCCTTTTTTCTTTTAGTATGGCCTGATTGGAAAGTTGAGATCTATGAAGAGATATTTTCTTCTGGACCAGGTAATCCAGTACTTTATTTTCTTTTAAATAAGTGCTCATTGTTTCCTTGTTTCAATTACTTGAATTTAAGTGTTTACTGTGCTAACATTCTTTTGGCTATTTTAGTGTAGGAATCATTACATTTATAGTTGCTTACATTTGTATGGGAAAGCTGCAAATCATGAAAATGAGTAGCAAGCTAAGCATAGTTTTTCATGACTTATATAATTGACGGTATTGGGTCAAGGAAAAGGATATAAATTAATGAAAGCAAGATCTAAAACTTTGATAAGATAAAACACATAAAAAGCAAATTTAGTAAGATTTTAGTTAAAGATGGAGGCATTATCAAAAGTTAAAATGGTATTTTGAGAAATTGTCAAATGCGAATTTGAGGGAAGAAATAGTTTTAGAAGAGTATAATGAATAAAATAATATGGTATGCCGAGGATTGAAAAAAATATTAGATATAATTTTAAATAAGATGCATGAATTTTATGCTTTTGGCTCATTTGAGATGCTTATTGAGATTAGGGTAATTATGGGTAATATTGGAGTGATTTGGTTGACATTTCTTTTCAATGTTATTTTAAGATTAAGAGGATTCCAAAAAATTGAAGAAGCAACATGTAGGCGGTCATATTTAAGATTAGATGAGATGTTCAAACTTGTGGCATTGATAAAGTATTCAAATGTAATGCTATAAATTCATGGAAGAGTATAATAGACTATAATTAGAAAATCTTGTCAATCTTATTATTTTGTTTGTTCTCGGAATTACTTCTTTGTAAGTGATTTTTATGGTCCAAGACAATTAATGTAGTACTATAGAGTAGAGAAGGGATCTTTATATAACTTTTATTGATCTCGAGAACACTTATGAGCGGGTGCAATGAGAGTTAAACTATTATGCATTAAGGAAAATAAATAGTAAATGTATATTCAAGTTGCTATTAATATGCATGATGGATCATTGTTTAGTGTAATAAGTAGTTGTAGAGTGAAACAATAAGATTATATTAGGGATCAACGCCTAGTCACTATATTTTTTTTATGGTTCATATATTTTATTACAACACATATTCAATGCAAGTTATCCTATTGTATGTTTTTCACATATGATATTATTCTATTCAATGACACCAACTGAAATAAGTAGAAAATATGAGATAATGGAGAAAAGATTCAGAGGATAATGTCTTAATATGAGTAGAATAGAAAGCAATCATATGATATAAAATTTGTGTGGGTATTAAATTATTAGTTATCTATCAATATGATTGAAAAATAAAGTAATATTTAGATGAATTTGGCCAACGTATCTTATATTTGTTATACAAAAGATCGAGGTTATGAATAATGTTGAATGTTTAAAATAAAGACGTTCCTTAAAGAAAAAAAGGCGTCAATTCATGGAGTTCTCATTAATGTAGTTATTTTATTTTATTTTTTTGGATGGGGTCCTGTGGAATATATTAGAGGCAACTTAGGGCCCGTTTGGGGCAACTTATTTAGGTGCGGCGGTGTTTTGAAAATGTCGCCGCAGTATTTGGGAGACTGTTCGGTCTGATTATTCACGCCACACTGCATCCCGTTTCGAAGAATTTCTTAAGGGCTTCGACGCGGGTCAAGACCTGCGTCCCGCATTCGGCTATCATCTTTGCTCTAGATACCCCTCGCGCTCTCCCTCCCTGGTTCGTTGCTTGCGATCGAATTTCTTCACCCTAGAGGAGATCAAACCGTGTTCCTTTTGATTTCTTTTTCTGATTCGTAAGGTATGGGCGTGAACGGTCGAACCTCGCTGTTTGTTTTTTTTCTTCCTTGACGGAAGAGCAAGGGCTTTCATCTTCTTCCTTCTCAATTTGAAGGTCGCCGAATGGATATTTATGGTTTTACGATTTCCTTTCATTATTTTGCTAGGCTTGAATGGAGAATGCATTTTGATTGCTCTAGAAAATTGGTTTCGATTTTTTCTGTTTCCTTAAAGCTAACCCCCGAATTTTGCTGGGCTTCAGAACTTTCTATGAGAGGAATCCATGTTGGGTAGGCAAATCCATGTTTGGTAGGCATGAAGAAAAGTGTGGAGAATGCATTTTGATTGCTCCATAATTTTGGGGTCGATTTTTTCTGTTTCCTTAAAGCTTACTCCCGAATTTTGTTTCAATTTTTGCTGGGTTTTACAATTAATTCTTGTTTATAGTATTGTGCAATCGTTATAGCATCAATGGTTATAGTATTGGGCAATGGTTATAGCATCAAAGCTTTATGAGCTGACATTACTTCTTGTTTTTCAAGTTTATGTGCTGATTTTTATGGGCTGCAATTAACATACAAAATGGCATGCTATAATTCCTGTTTATAGGAAACATAGGTATGAGTTTGGTTCATTAGAATTTTGGGAGTTAAGTACATACAAAATGACATTATTTATTGCACATCAGGAATAGAGGTTGGTTTTCTTTGATTTGCTAATGATCATGCTATAAGTTGAATGCAATGCATGTTTTTTTTGACTTGCTTGTGATCATTGTTATGTAGAATCGAATGAAATTATTTTATGTTAGTTGCTTATTTCTCATTCATTGTTCCCTGCACACATTCGAGAACTTTGTTTTGGTTATCAATGGTGGCCGAAAGCTTGGCATTTGAGCATATCCGAGAACTTTGGGATTATGGTTTTGCTTCTACTTCTCTAGCTATGTTCTCCCCTGCCACACCATTTTACTTGGTTGGATGATTTTATGCTTGAAAATTCGTATGAATTCCTAAAGCCTTTACGCATATATGAGATAATGAAGTTGTACCAGCTCATTAAAGAGAGGAAGAATGAAAACATGTTCGATTTTTATTTGTTAGTTGAGAAACTTTTATTATCACCAAAAGGAGAAATGTGAGGGAGCATTACAAGTTGTATTATTCTCTCTTAAAATTTATAGTTATGTAATCTTATACAATTGCATAATAAAGTATTTTCGATGCTTTACTGTGGATTTAGGTCATTGACCGAACCACATAATTTATTTGTCCTTTTATATTTATATATATTGAGCTAATAGCTAGACTGTTGTTTGTATTGGTGGCAATGTGATTATTTGGAAACTGTTGTTGTTGTTGGCTTGAGATTCATAATTATGAGCACTGTGAATATGCTGGTGCAATTATTTCTTATTTCTTCAACTATTTCTTCAACAATTCTATTGAGATTCAAATTTAAAAAGTTTTTATTCTCACTTGTTGCCTATAGTTACATCATGTCTAAAGCGGCTGAAGGGGACCCGTCCGCAATGTGGGATAAAGAAGTAACAAATATTTTTTGCGATCTGTGTATTAAAGAAAATTAACGATCTGTGTATTAAAGAAATAGAACTGAGGAACAGACCAACAACGTATTTTAATAAGGAGGGATGACAAAACATTGCTAAGAGATTCAAAGAATTAACTGACAGATATTACGACCGGCTTAAATTTGAAAACAAATAGGACCAATTGAAGAAGAAATGAAAAATACGGAAGAAGTTGAAACGTGGATCTACCGGTCAGGGTTGGGATCCGATTAAAAGGACAATGACAATTGATGCTCGGACAATTGATGCTCCAGCTGAATGGTGGGCTGAAAAATTAGAGGAATTTTTCTATCTAATCCATGTATTGTTAGCTTCGCAAATTGTTTTCTCTAATTATAATTTCCTAACTATCCCCTCTAAATGCTATATCACAGGCGGTACCGGCAGCGAAGAAGTATAAACAGCTCAAAATTGAGCCGGAATTTGAAGAAAAATTGGACGTAATGTTTAAATGGGTTGTCTCAACGGGAAAATTTTCATTCAACCCTACTGAAAGCGGTTTTATAGGGATACCAGATGAAACCACACCTGAGCCATTGACACCCGATGAAGAAGTGTCTAGCATTAACCAGAGGGATATAGGGGTGTCCAATACAATTTTAAAGAGGCCAAGGATTGCTAAGAAAAATAAAGAGAAGATACATTTTGTAAACACCTCCTTCGATCATTTAGTTGAAGCTTTTGCAGTTCCACCAATCTCTGATTCTAACATATTAGACCGTCTCAGGCTTTTGGGTACTATTCCTGAAGTTGTGGCCGACAGACGATTTCACGCACAGTGTGTGAAAAAACTTAAGGATTCAACTCGAATAAAAATATTCATGGCGCTAGAGCTTGAATTGCGCCTCAAATATTTGCGGATTTTGGTCGAGAAATGATATTTTTTGATTGATTGTATATTTATTTGTTGCAGTAATATGAACTTCTACTTATGTCCTTTTTTTAAAAAAAAGTTTGAAACTTCTAATCATGTAATCTTTTTAATATGTTTGGACCTTCTACATTTGTTGTCTTTTATTTTTAAATGTACATGTTAGTGGTTGAAGTTTTATTTATAAGTCGCGTATTATATATTCTGAACGTCAACAATTAATATTTGAAGTTTAATTGATTGGTAGTGCTGTAGCCATATCTTATTATGCACTCATTATTTTTACATCTTATATCATTTAGGATGGATCCACAATGTGTGCGTCGTAATAGAACGACATTTGCTACAACCATTGCAATATTATTGTTGGATTATTACCGGAATAGCGCTGCTCGCATTCCCCGCATGACATCCAACTTTGTTGGAGATAAATAAGTTGGTGAAATGCTTTCTGACCATCCAATAAGGTTCAGAAATATTTTCAGAATGACAACACCTATTTTTATGGATCTTTTGCACGAGTTATGCCTAAACGGCGGCCTCCAAGGTGCCTCTAGAACGACGTGTAGGGAGATGTTGGCTATAACATTACACATTTTTGTCACAGAATGAATCAATAAGAGGAGCTATGGAAAAATTTCAACATTCATCTGAAACAATTAGTCTTTACTTTTTTAAAGGCATACAAACTCTTTTTAGCTTAGCAACTGAAATAATTAAACCAGAGGATCCATCATTTGCCATCACTCAAGAACAAATTGCCAACGATCTTTGATACATGCCATATTTCAAGGTAAATATGAGTGATTTTATTTTATTACATGTCATACGATTCATAATATTATTACTCTCTAACGAACAATTAAACAGAACTGTATTGGTGCAATTGATGGTACCCACTAGGGCTGTCAAAAAAGCTCGTTGTTCGCGAACAGTTCGTGTTCGATTCGTTCGATAAGTAAACGAGACAAACACGAACAATTTTTTTTCGTTCGGTTAGTTAAACAAACCAAACACGAACAGTGATGCGTTCGTTCGTGTTCGAATCGTTATTGTTTGAAATATAAAATAATATAAAATAATTATATATAAAAAATTTATTATATTTTAAAACATTAAATTTTATAAATTATAATATATAATAAAATAATAATATTAATATATTAGTGTTCGGTTCGTGTTCGACTCGTTCGTTAAGAAACGAACACGAGCTTATTTCAAACAAACTAAATTTTAAACGAACCAAACACGAACACAAGCTTTGTTCGTTCGTGTTCGGTTCGTTTACACCCCTAGTACCCACGTTGATGCCCTACCACCCAACTACGAGAAGGTTGCATATATCGGTCAGAGTGATTCAACAACTCAGAATGTCATGGCTGTATGCGACTTAAACATGTGTTTTACCTTTGTAGTGGCGGGCTAGGAAGAGAGTGCACATGACAGTCGAATTTTCTCCTTTGCCGCTAGGAATAGATCACAATGTTTCCCTCACCCCCCATCAGGTTAGTTTTACTTTGCAATTTGTATATCTAAGCAGATAATATTTTTAATTAACAGTGTTTTTCGTACCAGAAAATATTATCTGGTTGATGCTGGATATCCCATGCAAAGGGGATACCTGAAGCTCTATCCTGACACAAGATATCATCTTTCTGATTTCGAGAAAGCAAGTGACACTATCCATGGCAGAAAGGAAATGTTTAATAAACGTCACTCATCTTTACGCGGGGTAATTGAAAGAATATTAGGGTTTGGAGGAAGAAATGGGTCATGCTACGTGATGTCATCGTATCCTTTCCAAAATCAGGTGCATATTGTGGTTGCAACAATGTCACTACATACTTCATCGGAAGACATTCCTCAAGATCAGATACAGACTTCAATATGACTGACAATGATGAACTGAATGTCTTTGAGCAAACTCCAGGAATTGTGGGTGAGCATTCATTACCTGAAGATGATATAGACTCTAATGAATTTGGAGATCATGGTGGTGAATGTTTGGCTGATATGATTGCTTTAAGGGAGTCTATCACAGATGCTATCTGTGACTGCTGATCGATCAAGTTTTTCTTTAATAAGATTATAAGTTTATATTCGTATGCTTTTAATTTTAGTTTTTTTTTAAAATATCTTGAGCTGACATTTGATTCTTTTGTTTTTTTCGCAGTTATACCAACATGACTTCTAGGATATCAGTTACAGACAGATGTATTTTGTGTTATTATGGACTACCATCTTCATTACTACGTCACGTCAGTCTCATAGCTTTGAGAGACAATTATACTGTTGTGCTAAGGGTGTTTCAGCTTGTTGCAGTTTCTTCCGGTGGGCTGACAGTCCCACATATTATATTGCCAGCAGTCATGGGAATCCAATGTTTTCCCAGATTGATAGTGCAGATAAGGACAAATGTATTCTCATTGTAGTTGTACTTGTCTGTGTACTTTTTTTTTTCTGGTACTCACGAGAGTGTGAGAACTGTATGTTATCTTTTGGAGCTGATCTGTGATGATTGTATGCTTCTGCACTATATGCTTCTGTATTACCAATAAACTATTCTGAATAAGCTACCCCAAACAGTTTTATCAGACAAAGACATGAATGTCATTTAACCACTAATAAACTAATATGAATAAGCTGCCCCAAACAGCAAGCCAAATTATTCTGATAATCTGCAGATTATCAGATTATCAGAATAATCTGCTTAACAATAGATTATAAATAATCAACAGCTGCGCCAAACAAACCCTTAATCACTGCTCCAAGATTTATGTTAGTAGTTTATGCAATAAGCGAATATTATGGGGATGTAAATGTAAACTTTTTAAACTACTATTATAATAGTTATGTTATATGGTTTTATGTTTTACTTTAAAAATGTTAGTTAGCCATGTTAATAATGTCAAAAGTGAGAATTTTAAGGTGGTGTTTGGCCAAATTTGGAGGATTTATTGAGGAATGATTGCATTAGAGGTAGTATTGAAGAATAGGCTTTATGCGGTTTAGACACGCACAATGAAAGGTTAATGTAGAGTTATTGTGGAAGATTTGTAGAGTCGCCTTAGAGGTTAAGGAAGAAGGAAAAAGAGGGAACGTGAGAGTCCTAACAAAAAATCTAGGAGCAACACAACATTTTTTTTAATAATCAATATCTAATTATGGCTTGGCCATTTGTCCTGTATCTATGATAGAAGTTTTAATAATCGAACTTATCGTAAAATGACCAATTTCCATATTTTTTATGAAAATTAAAATAAAGGTTGAAAAGATGATGGGACTAGATACAGTCCATGCTGGGAGAGTGGAGAGTTTAAAGGTTGCTAGAAAAAGAATTGGATGTATGCCAAAATAGTGAACTCGCTCCCATTGGGAATATATCCCAAAGAAGAAGGCGTGAATGGTGATCCATCTTTGGCAAGAAGAGCTGAAGCGGCCATTATTTGTAAATATATGCAAGGGATTAGCAACACCAACTAACTATAGAACCTCTTGAAACAGCCAAGTATTTTTGTGTAAACAGATATGTCTAAAATTATTGATTCAAATTGGATGAACCACGACAATCGATTTTGATGTAGACGCAGACTTGATGGGTAGATGAAGAGGCTTTACACCGTTTTTTTTTGTGTTTTTTTTTTCTAATTCTCATTGCTTGGATTAGGGTTTAGGTTGAGTGGATAGCTTTTTTTCTGTTTTTTGGATTCAGTGATAGGATTAAGATGTTTTTATTTTATAGGGGGTAGGGGGAGGGTTGGATTGATGTGATAGAAGAGTTATCTTAATTTTTGTGGCGGTGAAGTCCCTTTTTTGACCATGGGGAGAATTTCTTTTTTCTTATGTTGTGGTAGTGGGAGGGGAGAAGGGGTATTGTTTTTGTAAATGGGCAGTGTCATTAGAGAGAAAAAAAAATGAGGGAAGATACCTACATTTGCTTTAGGGCTAAGTTGAGTTTATACATTTAAAGATTTCTTTTTCATAAGAATAATGGGAAATTTATGATGGGAAAGTAGGGGGCTTGGGTGTTACTGTGAGGCAAGTGATTTTTTATTACCATGTGGGTTGGCTGGAAGTGATAATCTATAATGAAATTTTGAACTAAGAATATTAAAATAAATATTATTGGCAATTCATCTAAAATACTTTTTCACGCATGATTGTTTTAAATTAACGTCCATAAGGTTGCTAGGTAAAGTGTGTCAAATGAGTGAGATGGAAGAATTGGTGGAGCAAAAGCAATTGGGATAAAGAATGGGTGGACAAAAAACAATATGGATAAAAGTTAATGCAAAAATATTTGAATTGTGTAAGGTTTATGCTAACATCTCATGTAACACTCATAAGAAATTTGGAAAATGAGGATACCTGAACCCAACCTCAGACAGTCGGGCTAAAGCTAATGATGATGATGATGCATTTTGTATTATGTCACTCATAATTGTATTCTTCATTTGCCACATGTAATGATCCCCATATACCTTAGAGAAGTTCTTCAGACATTCGTTTAAGCATATGAAATTTGATGTTTTTATATTTTTTAGACCAGAAATGTGGGTTTTCGTACAGTTTAAACAGTGACAACAGTACTGTCAGCCTTGTCGAGTCAATTTGCTGGTTTAAATTTGTGAGCTCCATTGGAAGGCTCATCTAGCGGCCTACAAAGTTAAACAATATATTTATTCTGGATGTTGCCATTGTTTTTCAAAGAGAATGGCTATTGAAGGGTTGATTTTTGCACTAAAATCAGGCTTCGTGTTTTCCAGTAATGCTTTACGATTGCATCTGCTTTAATGTGCAAACATAAGCTTAATTTGCATGCATTTCTTTCATGAATGCGCACAATTGCAGAATTTCTGATAATGTGCAAGTCTGGTGCTAATGATATCATCTATTCTCTTAAGGCCAACTTTGAATGACTTCACTAGTTGAATTTTGAAGAACATTCCCTTTTAGGCAAGAAGAATTTTGAGCTCTCCATAATTTTTCAGGGTGATTTCCTTGTCCATTTTATGGACATTGCTATGGAGGAACTTGTTAAGAGGCCTGAGGACACATCCGTCGAAAAGCTTCAGGTTTAATATCTACTTGCATGTGATTCTCAAGAATATCTTATTTTAGAAGAGGCTTTTGATTATTGATTAGTTTAAGATCTGGCTGATACTTTGTAACATTACAGACACTTCTCGACCTTGCTCTCCGCTCTACAGCTGCTGCTGCAGATCCCTGTCATGAGGAGTTGACATGCTGTGTGGTAAACTTGTATTGCTGAAAATTTGCCTCAGACTACATCACCCTTTCGTTTGTTTTTATTTTTTCTGCTGTGCAGGAAAGAGTGTCACTGCTCAGGAAGCTGTCTACGTTAAAAGATCTGGAGAGCCCTATTCATGCTGGTGCTAGTAAGCCTGCTTTCGACATTGGTGATCCGCTGGAGCCTATAAGCATCACTGGCATAGAAACATTCTCTCTGAGTTACAAGGTATTTTACATATATGGTACCGTGAATATGAATTTTCTTGTTTGGAAAACTTCGGCATAAAATCCTGATGATCAAATTTGTGGCTCAGGTGCAGTGGCCTCTTTCACTTGTCATATCAAGAAAGGCCCTGACAAAGTATCAGTTAATTTTTCAATTTCTGTTCCATTGTAAACATGTTGAGCGCCAACTTTGTGTGGCATGGCAAGTACATCAAGTACGACCTCATATTTCTTCCATTTGACTTTTTTTTTTTTCAATTTGATCCTTCCAATCGACTCTATTATGTTTTCTAGGGTTTCCGTTGCTGTAACATAATTGGGACAAGCATCTTACGGTCTTCTAGTCTCTGTCGTAGCATGCTTAAATTTATCAATAGCCTTCTTCATTATTTAACATTCGAGGTAAGACTAAAAACTTATATTAATGTGATGGTTTTACTGGGATCCTCTACACTATTTTCAGGTGTTCAATCTCTTCAGGTTCTAGAACCAAATTGGCATCTTATGCATGACCGACTTCAAACTGTTAAGAGCATAGATGAGGTTCTTCATTAATTCGGCTTGTGTTTGGTAAAACTTTTGCTACTGAATGTGTAATTGTTATCCATTAATTATTTGATTTTTTAATATGGATTAGGTGATCCAATTGCATGACTCATTTCTTCAAAAATGCTTGAAAGAATGTCTTCTTCTTTTACCTCTGCTTGTGAAGGTGAGACTGGTTTCTAGTGTTGTATATTCATTTACAAATCATTTAATGATTTTCTTTTACATGGTCAGTTTCAGTTTCCTATGATAATTTGCTTTTGTTGACATTTGGATTTCTTTTTCTTGTACATACAAGTCCTTGCTACGTTAAATTAATACACAGAAATATGGAGTAATTTGAAGCACAGGATTCGTTAATCTCCTGTTGTATATTGTTGTAAATGATGCTAGCTTACTTTAGGGAGAGATCTGTACTAGTCAATCAAATTTATGCTTGAGCATTGCTTAGCTATTTGTTTGTGCTTTGATTTTGCATATTCAGAAAGTGGAAAAACTGAAGTCAATATGCCTTCAATACGCTGCTTCCATCCAGTTGTTGGTGCCATCCATCTATACAAGTGATGTGGTTGATTCAGTAGAGTTTTATAGTTTTGGATTAGGAAAATCAAAGGAAAGGAAAACAAGAGGAAGAAGTCTGGCTCCAAAAGCAGCTGAGAACCCCATATTCTTAGATTCTATTATGTATGAGCTCATAAACCTAGACTTGGCAGGATTTTGAAGCTCACTGCCCATTTTTGACGGTTTTTGTTTCAAATTTGCAGGAAATTTGAGAACGATTTCAATGTCGAGCTTCAGAGTCTCAGGCCTATTCTTAGCAGCGGTTCACAGACTGAGCCATATCTGACTCATCTGGCACAATGTATTCTAGGTGTGGGCGGTGACCAGTGAGTTACTTCCCAGAGTTCCAGATTATTTCTGCATGCGAGTTCTTACTTTTTTTTTAATCTTTCTATTCATAGATCATTTCCTCCTAGGAGTACCTAACTATGTGACATTGTATGGTTTTCTATTCTTTCATTATGCATAGATCATTGATTTTCTTAGTTGTCATGTTCTTGATCAGCTCAAAACTAGCTAATATACCCATCTGGTGCCTCAACCAACAAGTAATTGCCGACTAGATTGCTATATTTGTCGAGTTGTCTCACCTTAGATGCAAATAAGGCCCTTCATCGGGCTATTGCTTTCTGAAATAAAGTGCATATCTAGTTTTAGGTGATAAGTGTACTCAATTATAGAACATAACACATTCGTCGTATATAGTGCGAAGGTTCCACTTTTCTATAAGACTACAGGTCTATACTTTCTCATTATAGCATCGTTTGGAAAGGTATCGTTTATTTTTTTATTTTTTATTTTTTATTTTTTTGGTATTTTTGTAGGGTTCATTGAGTTGCTTATAGATGATTCTATTTTCTTTGTTTTATGTGAAAAAAAAATCATTACTTTCGATAAACTTTTGAACAGTACGGAGCTGTTTGGTTGCAAGGTTGAGTCAAAGTTTTGGTTAAAGCTTATCAAACGAATTTTCTAGTTCTTAAAATTTGTTACTTTTTAATATCTTATGCTACTCTCTGTGCATCTTGTTTTCCTTCCTGTAAATTCTAAAATGTATTTTCAAATAAGTTATTAGAATCCAACCTGATTTAATATATATTATATGTATTTTTTACGCCCTGTTTGATATCACTTTCTATTTGTTATTTTTGTTTTCGTTTTTAGTCTATTTTTTTTTTGTTTTGTTTTTTGTTTTTTATTTAAAAAAAATGTGTTTGGTCCTATTATGATTTATCATGTTCGGTTGGATATTTTCTATTTTTTCCTTTTACAGGATTTAAAACCTCAAAAACTCCTCTTTCACGTTTTGCTCTCGTCTCCTCTTGACTCCTTCAGCTGCTTTGTATCACCTGTTCGCAGAGACAGAAATCGAGTCCCTTGTCGTTTCGGCTTGCACGAAGCCCTATTATGTACTCAAGCTAGCTGCACGTTGCCTTCTCCATTCGACTTCTTCTCCCTGTGCCGCAAGGTTCGTCTCCCCTATCTGCACCATCCATTCCTTCTTCATGTCTCAACCTTGCCGCACATGCGTCCCAGCCTTCCTTGCTCTGCCTATATCGACGCCTTCATGTTCCTGCACCAAAAACCTTGCCCTTCTTCTCCAGTGTCCACATAAGGCGCATGATCCTAGACCAGTTTGCGACCTCCTCACTGTTTCGCACTTGATCCAGCTGTATGAGCCCCTGCCTCTGAAGTTTGCTTTCTCTGTTCTAGTGTCTGAGACTATTGGCGCGCCAAGGACCGAAGTTGAAGCCAAGTGCAAAAATTTGTTTTAGAAACAGATAAAAACAAGTTTTCCATGTTTAGGGTGTTTTAAAAGTAAAATTAAGAAATAAAACAAAGAAAAGATAAACAATACTGCTTTTCTGTTTGTTTTCTGTTTTAACATAAAACAAAAATTAATCCCAAACAGCCTATACAACTTAAGTGCCTATACAAATTTCTAAATTTAAATTTACAAGATTTATTTACTTAAACCAAATCTTGCTTCTAGCTAAATAGGCCCCGTTGGGTTTTTTAACCATATATGGTTTAGAAATATAGAGTAATTGAAATGTAGTTATTTGTTTGGATGTAAATAAAATGAATTGTTCTATTTTTTGGTCATTCACACACCAACAAATTTTTATTATTCGACACGAATCTTGAGGCATGACTTGAATTTCGAAGTAATGTTGAGTAAGAATTAATTAAACTTTGATTAAAAGTCATCCAAAACTTTGATTTTAGCAAACTTATAGGCAAACTGACCAGCTGAACGATGCGAGTCCAACGACACCAAAATTTGTCCAGTTTGAGTCAAATCAAACCCATATCAAGTCTTTAAACCACATTTGGAAGTGCATATTGGAAGATCAAACGGGTTTCAAATCGACAAGCTTTTATTCCGATCGGGCGTCTCGACGAGACAAATCTAATGAACCCAAGATCTCCGGGCCATCTAATAGTGTAGTTCAAATTCCTTATTTGCAGAAAAACCTCCCTCAGATTATATAAATATGACCTTACCCCCCTTTTGAGGGAGAGGGGAGACCTTGAGACAAAGGAAGATTAAAACTTGGAGTAAAGTCCAACATTGCTTCTGCACCATAGATCTAGCGAATACCTCCCAATCCTGCAACTGCTGACCACTGGTGAGCACCACCGTTAACACCATCGTCAACTAACGGCGGTCGCCCCTAACTCATTGTAATGAAATCCGTTGCAGAATCACTACGTGCGCTGCAGAATCTTGACGTACATTGCGGAGCAACAAGGTATTCTGCAAAATAACACACTCCACGTACGGTGTAACGACACCTTTCAAAGATGGTGTAACAATGCATATCGAATACGGTGCAACGACAGACCCCAATGACTGTGTAGCCACAAACTACAAAAGCGGTGCAACAACATCCGAAGAGGATGACTTTCTCTAAGCTTGTAAAGCTCTCTTGTTTTAGCTCACTGCGTGACTAACTACAACCTTCATGGTCAAGAACTAGTGCAACTCTTGACTCCATCCTAAGTATCCTATGGACGTCATCACAACTTACTATTATGACCTATTAGGCCAACAACGACTTAATTGATCCACAACTCTTGTAGCTCCCGACTCTGGTCTCTATGATTTACATGTTATTATAACTCACCACAACCTACTTGACCAACTACGATCTATTTGGTCCACAACTTGTGGTTCTCCCAACTTCGGCCTTTGCAGCTTACGACCTCACTTTTGGTTGAGGTTTAGTTTTCCCCCTTTAGTAGCCCAGTGTCTAGCCATAGAACTTTCCTGTTTACTATTCCTAGAGGACTAGAAAAAGAATCCTTACTATTAGAAATTCTAAAATTTTCTCTGCTCAACTTGAAGTTCCACATATTAGTTCTAACCTCTAGCACTTAGTAGGTGGGGTCAATATAGGGGAGCTCAAGATGAGTCCCCATACGCCTGCTTGGCCTTAAGGTTGACCCTGGGTGTTGGTCTGGAGCTGTTTCATTCACTTGCACTCACTTTCACTCACATTTACTCACGAACCTAAGCTCAAACTTTGTTCTTTGATCCCTTCATCCTTTGAGAGACTCTTGTAGATGGTCCCCTAGACCCATTAGCCTTAGATTGAGGTTTAGCTAGGACCGGTACATAGAGGACCCAAATGGGGATTCCATTGGTTCATAGCTCAAATAGGGTGGTTGGCACTCCAATTTTACCTAAATACCTAGCCTAACCTTTTGCCCCCTCAAATCTACCCAAATTACCAAAATACCCCTCAATTGCAATTCTAAACTCAAATTCATCATGTCTATGATCACTTCAAACCAAATCCAAGTCTAATTGACCCACATTTGAGTCTAATTTCAACCCAAATCAAAAAGACCTAATTTGGCCTAAAACAAAAATCCCATTCAATTTACCCCCAAATCTTTCCAATTGCCTCAATTGTGCATCATAAACTCTTTAAAGGATTCTCACACATCAAATTGAACCATCAATTGACCTTGATCAAGCCTCAATTTCACCTAAAATCAACTTGGACCAAATTTCCCAAATTTGCCCCAATTTGGCCATGTGCCCAAATTTCACCAAATTGAATGCCCAAACCCCAAAATTGACATCCAATTGATGTTGAGAATTCTTCATGATATTCCCCTAGACCATTTTCAACCATCAATTTGAACTTAACCCAACTGTAGCCCAACCTAAGCCCTAGTCTAACCCAACATACCAAAATTCATCAAATGTCCAAATTCCTCTTTGGCCAAATGACTAAAACTCACCTAATTGAACCTCTAAACCAATTCAAAATCACTCAAACCTTTTCTGAATCCCTTGTGACAATCATCTAAACCAATTTGATCAATCAATTGGGCTCAATGTCTTGGCTAGCCTAACCCAAACACAACTTCTAGCCATTTTGGCCCAAATTGAACCCCTTCACCAAAATTGACTTAGCCATGCCAAAGTGACCAAATTAATGTAACCACAACCACAATTCGGACCCTATTGACCAGCCTAAACCCATCTAAACTACCTAGGTGAGCTATGAACCAATGGTCCCTTGATTTAAGGGATCTTAACCATATTTGGGCCTTATTTGAAAATGCTTTGCCATCATCACTTACCGTTGGGAGTAAATCATAATTAACTCTCCTTTGTCCTCCCTGAGCCAAGAAATGACTAAAACCTGACCAACCACCTCCTCAGCCGTCGGAAACAACCACCCAAAGGAGCCCTCATTGACCAAAACTCAAAATTAAACTCACATGAGCTGGCCAAATCTAATTGGTCACTAGAGCCCTTCATCCCTCCCCCTAAACATCAATTTGCACCCACCAATTGACCCTGATGGCCAGTCAAAGCCTTTCTATTTAATCAGCCCTGTCAATGGCCAAAAGAGAGCAATCCAATTTTTTTAGGGAAAGTTTGTCAAATTGCTCTTAGAGCTCTTCCAAGACTCCCTAAGCTCATTGAAACCATCTCTTGGCCATTTCCCCCATTCACCACTTGAGCTCAATTTTTGAGCTCAAAATTAAGTTAAATTTCAGCCACCCATAAAACTTCCCTAAACTTAAAATTGAACTACTTTTAAGCTTCCCCAGAGCAAGAGAAGAAGAT
Source organism: Phalaenopsis equestris (assembly GCF_001263595.1). Classification (NCBI taxonomy): domain Eukaryota; kingdom Viridiplantae; phylum Streptophyta; class Magnoliopsida; order Asparagales; family Orchidaceae; genus Phalaenopsis; species Phalaenopsis equestris. Next base: position 76,824,867 of record NW_018164444.1, read on the forward strand.
CCCCATTGAAATCCCCCTCTTTTGAGCTCTCCAAACCACTCCTAGACCAAGGCCGCTCCCCATTTCATTGAACTTCTACTTGGAGCTTACACCAGAGGAAACCAACATATCTAGGAGGTTCGTTTGACTCCATTGAAGCTTCTACAAGCATCTGATTGATGCGTCCCCTCTCAGACAAAGATATTGACCATTAACCTTAATCTCGAGCTCGGTTTTCACCAAATGTGAAGTGAAGTTTTATTTCATAGCATGTAACCGTATAGATGTGTTCTCCTTGAGTAGATGATGGTGTAGGAACAAACCCAACGTGATTTGGTTGAGTATTGAGTAAGATCTTAGGTCTAGAAGTTTAACGGTCACGGGCTCTAGAACAGAGAGTCGTCTGATCGAGCATATATTGAATGGATGTACGAGATCGAGCCGGACGGAGTCTTCGTACGTGAATAGTGGGACACGTGGCTGCCGAGTCAGATGAAGACGCCAAACCAGGGGACGACACGTGGATTCTTGGAGCCATCGCGTGTTTATGTGGCACTGATTGGGATAAATAGAAAATTAAGGATTTATTGATTTAAATAAATGCCTGATTTTTGAAAAATCATAACTTTGTATAGAAAAATCATAAAAATAAAAAAAATACCCTCTTGCTCAGTGAATAGAGGAGATAATGCAGACCAAAAATAAAAATTATTTGCCAAGTATATGATTTTTAATTAATTAAATACTCTCTGAGGTATTTTAATTCATTATGATTAAATACTAATCACCATGACTTGAAATTTTTAGGGTTGATTCCTTTTGATAGATGACTCCTCTGATTTTTTCAAAGTCCAACAGCACATTTGTGCTTCGAACCCTAATTTTCAAGCCTAAATGACTATTTTGGTATCATTTAATCATATAGATTAAAATATTCCCCAGAAAATTATGGGATCGATTTTGTTAGGTTTCCTATGGTCAGAGGAGCTTAGGAAAATTTTTTTGATGATTTGAATAATTTTATATATTTCTGTTATTAATTAAATATTTTTATCTTGTATTAATTTATTTAAATCAAATATAAATAAAAATTTGACAAAATCAATTCCACATTTTTCATAAAAACCATTTTAACTCACTGTAAAAATTTTAAATTTATTAAGTTGATTTTGTCAATAAAGTGGATTTTGTAAGTAAAAATGATATTTTTTGCACAAAATAAATTATATTAAATTAAATAATTTTAAAAAAATATGGAAAATAGTTTTCTGTGTACCTTGTGATGAGGGACATTTAATAAAAATAAAATTTATTTTTGTGAAATTTTTTTATTTTTAAAGTATATTATGAATTAAAAAATAATTAAAATAATGAAAATTTTAAAAAATACAAAAATTAGTTCAAAATGTGTGTCATTATTCCCTGATCACTTAGGACACCTTAAAATATTTTTCTTGATTTTCTTAAATTAAAAATAAATTTTTAAAATAAATTTTTAAAGACCTAAAAATGCATTTTTCTTTTTTCCTATTAACAATAAATTAAATTTAAATCATAAAAAATTAAAAATTGTTCCTCTGAGTTTCTTGGACTTATGAGGGTTTAATAAAAAAATAAAAGTGATTTTTGAAGATTAAAACATATTATTGTATTTAAATAATCATTAACAATGACCTGTAAATAATTATAATAATTATAATATTATTAAAAAAATTATGAAATTTTTGTTTAAGTATTCTTCTAACCTAGGAAAACCTCCAATAATTTTACCATAAATTAAAATTTTATTTTGATTAATTAAATAAATTAACATTGAAAAATCTTAATTTTGGGTTAAAATAAGTATTTTAAATTAAATCATATTTTGAAAATCACACTCTCCTCTCTGATATTTCAATTAATCCATGGATTGTATTCTCGAAGATTTTAATGCCATTGGAATTTTGCTTGAAGAATTATAAGATGAAAAACCTAAAGTGCAAAGTGGTAATTTTAAATTTTGGTACCTTAATCAAAATTTAGGATTAACTATTGGGGATGGGTAATTTTGATCCTTAATGAACGTATTGGAGGATTGAAGTGCAATTGGTTAAAGGTAGAAACTCACTTACCACCTTTTTCACAATATCAACAAAATCATAATTCCTCTAATCATCATGACTTGGAAGTCAATTAAGATCAAATGATTCTTAAGTGATGGGTTTAAGCTAGGAAGATGATTATTTACTTATCTTGGGCCTAAAATTGAGGATGATTTGATCTTTCAATAAGAATATATGTCACTTAAACTAAAATTTTAACCACCAATTTTCCCCCCCTTTATGATTGTTAAGGGCTTGGTAGTGACCTAGGCTTGGTGACCTAGGCTTTAGGCTTGATGTCTAAACTCAATTGATTGTATTTAGAAGATAATATGATTAGGGATGAACATCTTTAAACACTTCAAGCCCATTTGTGATGGGTACCAAATCTTTAATGACTTAAGTTTGTCTTAGGGGCATTCATCCATATAACCTTTAAGTAAATATCAATTTGACTAAACCTCTTTTCCTTGAGATAATTGAATTGTCAAGTTTCACTAGGCAACGGGGTAGTCACACTCTAAACTCGGATGATTAGTGGAACAAGATGATTAGTAAACTCGGATGATTAGTGGAACAATATGATAAGTTCAGAAATGAACTCAAAATAATTTAAGAGATTTTCAAAGTAGTTTAGGGTCATACTCCAAGCACTTTGAAATCTTTTGAATATTTTGAAGGACAAGTTGAACTTGTCATATTTTGTTCTAGAATCATCCACTAAGATCTTCAGAGGCTCAATAAAATCATAACTTGGGGTTTGGTATCTACACCTTCATCTACTCATGCGATTTAAATTCTTTGCAAAAGTATATATATACACTGCCAAAGCTAACTTTTCAGTGGAGGAACGAGAATAATCGACATGTACACTTTTAAATTATTGCATTTACCTTTCCGTACTTCTTGTCTCGAACTTGCATGTTAAACAACGATGTTACACTGCATGAAAACCAAAACTGCTGGGATAACCACAAAACCCCAAACAAAAATTTAAAAATCAAACAAGATAAAATTCACCGCAACATTCAAAAATATAAGACAACTCAAAATTTAATCACAAACATCACAAAAAAAAATAACTAAATTAAGACGTCTCTATCGAATGATCGGGAATCCCTCGGAGGAGGTAGCATACGGTTGCTAACGAGATTTCCTAAGATTTAAATGAAAGTATGAAACTCATTGAGTTGAGTTTAGTAAATTCATTTGGACTAAGTGAATCCAAAAGAATATAATGATACCAGAACGAGAGAATCATAGGATCATAACCGGTGTCGCTCTAATCAACTTTAATATGTCCCATAATATTCAATAACCATGACCCTTAGGAACATTTGATATGTCATTATGACAACACATTAGAAAGCTCAAACTCGCCACGACAAGGAGCTTGGAGCTAGCATTGTGGGCAACACAGTCATCTTTAACAGCAAGAGGATTTACAACAACATATCTCTCTTTACAATTAAACAACCAAGCCATAGGACTTCGAGGTTGTCCGCCTGGTGTGACATAAGCTCTCAATCTTATCTTTAGGCTTTTGTATGACTCTGTTATACAATATAAGCCCTTATTTGTTTTAGGATTCTGAGATTGTCGCTCGTCACAACCTAAATCCTCACATCTTCCAGACTGTTTGTGTGATCGTTTCACACAAATGTAAGCCCACACAAATGTTTCACACAAATGTAAGCCCTAAAATAATAAAATTGGCATGATGAAACATTTAAATATTTCTCCTCTAAACTGAAGTCAAACTATAGAGTAGCTTGAGAAGTTACCAATACTCTTCTCCGAATTTTTGATATTCCCTAATCTCTCTTCCTTTGGATTCCATAATATGTTCCAAATTTGAGTCATTCCCCTTTCAAACCTCTTTGTCCGATCTCTTTGAAAAGTCTCATTCCTTTGACCTCCTTGAAGACAATATCCTCTGATTTTTATCGAGAGTTTTCTTATGTGACTTCGATTATTTAAGATGTAATTAACTATAAGGGCTTGCCTTTATAGGAAACTTTTCCGAACTCAGCTTAATATAAACCCTATTTAATTTTTCATATTAAATATGAGAACTTGTCGGCTTATAAATAAAATGATTTTCGCAAACCAAACAAATGTCATATATTTCTTAGTTTATTTGATCGAGTATCACCCTCAAGTCTTGTGTTTATCTTTCAGGATAGATACATGATTTTATGTGTTGTGTTCTTTCATTTAAACTATGAAAGATATGAGATCGATTTGATTTTATATTTTTCTAATCATTCCGGTGACTGACAACTTACACAAGACGACCCCCCTAAAATTGTGCCGACAGGATGTCATCAATGCTCACCATTACGACCTATGTGACTACACTTATGTGGTTCACAACTCGTGCGACTCCTAACTCCGGCCTCTGCTACCTATTGACGTTATCACAACTCATCACTACGACCTACGTGACCAACTACGAGCTACGTGGTCTACAACTCGTGCAACTCCCGACTCTGACCATTGCGACCAACGGATGTCATCATAGCTCACAATTAAGACTTATGTGACCTACTATGACTTACGTTGCTCATAGCTACTGTTGCTTCCTACTATGGCTTTTGGAGCCAACGCTCCTGAAGCAAACATCTTCAACCCATAAAGTATTACTATTGCTTTCAACTACAACCTATACGACATGATGACTCTACAATCACCATATACAACATTCACGATAGATTACTGCTTCCATAATAATTGACTACGACTCTTTCAGCCTTCTTTCACTGAGAATTACATTCATTACAATCAAAGTACAATTATTATCAATGAACAACGGTTGTACATTTACATTGATAAACTTTATAACTCCATCTTCTCTAATTTGGGAGAAGAGTGGATTTGTGTATTCACCATTTATAGTGGATTATTTCATCTGACCTGGTACTCGTGGTTTTTCCCCCTTTATAGGGCTTTCCACGTAAAAAAAATTGAGGTTTCTCCTCTTACTTCTTTGTAATTACTCGAGTGTGTACTGGGTTTTCGTGCGGCGCTAAGATGATAATTCATTACTCTATCTTGAGAACCTTTCGACACACATCAGTTTGACGTTGTATGCGAGAACCAAAGTCTCTCTTTTCAGAGTCTTCAAGTTTGAGACACCAAGCCTCTACTTCGTCTCCCAATGAACCTCTTTTGCACCTCTTGAAGATTATTTATGAAGCATTTTTTGATATGAGGGGCAACTTTCATTGCAGTCTCAAAATGTCATTCACGCCAATGCCCCAGACACAATTGTAGTGGGAGTAATCTTCCCGCATCCTATTATGACAACTTCTTCCAAGCTGGGGACAACCTTCACTGCAATCTCAAAAGGTCGTTCACATTAACGCCCCTGACTGTGGTGAGATAGTCATCCCACATTTCATTTAAACATCAAGTCTCCAAGAACGACTTTCAGACTGCGGGACAACCTTACAAAACACCTTCTCAACATCTCCCACAATATCAGAGTTCTTTCCCAACTATACATGAGCTGCTTTAGAATCCCATGTAGAAAACACCCCTACGTGGGGATAACAAATTCAAAAGCAACATCTAGTAAGTTGCCAAACATTATTCTTGAGTAAAATAAGTACAATCCATTATGACTTATGCTTCAGTCTCGAAAAACACAGACATCTTTAACATCTCATTCTTGGCTTAATCGATTGCAGAGGAATTCAATTTGACCTCTTCCATCACAGACTACGACCGTCAATAAAAAGTTTCGACTAACAACCTTAGAAAGTTAAAAATTTGAGGTGTCTTCTACTTCTCTTTAATTATTTGAGTGTGTTTTGAGTTTTGTGCAATGCTAAGATGATAATTTATTACTCCACCATCACGGATGTTCAGACATACTTAAGTTAGGAATCATTTTGATTGCATTGAAATATAATGAGGGGTGGCTGATCGACAATATTAGGAGGCAATGGGTGGGCCATGAGCAATAATATTTGCGTGTTGTGCTTTGGTGATTTCTAAATCTAAAAATGATCCTTAGGCATTTCAAGCTAGCTATATAAATATATATATATATATATATATATATATTCATATATATATAGACACACAGACATACATTTATTTATGACATGTTTATAATTAAGGAAAGTTTATATAAGTTGCATGCAGTTATTATGAATTTACTTATCTCACAATTAAACTCATATTTACATGCATACCATTTTACCAATGCATGAAAAGGGTATTTTACTATTAAAATGTGATAATTTGTGCTATTTTTTATGTGATACTAAATAATTTAGTGTTGTGCGTGTAAATATAAAAATTTTGGTGGGATAAACGGAAATCCATGAGAATTGGGCGCTATGTATGTAAATGCCTAATTATAGTTGATTACCAGCACTTTAAACAAATCAAACCTTCGCATGCTCTTATTAGTGAAAAACTTTCATTTGCTATGGTTACTAGGATTTAACTAATCAAGGATCAGTTAGTTTAATCAGGATTGATATGTAATTAATTAATTAATTTAAAGTTAGCTATATTAGTAACTTATGTTTAGTGTTTTATATCAATTTGATCGATATAAAATGTAGAATTTTATGAACATAATTTAGATGTATTTTGGGAAGTACAAAAATCAGGGTATATTTTAAATTTAAGAAAAATTTACTTGATTGGTTAAAATTGGGTGTTACAATACTATTTTTATAAAAAAAATTTACTCAAAATTTTCAAGTAATTACTAGAAAAGGTAGGGAATTTCTTGTTCTCTTTTTAATGTGGCTTATTTTTGTGCTGTGCTTCCACTTTTCTTTAATATAAGAAATTTGTTGATGATTAAATTTTTCAACATTAAACTTTAAAATTCTCTCGGCAAATTTTGTTGGACTTAATATTCTCATGTGAGATTCTCTGGCCTGAGTCTGAAAATCATTTTCTCTCATATATATATATATATATATATGCACTCATCATGGATATCATATATATTAGTTGATAAGACTGGTCTATAAGCAATTTAGCAAATCTTGTCTATGATTTTAAAAAGGTCTAATATATTTGAGACTTAACAAATTTGATTATGCCTTTCACCCACCTAACTTTTAAAAATACAAAACCGCCAACTTAATAACTTCAAAACTTCGTCTTTTGGGTCATATTATTATTTTTTTGTCGATCTTGAGTAGCTTTCAATCTATCTCTAATTAATTTGATTTTCGTGTATTCATCAACAAAATTTGGACCTAGCAGTTGATGCTCTTCTACCTCAACCAAACTTAATGGAATTATGCACTTCTTGCAATATAATGGTTAATATGGAACAATATTATTGTCGAATTAATAGCTATTGTTGTATGCAAATTCAATAATTAGAATTTGATCTTTCTAGTTGACTTCAAAGTTTAAGACACAACCTTAATAGCTCTTCTAATACCTAAAATATTTCTTCCGAATGCCCCTCACTGTGGAAGAAACACTGTATATGTTGCAAAAGAAATTTTTCTGACTGCCTTTTCACAACTTGGATTTGCATCTTCCATCTCTATCATTAATAATTACCTTTTAAAGTCATGTAGTTTGGTTAAAATTGTAACATAAAGTTTGGCTAATATTTCAACTGAGTTTGTCTGTTTAATTGATAAGAAATGAATTGATTGTCAATATATCTATGATCACCCAAATACTACCGTAACACTACACTGTAGCAGTCTAACGGTCTTTGATGCTTAGCCTTTATAATCTGACAATCCTGACATTTGAGATAAAACTTGCATCTTACTTCTTACTACCTAATCATGAAAACATCAATTTCAAATCCTTGTGTATTTTAGTGCTACCTGGGTGAATTGTGTAACATCCATGATGAGTTCATGTAAGATCGTATGCCTCAAATTTGGATCAGTAGATACCCAAAGTCGTAACTTATTAATGATAATACCATATTTATCTGTAGTCACTTCTCGCTTTCTGAATGAATTGATTCAATGAGTTTATGATATTCACTTCTAACTTTTTGTGACGCTTTAATTCTGTCTTTAAAAGTTTGTTGCACAACCAATTGATGCAAATACATGATGGTCTTCTGATCTCCAGCTATAAAACATCAATTTTATTAATCAAATCTCGGTTTCTAAGTAATAATCTAACTCACAATACTTGTAAATTTACAATTCAAAGCATCATCAACTCCATTTACTCGACCATAATAAAAGTATTTATTCGGATCAGTCTCTGATGAGCTCTAGATGTGTCATCTGTCTCGAATTCAAGTTTTTTGTATGAAAATATATTTCAGAACCTAATAATCAGTGAATATTTTCACTTCAATCCGTATAGGTAATGTCTTCAGGTTTTGAGAGTAAAGATTACAACTGCCAATTACAAAATATGATTCAGATTATTCCTCTTCTATTCTGACTTCGAACACATCTCAAAAATTATATGTCATGACGTGACTCAAAAACATGATTCTGGGAAATAATTGATTCTGCTCCCGTAACTTGAGACTATCATCAAGTGCTCAACATAATAATCGCCAATTTTTGAATAAACCAAACTATCATCAATGAAGATGATAACAAATCAGTCCACATAGGACTTGAAAATCCGGTTCATCAGATCTATGAATACCGTACGGGCATTTGTTAAACAAAAGACGACTAAACATTCATAATAACCATATCTGTTCCAAAAAATCAAAACGCTACTTGGCTAATCATTCTAACAAGTTTGGGTGCTTTTAATGTCCCATGCTAAATTTATAGGCTGAAATCTAATGGTATTTGCAAGTAGCTAATATCAAAATAATTGCGTATGAGTACCATAATATTTTATAATTAGTGTGCACATGAAAGCAACTTTGGATGGGGGGGAAAATACTTATAATTGTTTTAAAATTGAGATATTGTATGACCATATTAAAAAAATGAACTTTTTTTTTCATATAATGACTAATTATTTTTTAAAAGGTTAAGATTGATGAATTTATTACTTCAATAATAGAAAGATTTACATACATACCACTCAATTTCTATGTATTTACATATCTAACACCCAAGCCTTAAGCTTTGCATATATGTCACATTATCTATGCATGAAAATGTGTATTTGGCATCGTAAACGACAATCTTAATTATTGCAAGAGCAATTCCCACAAAAAGTACCTTCTTCGACCAAATTAACAAAATTTTTTAAATGCCATAAAGAAAATTAAGCTAAGTGAAATTATAGGAATGAGAAGAGTAAGTTCTTAGCTCGCTCTTCTCTTCTCCTCATTTCCTTCATGTGAAGAATTGGATCTATTTATAAGTTTGAATAGAGGCATTTTCATAAATTCGACCGATCTCTCCAAACACCTCATCAAAAATTATGGTCAAATTTATGTTAATATTTATACATGAAAAATACGTAGTCGAGGAAATTCAACATATAACAAGTTAAAAGTACGATTAAAGATGCCCTAACAAAAGAGATATCGACCACATTAGCAGGAGAGTCATGGGGTCTTGTTGACCAGCTGCAACTCTCAGAAGAAGACTCGAGGCTGAATAAAAAAAGGTCAGCTAAGTCGAGGCTTGCATCCTACCCGAACCAGGAGAGGTGTCTCTCCAGCCCTTGTCGAGGTACCATTAGACACCTCACAAGAGTCTCAAAGGCTCTTCAAGTGGTCCTTATGTCCTTATCACTAAACACTAATCAAGCCATCCGGGCATATCTTTTGCCAAAGGGATTAACTATGTATCAAATTATGATTATTTCTTCTCGGCTTGATAGCTAGCTCTACCCTAACAACATGAGTTTCCGGTTAATGACTCAACAGTTGACAACCAGACCAAAATAGTCAACTGACTGACTAAGGTCGGCCGAAGATCAATACGGACAACAAAATGTGCTCGAACATATAAATTCAACATCAACTTTCAGCTTCCATTTATTCTTGACAGTATATTGCAAATTGACATTACAAGATCTTTTTCCCCACGCATATCTCAAAAAAAAACTAGATCCCAAAAATAAAGCTTTATTCTTTATAAAAGAAATAAATGTAAGATTAAAATTAGAGTAAGTAAGATGAGAAGAAATCAAGTTCTTTTAAGTTGAGGGAAGCACAAGGGCCTAAAGAAAGATTGAGAAGAAGGTAGGAGATGAGTGAATGAAGTAGAAAAAATGAGGAGAAAGGGGGAAGTCCCTAAAACTAGAAATAACATCTAAAAAAGATGATTTGAGAAAAGAAATGTTAGGGTTTTTCATGAGAAAGAGGAAAAAGATGAAGGAATCCTAAAACCTAAGTGGCCCACTCTCTCTCGAGGAACATAAATGTGAAGTCTGTAAATTTTGTTTTAAAAATTAAATTTTGCGATCTGTGTGTACGCGGAGGAGCCAAGAGATCCGCGTACAGAACACTCCTTCCATTAAATCACTCAACAAACGAAAAATATCTCGCGTTCTCCACTTCTTCCTGCCCTTTCTCTCGACACCCAAAGAACCCTGATTTCTCTCTTAGCTCTTGATGATTCAGCCATGGCGGTGATGCCAAAGACCGATGCCATCCAGATCCGCGAGGTCTGGGCCGACAATCTTGAACAGGAATTCGCCCTGATCCGCGAAATCGTCGACGACTTCCCCTTCGTCGCCATGGACACCGAGTTCCCTGGCGTCGTGTGCCGCCCCATCGGATCTTTCAAATACACCTCCGATTACCACTACGCGACCCTACAAGCCAACGTCGGCATGCTCAAACTCATCCAACTCGGCCTCACCTTCTCCGATGAAGACGGCAATCTTCCCACTTGCAACACCGGCCTTGGCTGCGTCTGGCAGTTCAACTTCCGCGAGTTCAACATACAGCGCGATGTTTACGCAACGGATTCGATCGAATTACTCCAACAAAGCGGCATCGATTTCTCCAAGAACAGCGAGCATGGCATCGATGCGCAGCGATTTGGTGAGCTTCTTATGTCTTCTGGAGTGGTTCTTAACGAGAATGTGAACTGGGTAACGTTTCATAGCGGGTATGATTTCGGCTATCTCTTAAAGGTGCTTACTTGCCAGAATTTACCTGAGACTCAAGCTGGGTTTTTTAACCTTATCAGAGTTTATTTCCCGACTCTTTATGATATCAAGCATCTGATGAAGTTTTGTAATAGTCTTCACGGTGGGCTTAATAAGCTCGCCGAGTTGATTGATGTGCAGAGGTTTGGGGTTTGTCATCAGGCTGGATCTGATAGTCTTCTTACTTCTTGCGCTTTCAGGAAGCTTAGGGAGTCTTATTTTAATGGTTCGACAGAGAAATATGCTGGTGTGTTGTATGGCCTTGGAGTGGAGAGTGGACTGAATAGTTGAAACTGTTGGAATCTATAAATACGCAAAAAAAAATCTGAGTATAAAATAAGATTGGAGTTGTAAAAGTGAAGTCTTGTATATTATTTGATTTTTCTCTGTATGTGCTGTTAAAATCTGTAAATCAAAATGATTGCTTTCCCTTGACATACTCTTGTGATGATTTTTAGGTATTTGTAGATTTTACATATTATATTCTAGGGATTTTGAATTTTTGTCATAATTATTAGTCAGATAGATTTGTACTTGTTACTGGGATGTTTTTGAGGTTATGCTCTACTGATTTGAGGAAGTGCCCTTTTTTTTCACAGGAAGATTTACATGCCACACAATTCCTATGTATTTACATATATCTAACATCAAAATTTTGATTTTGACATTTATGCCACTTAACCTGCTTGAGAAGGTGTATTTCTCTTTTTACAAGTTAACAAATGTGATATGAAATAATTGAATGTTAAAAATGTAAAAAATTGAAGTTTAGGTTTTACATATGCAAATTCATAAGAATTGCATGGTATGCATGTAGATGCTCTTTTTTGTATACTGATCATGTTAATGTGAGAATTCTTGTCATTGGTATTTAGAGATGGATTTTCTTCTATTTATTGCTATTTTCGAGGGGAAAAGCTTTTTTAGGATATCTTGATATGTTCTGTATAATGATGGGTTAATTTTATTTCTTGGGTTCATAAAAGCAAATGATAACCTGCTCTACCATGATTTTATGTAGTCCCGTTGATTCTTTTTTTTTTTTTGCCATGTATATTCTTACGATTTTCAGATACTTAGCTGGATTTATCTTCTGTTATGCAGATACTAGGAAAATTTTTTCCTTAGATTTCATGTAATCCCATAGATATCAAGAAAATTTCTTTCTGGGATTTCATTTCATATTTTTTCTGTCATGATTGCTTTTACATGTGTAATAATTTAATTGTATTTTTTAATAGTTTTGTTCTATATGTTTTCTAAATTTAGTATATTATTTGATGGTTGAAGTGGAGGAATGCATTAGACCTATTGTGTGATAGAAAAATACTACTTAGACTTAAAAGGAAAATCTTATAAGATGGTGGTGAGTGGCTTTACACTTAAGATAAAATGCAGAACGAATATATCCGTGAAAGTGTTGGTGTAGCTCCAGTGATAGACAAGATTATAGAGTAATTTTAGATGATTTGATCACATTAAACGTGGATCATATGAAGATCCGGTTAGGAGAGTAGATATTTTAGATTCAATTTATGTTATGAAAGGTAGTGGTAGACCTAAAAAGACCTGGGCATGTTCTAGAAAAAAATGATCTTAATTTATGATGATTAAATGAAAATTGACACTCAATAGGACACAATGGAGAAAAAGGATTCATGTAGCCGCTCCCACATATTGGGATAAGGGCTTGTTGTTATTGTATATAACGTGCGACGCATGAAATCAATGTCACATGTAACTAAAATAGCCTCATCCTGATACAAAATGTATCCGGACGCCTTTCATTTAATGTTTTTTCCATTTTATGGTGGTTTGACTTTTTATTTTTTTCTGAGATTTCATTTCATAACTTTGGTCATGTTTACTTGTAAATGACTGTTAATCTAGCTATATTATTCTTTAAATTTTTATATATCATATAACATGTGACTCATGAAATCAATGTCCATTGTATTTAAATTAGCCTCATCCTGATACAAAATGTATCTGGATATTTGCATTTAATTGTTGTCCATTTTTGAGTGTTTTGACTTATATAGCATCTTTTGCATTGTCATGGAATGTGATGGAGGCTGTCACTGGAAGCTTGAAATGACTAGTTATATCATTTACGTTACATGAGATGCTGTTCAGTATTTCTTCTTAGGGGATGAAGTTGAGTATTGCAAGTTATACGTTATATACAATTTTTGAAAAAAACCTTCTTTTTTGTTACATGAGATGCTGTTCAGAAGCTTGCAATTTTATTCTTCTCGGTGTCTATGTCCTTCATGGTCTCCAAATGGCCATGAAGCTGGTTATCTCCTATCACTTTCCGCCAAATTTTAATCATGGTGTTTTTGTTCAAGGAGTTTTTAATATTATAAATAGCTGAATGTTTATAGTTCTAACCTCCATTAAGCAAATTGGCAACTTTTTCGTTTATTTTTCTCTCCCCATAAGCTACAGAAAACTCTCTTTGGCTTGTAACAGGCATTGTCTTTTGAGGTTAACAGTCGAAGTAATGATTTACTGCCTGTGTGTTTCATGATGTTAATAATAGAACTCACTAAAACATTCATTTTTAGATTCAATACCTATTGAAGGTATGTGCATCTTTTTTGTATTTCTTATCAATTTATTTACATATCTAACACCTAAACTTCAATTTTTACATGTGCGCCCCTCCTTACCTATGTATGAAAGTGTGTATTTCACATTTTGGAAGTTAAAATAGTGATATTTTGATGTGATATGAAAGCTTTGGGTGATGTAAATATAAAAAATAAACGTTAGGTGTTAATTATATAAATATATAGGAATTGGGTGGTTTGTATTAAGTGCCCCTTCTTAGTCTTGATCTCCAGTGAGCTTGGTCATTTCTGATGCTCTTCTTGATTAAATATAATTTTTGGACTAATCAATCCAGTCTATGTTCCATTTTCTGCCATCCATATATTAGCCCTGTTGGATTTGTACTAATAATTACATATATGAATTTTGACTTTTGAGTGAGAATTTGAAAAATGGATGAAAGAGAGTGCTAAATTTATAAATAGTAATGTTTCCGAGGGCTATGCATGTAATTTACCCAAGCCATTATTGTGCTTATCTATCGTACTGTTTGCAATCACCCTTCACTGTTTCCCCGTTATATTCCACTTCAAGTTTAAGAGGCCAAGTTTGAGTTTTATATTTTGTAATCTCATCTGTTGTGTTCTATTTTCATTTACTTCTCTTCTTTTCATTCATTTGATTTTTCATCAAACAGTAAAGAATAGAAATGCATATGTGCAATACAATTTCTATTTATTTACATATCTAACTTCAAACTTTGATATTTATATTTATGCTACCTTATATATCCAGAAAAGCTGTATTTCATTTTTAAAAGTTAATGAAATTTTTTGACGTCAACAGTCTCAGCGGCAATGTCCCAAGGAATTGGAAACAGTTTGATTATTATAAGCATGAATGAAGTCCTCTGAACCTTCTTAGATTAAGGGTCTGTTTGAGATAGCTGCAGCTTATTGAATAATCTTTTGATAAGCTGATTAAAAATAATCTGCTGATAAGTTAGGTGCTGTGTCTATTACAAATTTTTATTTTTTTTAGAAAAGTCAGACCGCTACCAAAAAGCTGTCACCGCACCTAGATAGGGGCAGTGTGAAAATGTTGTTTTCAGCGTTTTCAAAACGCATAAGCTGCCAAAACGTAGTTTACCCAAACAGTACCCAAACAGGTCAGGTGTGGTGTGTTTTCAAAACGCCAACGCACCAAATAAGCTGCCCCAAACGGACCCTAAGTAAGCTTGGTTAATAAGATCACTTTCTCGATGAAGGAAGACCCTAGCTACCTCCTTCAAATCGACTGAAATTTTGGAAAAAAATATTATATCAAAAGTACTGATGCAAAAATGTATCAGGACTCTAATCACTGTCAGTCACGTGTACAAAAATATGCAATCCCCTCTCACAAAAGTGTTATACTAGTGTTCAAGTTAGAATGCAAATAATTAACATCAATGTGTGCCATCGTTGGTGGGTGATGATTGATGAAAGAGAGTGCAGAGAAAGTAAAAATTGGTGTTAAGTTCACATGTCATTGGCATGCTACATAGGATGGGTGATAATGTATCATGCTCTAAAATTCTATTATTGTTGTTGCTACATAGAATCGTATGTTTATTGTTGCTAGAATCCTCAAAAGAATGTGAAAATAAAGTGTATGTTTAGGATTTTGAAGGAATATATGCTTTTTAACCATTGTGGTACATTGCATTGGTCAGTTTAGAGCTGCCAGTAGTTATGATTATGAGCATGTAAAATTTATGACTTATTTGAAGCTCTACATGGCATGTAGAATTTGTTAGTAATATTTTTAAGCTTCTAATTAAAGTTGGTGGACAATCTAAGCATTTGATGTCTTTGGAACTTGTCTCATCAGACTGCCCGATTTTGACCTTCGTTAATTCCAAAACATTTGGTTAGAATACTTGATGCTTTAATATTTAAAACTTGAATCAAAAGGCAATCTATGCATGCATAATTTTTTTTTATGGATAGCTTATCAAATTAAACATTTTAGTTAATTAATTAAAATAATAATTTACTATAGGATAGATGAAACTGAGTGAAAGTTTGATTTATCCAAGTAGTTGCTTGGATGGCAATATTTAATAGAACTAATTAGACAACAAAAGGAGAAAAAAAGGTAGCTAACTTTTTTTTAAATATAAATCATTTTTTTTAATATTAGTATAGATATAAATATAATACATTTATTAAAAAAGGATAAAATATTAAATGATTGCTCAAAAGATTCGGGTTTTGTTTGGTGTGAAGTGTTGTTATCTCTCGGGAGATCCATCCGCTTACGATCCAGAGAAGTTGTTTTGGCTGAATCATGTGTTATGGAGAGTATTAAAATTTAATGATTATAAATTAGGAAGTGTGTATATTATGAAGATTGATATTTGATAACATAATTTAGGTAGATCTGATTATATGATATTTTTATATTGTGAATTAAAATTTGAGATATGATCTTTCCTGAAATATTCTTAATTTTGTATATGCTAATCATCTCTTATTTATATAAGAAATTATGGAGGATTCGGGTATGTTAATTTGTAACCCTAATTTAGCCGATTTTTCTTCTTCTAACATGTTGATAGTGAAATAACCTCTCCCCGTGAACGTAGGTGAATCTGTGTCGAACCATTAAGTCACACTGTGTTTGGTTGTTAGTTTATTATATGAATATTTTCCTCATTATTTTGCACAATAATTGGAATCAGAGCTATATTGGAGATTTTGGTGATGAGCGGTTGCAATTCAGGCAAAGTTGTGGATGCAAGATAGAGATTGAAACAAGTTAGGTTATAAGATCTGGTGGAGCCATAGATAATAACATCTTGTCTAGTACTACAACATTCATCACGATTGTGGAAAAGACATAGATGCTTCAAGTGGTTATGCATCCCATCAAGATCGAGAAGATGAAATTTGAAGGCAAATGAAACATGCATGTTGTGGTGCGAGATGATAGATGTGTTGTGCTCTTTGAATATGTAGAAAATTCTTGATATCGATGAACGTCCTGAAAAATATTAGAAAGAGATTGGTTGAAGATGAATTAAAGTACTTGCGGCTTGATTCAAAATTGCTTATTTGAGGAGATTAAATATGGGTTGATGATGGACACATTTGCATGAAAATTGTGGAGGATGTTGGAGAACAAATATCTTATAAAGAGTGTGGATAATCATTCTCATATGAAGCATCAACTCTACAAGTTTCAAATGAGACATGGGCTTACTATTGATGAGCGTCAAGGTTGTCAAGCCGATTATGAGTCGGTCTCAAAATCGTCTAAAATGGAATATTTTGTTTGGATCGAAATCTACTGATTTTGTTTGATTTCGAGCCATCTCCACCTAAAATTGAATTAAGCTCGATTAGAACCAAAATCAAAATGATATGGCTCAAATTTGGAATATTTAGATCCATTCCAATCAAAATTGGCATGATCCGGTTCAAAATTAAGACAATATGGCTCAAATTGAGTTATTTGGAACCTTTTCAGCTCGAAATTAGCTCATAGCTCGTTATATTTAATTTTATTTAACATTATATATAATTTTATAAATAAAAATAGTTTGAACTAATATGGAGAAAGTTTGAGCTGATCATTGTATGGCTCAAGTTGGCTTGAAAAAAATTTGATTTAAGGTTTTGGCTCATATCATGACTCGTTTATTTGGTCCAATCTTGATTCGACCTAAAATTTGAATCATTTTTTGAGCGATTAATGATCTTCAAGCTAAAGTCATAGTTGTGATGAGTACTTGAATGATTTTACAAAGCCTTTGACATATCTTTAAATTTGGATGAGGAAGTTAGAGATGAAGACAAGACACTTCTTATATTGAATTTGCTCTTGGATAATTAGGAAAACTTCACGATGATGCTCATTCATGGGAAGGATGTATTGAATTATAGTGAGGTGGCTACAATATTGTTGAACCATGAGTTTCGTTGAAGGGATAAAGAATCCATGAAGATGGAGTTGATTGTGGCGCTTACATCCTAGTATGGCAGATTCGATAAGAAGAACTAGACATATAATTATAGTGAGGTGGCTACAATATTGTTGAACCATGAGTTTTGTTGAAGGGACGAAAAGTCCATAAAGATGGAGTTGACGTAGGCACTTACATCCAAATATGACAGATTTGATAAGAAGAAGGACTAGACATAGAAGGGTGGTAGTAGCGATACTTCTTAAAAGTAGGACAAGTCTCGTGGGCAAGATCTTGAGAATAAATTAGTGTGTTTTCTGTATAGTGACTGGTCAATGGAAGAAAGATTGTCTAAAGTTAAAAGAAAAGGGAAAAAGAGCTTTTTATAACGTGAAAGTCAATCTTATTATGGATAGGTGTGACGAGGAGGATTTAGACATATCTTTATCTGCAGTTTATCACAATTTATATACATGTGATTTATGTTGGATTTTAGACACATATGCTACCTATCACATTTTTTCCCATCGAGGGTGGTTTTGTACGTACAAGAAATTTGATAGTGGTGTAGTGACTGTGGACAACGATCAAGTTTGTCGTACCATTGATGTAGAGAGCATTTTTATCAAGATGCATAATGCTACTATGAGCGTGCTAAATAATTTTAGACATGTTTTAGAAATCAAGAAGAATTTGTTGTTAATTGAGGCCTTAGAGGCCAAAGACTATAAGGTAGTTATTGAGGCAGGAGTTCTAAAGATATTTCATGTAGAATTGATCTTTGTGAAGGGAGTTTGACATCACAACATATACTATCTTTATAGTAACATGATGACTAGAATGATTTTTGCTGATGATGATTCTTCCGACACCATTATGTTTTAACATATGTGGCTAGCTCATGCTAAAAAGGCTTCACTTCAGACTTTGGTGAAACAAGGATTGATCAAAGGAGCGAGCATTTGCAAGCTTGATTTCTATGAATATTGTGTGTTTGACAAGAGGACATGGGTCTCCTTTAGAATTGTCATCCATAGTTCAATATATATTTTTGAGTATGTTCACACAGATGTTTGAGGCCAAATGAAAATGACATCATTTGGTGGGTGGAGATATTTTGTCTGTTTTATTAATCGTTACTCCAGATATGTTTGGATGTACCCTATTAAACACAAAATGAGGTGATGAAGATTTTCATTACTTGGAAGAAGTAGATTGAGACTCTGATTGGAAGAAAAATTGGTTTATCAAATCAAATAATTGGTGTGAATACATATCAAATGCATTTTTGCAAGAGTGCCAGAGAGTTGGGTCAGAGCACCACTTCACTATTTGAGAGACAACAACAGGATATGGCAGCAAAGAGCATGAGCCAGACTTTGGTGGAGAAATTTTAGTGTACGTTGCCTAATGATGGGTTTGATAGAGTCTAATAAGCCAATGCCATAGACTATGTTTGTCACTTGGTGAATCGTCTGTCTTTTGCAGCCATTGGGAAGAAGACCTTAAAGGAGATGTGATCGTGGCATCATGCTAGTGATTATGAGCACACGAGGGTGTTTAGGTGTCTGCTCACTACAATGTGCAGAATTATAAGCTAGAATATGGGAAAAAAAGACTATATTCATTAGTTTTAGGCGTGGAGTCAAAAGCTTTAATCTATAAGATCAGTTAGAAAGGAAGACAATCATTAGCAGGGATGTTACATTTGATGAAGTAAGCTCGTTGAAGCCTTGAGACTCAAAGTAGGTGGAGAGTTTTACTATGACCATAGATAGGCAATAGAAGTTAAAGTTTGATGCAATTTCATTTGTTCCACAGAGGTCATCCACTCCTACTTAAACATCTGATCCAGTTGTCGCTCATGAACTACTACTTAACAGTGCTATGAGGAGTTGAGAAATGATGATGAGGATGAGATTCCTTCTCAAGAATCTATAACTAGGAGAAGAACCATACACCAGAATATCCCAAAACCAACTTGGTTAAGGGATCACAATGCATTCACACTTTTTGGTCACTGAGGCTGAAAACCTTTGTCATTATACAGAAGCTATGAAGAGCTGTGTTGTACTCACTTTTGTGAACTCATAATTCCCCATAAATATTCAAAATAAACTTGAAATAAAATTTGCCAAAAGGAAATCAAATCAATTAACTTCAATCTAATCTTAAAGTGGGACCGATATGCAATTTGAGAGGGGCGTATAATGAAACTATCATTATATGCCATGAAATTATTGTTTCCTCCATGGATCATTGTAGTGCTTCTAATTTCATGCTATGAACTACATTTTGCTTACTACCAATATATGAATAGCGTGAATTAAATTTCAACAGTTACCAGACAACTTTTTACGTGAAATGTTGCCTGACAAACTTTCATGCATGACAATTCGTCAAACATAGAATTTTTTAATGGTGTCATTTTGCAAAACAGACTCCACAAATGCGTCTGGATTTTTGAAATTTTAAACACTTAAAGATGAATTTAAAAACTGAATGAAATGAATTGAAGCTATCATTTTATTTTTAGAATGAAAAAATGTCGTATGGGGCCTACCTGAATTTAATAATCTATATCAAGACGAATCTCACTGTTATATAAAGCAAAAACTCTAAAACGACATCTAACAAAATATCTGAATTGGAATTTACTTTAAAAGTTATGAAATTGTATCGAATTCATGATAGCCCACCAAGATCCACAATCTCAATTACATGAGCGGTCAAAAGGCAAAACTAAAAGCTTACAAATATTTACAGAAATCTTAACAATAACCCACCCTTGCAAATAATGACAAGTTCCCCTAAAAGTCAGTAAAAATTAACAAACCGGAAATTCCTGCATGTGCTTAGACCAACGTATTAGATTCTTGATCACACTGTCCGAAAATGTTGTGGGTTAAGCAAATGCTAAGCTTAAATCAATTATGCCCTAAAATATGTGGAAATTTATTTTAAAAAAAACTTGAATCAATAAACCTAAAACACTCGCATGTGCTCTGTTGCTTGGTTTAACACTCTACATTTAAGCGTCTAAATATTTTGTGTGGGTATATGCTTAAGCTCAAATGAAATCCGCCATGAAAAGTGTGTAAGACTATTTAAAAATTAACTCAAGCTAATAAGTTTGAACATTCATATGTACTCGGGTGATAACCTTGAGTTCTTAAGTTTAATCGTTTAAGAATATTGTGCGGCTCAACCATATGCTTAAGATAAAGTAATTTTATCTCAAAAAGTGTGCACACAATATGAATATTTGGAAAAATCTAATTTTCATATGTCAAATTCAAGTATTTGTAATTATTTATGCTTTTAAGCTGGTTGCCTTGCTTACAGGACAAGGTTGTAAGCTTCACACTTTGGCTTGTCTGATCCTCCTCCGGATAAGTATTGGAGCTGATAAGACCAAACCCTAGTTCAATCCTCCTCCCTATAGAGACTATATCTGAGAAGACTGAGCCTTTACTTGGATCCTCCTCCTCATAAGGACTTAGGTCAACATGATTGCAAATTTTAAATGAAGTCAAGTAATAATATTCCCTGATGATGGGCATACTCATTACACATCTCAACTTGAGGGGCTTATTTACAAGAGACAACATTTTAAATCACAATGTGTATATAATGATCGAATGAAAAATCTATCACCAAAACACTTTAAGCAAAATTCATCCACCATCTACAGTCATTTGTCGGGGTGGACAAATCTAATACTCACTCAAGTATATAAAGAGTTAATGTCATATTAAGTATAATATTAAATTCAAACCCGAAATAATATTGTGCCAATAAGGATGTGGCCCAAGTCCTTTGTCCATGTGGTTTGACCTGTAGGAATCACAAAGAAAATGATTATGGTTAAAGCTCTCTTACAAGATAATTTGGTCAGTAGGCTTTCATTTGGGGGCTTGACCATTATACATCATCCGACGGTTTGACCATTAGGATCCACTATACAATTATCACGGTTGTAGTCGTATGTTACCCAATGACAATCTTTTCTTTTGAGTATTGAATCATAGGGTATATTTGATAAGGCATGAATCCCTCTGTAATCTAAGTTTGACTTAGATTAGTCTCCATAGTTAAGCATTCATTCCAGGTTTGCAGGGTTTACTTGAGCAAACTGACCCATGATTGCTGACAAGAATATTTATGTCAGGTTTGGTGACTGCCTCTGATCCATTGACTAAGTAGACCAGAGACCATGAAAAATCGGGATGATATAACCATGAGATCTTGATCGGGTTTGCCATCATCCCCCACCCCCTCAATGTGCTTTTATGTTAATGATGATACTTTTCATAACTTAAATTATAATTTTTTTGTTACTATATGCTAAGTTTGAATACTTTAACACCTAATGACTAGCTTTAATCAAATTTTCTCTCTTGTTATTAGAAGTAATTAAATATAAGAGCTTGTGCTAATGGAAAACCTCTAACCCCGAATCTTAATGACCTAGCAAAATGAGGGTGAAATCTCTAGCTAGTTTTTTCCCTACTATCTCACATGCCTTCTAAAATTTTGACCTAGAAATTAACACACATTAAGCTCTTGATTTTATTTTGGTGTTTTCTAAAATTTCAGTGCTTAATAAAGATCCCTTTAAAGCATAACAAAAGTATAATATCATCATATTGCTCTCTCTCTCTCTCCTATAAAAAGAGATATCATTTTATGAATAAAGGAGGACGATGATGATGTATTATTTTTTGTTCCTGTTCACAACTCTCTCTATCTCTGTCTCTCTTTATTATGTTATATTCCTTGAGTGTGATTCATAAACAAATCAGGATTCAACAACATATATATCTATTATAAGACTAACAGAAAGACAAGTGTAGATGCCTACTAGTTTAATTTTTAATTTCTTCATGTAAATAAATAAATAAAAATTCAATGTCGTTCCAAATGGGTGGTTATGAGATATAAATAATGCTAATATTTTTATTGCACTCTATGTAATGATCATGGTGCTAAAAGCATATATCACGGGATGAGAGGGGATGGATTTCATTCAAAATATTCTAATTTAATTGAATTTAAGGTCTAAGTATATAGTAAGTTTAATTGTTAATTATTATAAACTCAAGGGAGGACATAGAAAGGATTTTAAGTTTATAGTAAAGCTAATTTACTTTAATTTAATTTCAATTTTATATTTGAGATTTCTTAAGTAAACTCCTTTCAATAGTGGAGGAATTTATCAATGTTGAAAAACTCAACTTTATTTCCTTGAATTGATTCCCTATAATAAGACATAATCTTGTTGATACCCAAAAAAATAAGATTTGTAAGTATTTATTTATTGAACCTTTCGATTAACTACCTTAAGCACAATGGTGGAGCATAAAACCTTTCTATTATTGAGGAGCATCCGTCACACAAAAAATTTTACTAAATGTTTTAATATCATAAAATACACTTAAAATTTACCAAATTAAAATATATAATAAAGATTAATATTGATTATATTTTTATTTCATAATTAAATTTATAACTGTTTTAAAATTTTTTGAGAAGATGAAAATCTTAAACTTACATACTCATGGCCTTTTTTATTTTTTTATTTTATCACTTCTCTCCTTAAATTTTAGTTCCACCACCACTAAAGCATATAATAATTTTTGTTTTGGTTGGTTTTTTGAGAGCATTATATTAGTGCCAAAGTTTTCTAGCCGTCATCTCTAATTTGATTATCATTATATGGAAAATATAGAAATATTATCAAGTGAGATTTATGAATATATACATAATTGAAATGATTGATTTATGATTCATGAGAAGATGAATTTATAATAGAAGATTAATATATACTAATATGATTAGAAATTATAGCATGTACAATTTATTGATGAACAAAGAAAATGAGTACATGAAAATGAACAAAAGAAATACAAATCAATTTTGTTATAAAAAAAGGGAAGAATAATAGTACTATTTTGAATTGTACATCTTATATAAAATGGTGTGTTCTTACATGTTGTGTTATCCAGTAGCTACTATATATTGGCTAAGGATTGCATATATCAGCTTTAGAGTAGTAGTGATCCAACAACGAAAATTCATATGGTGCTCTAATAATAGTATCTTTTGTGATATGTTATTGAATATCTTTGTAATATTGTTACAGTCCCCTCAACAATTTCATGATATAATTTTAGAGCTCCAAGTTGATCAACTTGATACTCAGATGTAAGAATAAGTTTGTTAGTATTGATTTAGTAAATATGTTGAACAAATGATATTGGGTAGAGATGTTATGGATAGTGATGTAATTCAATATAATGTATTTCTTGATGAAATGTTAGTAGGTTTTTATGTGTTTTTTTATTGTATGAAACATAGGATTATTAACCATAACTAATACATATATTTTATGAAAGCAAAGGGAAGTGATGATAGTTATATTGATATTGAATTCAAGTTGGAGGTGGCATAACCATATAATGTTTGTGGCTACCATCAAAAGGGCTCAATACTTTGTAAATATAGAAAAGCTTGTAACAATTGTTTGCATCTTAATCCACTATGAGAAGAGAGTGCATCCTAGGATATCATGTAGTCACTGGCCATTCTGAGTCAAATTAGATATGGAGGATCAATTCATCATGATATATTTGTAATCTGTTGGTGATAATGCCTTTATTATGTCAGAGTAGTTGTATTAGTTGTTTAAAGGGTAGGTGGAGAGGATGGCAGAGGGGATGATAGAGTTTGTTTATAGTGAATGCTATATTCATACAGGTGATTTTGTTAATTATTGTTGGGTGTAAACCTAATGTTGATGTAGTTGTGGGTTTAAGTTGTCAAGTTGATTATCCTCGGTTGGCTAGGATTTGGAGGAGGATAGACTTATGAGAGGTTTTAAGTATCCATCTAGCTCATTTGAATATTTTAGTAACATATTTAGATTGTTTAAGGGTCAATGTAAGAGGTTTTAGTGTCACATGAGTTTCCAAGAATATTGAAGGATCTCAGGTTTTATAAGTTGACAATTATATTGTAACTGAATAATAAGTTGTCATAACGCTTCTTGATTATTTTTGGTTAATAAAATATTATATGTGTATTTTAGCATACATATCTTGATATGATGAGTATTGTAGGGCTTAAGGGATGGGTTCTTTGAGCTAAATTTTTAGTTGGGTTATTAAGAGTGGAAGAACATGTAGTGTACCAGCATAAATGTGATTTTTTGAGACCATACACCACATTTTTGAATGGCGCGCATGGTCCACTTTTTGTTGATCATGAAAGCCTTGCAGTATTATATATGAACTATTTTGTGAAGGTTACCATGAAGAAAGACACTAAAAATGTAGAGTTGTGTGAATGATTGATGAGAAATGTTTATATGGTTAATATTTTAGACAAGATGTTGAATGTCTTTTCATGATTATTTATTATTATTGTTCATATCCTCAAGCTAGAAGGCTGATTTATTGTTTAGTCATAGTGCGGTCAGACGTAATTTTTTTTGGTTAATCCATTTTAGTTGAGGATTTTTTATTTTGTTTAGGGGGATAAATGTCCAAGTTCCTTTAAAGAGAAGGGACTTGAAACTCCTCAAACAGAGGGTAGAAGGTTGGTCATGGATGGGCCTAATAGAGGGTAGTAGAGATCCTGAACTCATTTTGATTTTAATTTATCAGTTTTGAGATGAACTATCATGTGGTGAAAATAGGGTTGAGCAGGCTTAGTGTTTTGGTTAGAGCTTGATGGGGAGGATGAGTGTGTTGTTGTTTGAGGAGGTGATTGTACAATTGTAGATTTATTGGATGGAGAATTCAGAGTGGGGATATAGGGTGAGGCATTATGTTCTAGTGGTGGGACTTAGATACAAATGATTGTTAGTAGTGATGAGTAATTTTACTAAATTTGTGAGATCAATTGAGGTATTCATATCATGGAGTTGAAATGCAATAAAATTGTTTCAATAAAAGAACATGGTGGCACATGTAGGTGTAGCTAATTCTAGCAATATGACACTGGCAATCTCTGTGAAGTGATGCATATCCAAATATAACACATAAGAGTACTATGGCTGAGAATTTATTAAATGAGAGGGGTTTTAGCCAAGGGTAAAAGAGGCATCTCAATATATATGACCAAACAACTTGTTGTTGATGCTATGATTTCTATAAACCCTCATACAAATATAATGAGAATCAACTTTTAAGCTACTATTTTGAATGAGTTTAAATCTTTTTCATAGTAAGAATTTTTTCAATTTAGAATTTAGAAAAACTTCTTAATAATTGTTATATTTGTGATATCGTGATCACCTAAAAGTAAGTTGAGCAAAATTGAAAAGCAGCATGCAGAAACTAAGAATCATCAAAAGAATATCAGATAACATCCAACCATAGACGACAAAAAAAAACCCAATAATTATTTAACGTGGTAAATAAAAAGTATTATTTAAAATAAGTACAACAACATCCAAATTTGATGATTAAAACTTAGAAGTCGTTCATTCTCTTCAAGCACAAGGGAGATCCGCATTGTCAATTCTGAAAAAATAAATCAATAAATAATTAATTTTGCAAGCACTAAACATTAAGAAAAAAAATAAAAAAACAATTGAAGAACACTTTTATTTCATTTTTATTTTATTAAAATTTAAAATAAAACATGTTTAATATGCCCAAACATGTGGAATTGTTTTAAAAAAAATGCTCAAAATAATTAAAAATTTGTTTGTAGTGCTTAAAAAATAAATGGACTTATCTTTAAAAGTGAAAAAAATTAAAAATATGATAGAATTTGCTATATATGTTTATTTTTAAAAATAAAAAAAAAACAAAATTAAAAATAAAAAGCAATTTCAAATGGCTCTTCAACAAAAAGAAGTAATTTTATACATGAATGAGATTAGTTAATTTAAAAAATGTCAACCGCTATAATTCAACAACAACAACAACAAAAATCTAGTCAATTTATGCTTGTTGCAAGCTAAGGGTGTAAGGGAGAGCTTGAGCCACACTCGGCCTGAGCTTGACTAATTTTATCAAGCTGGAGCCTGCTTGTTCATCATAAAAGAGAGAAAATAATATTAATTTAAGGTAATGTTGTAATAAAATGACATAAAGAATGAACAATTAGAAGATAAATAATAACAAATCACTTAATATAAA
This sequence comes from Phalaenopsis equestris, assembly GCF_001263595.1. Taxonomy (NCBI): domain Eukaryota; kingdom Viridiplantae; phylum Streptophyta; class Magnoliopsida; order Asparagales; family Orchidaceae; genus Phalaenopsis; species Phalaenopsis equestris. The sequence goes on from NW_018164444.1 coordinate 76,851,623, forward strand.
GTTAAAAAAAAAGCTATATTTTTTTAAACGAATCGGCTCACTAGCTAACGAGTCGAGTCCGAGCTAGCTTGAGTTTGGCTTGTTAGCTCATCGAGCTCAGTTCACGAGCCGCTTATCCGGCTGAACTCGAACCGGCTCACGAGTCAACATGACTCACTTACACCGCTATTGCAAGCTAGAAATAGAACACTTATCCTCATGGTTGATTAACAAGGAAATAATCAACAAATAGCTGTTTGTAGTACATGAGACCGAACAACCACAATTCTAAGTCAAACTAATAAGAAATCAAATTATCAATATAAATTAATTGAAAAAGAAGTTAATTGATTATTTAATTTTAATTTTTGTAATACTTTCTTTAAATAAATTTCTATTAATTTTAAAAATAAATTTTGTGAGATTTACATAAATATCACAAAATTCTTATCTATTTACATATCTAACATCTAGAAACACTTTAGTGCTATGGAAGCATCAAAATATATACATGATCATTTATATTTTATTTTTAAAAAAATATTATTTAATGATATTTTTATGTGATATTAATAATTTTAATGTTCTGCAAATAGGTATAAAAGTTTAAATTTTGGATGTATAGATACCTAAGAATCATATGGTATGTATGAAAATCACCAAATGTTGTATTATTATTTATAAAAATATGATTAAATAGACACTTTAAATTAGAAGTATTTTTAGGTGTTTTCAAAATTAGGTGCTGCTTAAAATAAAATTAATATGAATTAAAATGAAAATTATGTGTATTTGGGACCCTAAGCATTGTCAACAACTTACCATTCAACCCGAACTATTGAGAATTTCTCAAAGTGTCAATACAATGAAAAAATACATTGGTCAGAGAGGAGGAAAAAAAACCGCCCCCGATGTAGCTTGCGTTCGAATTCCAGACGCAATATTTTTTTCCCGACCAAGAAGTATATAAGTGCCTTCAATCGCAAGTTGGTCGGCCAACCTGCTTTTACTACGACGGGCAAGATCAATATTCAACCGGGTGTCTCAACTGACCAACATTTAATTCGAAAGGCGCGGTCGCTAGTCAGCCGGTCGCCTCAGCCGGCTGAATTCAAGCAAGTCAACCATGTAATTACCGTCATATTAAAATTCAAGTTATAATAGATATTGTATAAAATCTATCTGATTAATTAGAGTATCAATTTTATTAATAACAGTTTCCATAAATGTTTTCTTTCTTTAATTGTACAAATACAACCATATAAGTAAGAGGTAAAATGACAAATAAATGGACCTCTACCTCGGTTCACTTTACAGTGAAGACTTATTCTACTCTCTTTCTTTTTCCTCATTTTTCCGACTGTTAACTCTTGAGACGTGTTCACAAAAGACAACTTAAGATTCAATAGGATATGTGATAGTAGAGTCGTGAGCGTGGTCGGGGGAACAGGAGAGTTGATGATAATAAAACAATCATAATCATGTATTGACAATCAAGGTTTTTTAAAGTCTGACAATCGTGGTCAAACTTTAACGCTTAAGAGGTTGCAGATAAGTGGTGATTGCTCGAGAGTAATGGCTAGTCAATAACGATTAGACAACAACGACCAACAATGAAGTTCATAAGATTTTTAAAGTTCAATTCATATCACTTTTTATGCGGATAAGCTCACCTCCTCAAGTCATTCATCTATAAATTTGTTAATATCAAAGTTGATGTGATTTTTAAATGAATTCCAAAAAATAACATAAGTCAAAATTTATTAAAATCAAAGTTTGTTTGTTAAAATGATCAAAATTGCTCATTTTACACCATAAAAATTAAATTTTTAATATTTTGTATTTCTATCTTATGTTAACATAAGTAAAAATATTGTAAATATCTCTACTTGCGTGAACTTACCGAGAATATTGGATTTTTATGGTATCGGCCGCATTGGGATCGGCCATGGCCTGAAAGCCCGGCTTGGAGATGCTAATGGCAGCGGAGCCACAATCAGGGCATGGAGCTTGTATGGTGACGGCCGCATAGGATTTCCCCCTGCAAGGCGAAGGTTGGCTCGGATTGGCGGACCCCACACACACTACACAATATTTAAGCCCGCACGCCGCACCATTGGCCCATAAGGCGGCGCCTGCTTTAGCTGCGTACACGGGGTTTGTTGGCGGATCAGGGCCTACGAGTTTCCCGGCCCGGTTGCATGGATTCACTATGCATGAACAGAATCAAAAAGTTAGAGATTTTACATAAATACCACCCAATATGTATGTATGTATGTATGTATGTATGTATGTATGTATGTATGTATGTATGTATGTATGTATGTATGTATGTATGTATGTATGTATGTATGTATGTATGTATGTATGTATGTATGTATGTATGTATGTATGTATGTATGTATGTATATGTATGTATGTACATATCCACACACACACACATACATATATGTATGTATGTATACATACACACCTACATATGTATGTACACACCAACATATATATGTATGTATGTATGTATATATATATATATATATATATTTATTTATTTATATATTTACATGTATATATTATATGCAATTATATATTTACATTATATATATATATATATATCAGTATGTGTCAGTTAATGGAAAAATTATTACATTCTGAGTTAGATACGTTTGGAGCCCAATGAATCACCTTCACGTGGAGCTAGTAGAAAAACAAGAACTCGTTTTTTGTGATCTAGCCCGGTAACACGGGAATATTCATCCATGTTATTCTGCATTTTTCAGGTATTATTGTGGTGGTATTGATATGTTATTGTGTTATTATAACAACGGAAATATTCACAGAATGCAATAATACATGAACACCACCACAGTAATACTTGAATAACGCAGAATAATATGGGAGGAATATTCCCCTGAGCTAAACCGATTTTTTTTTATTTTTGTCACCTCCACGCGGCGTGATTTCATTCGACCCCGGACGCATCTCTACTTTCTGAGTCCGGGCATCATATTTGTTCCAGTTAATGACATTATAAATGAAAGAAGCTTCTTCGTACCAGCTCTTCAAATAGTTAAATTTCAAGTTTTACATATGAACTACGCGGAAGAGAAATAATAGAATTTAATTGAATCAATAATTTATTTATTAAAAACTAAAATATAAGAATACAGATTAAAACATAAAAAAATATATATCAGGAAAAAAAATGTTTTATTTAAAAATTTTATGCATCAAATTTTATTCCTGACACAAATAAAAATTAAAAAAAAAAAAAAAAAACTCACATATTGCGGTGGCAGGGAAGAAGGTTGCAGTTCCTGGCTCGGCAGAAGCAAAGAATAGGTCGCACAGAAGCAAAGCCAACGCCAGCGCAATCTGCTTCTCCATTGTCAACGAAGTTCAAGTACTGCACAAAAATGAGGGACAGAACCCTTTTATAGAAAAATAAATCAGGGATATTTACATGCATACCACCCAATTTTTACATATTTACATTTTTAACACCTAAAATTTTATTTTTTTATAATTTGTATCACTATGGCTGTCAAAACGGCTCGTTGCTTGCGAAGAACTCATTTTTGGCTAGTTCTCTGAGTTAACGAGCCGAACACAAACAACACGAACAAATGTTTGTTTGTTTGTGTTCGGCTCGTTTTGGCTCGAAATAGTACTAATTCATTTATATATCTTTGATGAGCATTATTTTAAAAAAAATTAATTGACTACAAGACTACAAAGATTTATAATCAATTAAAAGTATTAACTAAGAAAATAGAATAAAAATTATTAAATTCGATTCAAATAATGTTTTAAATCTTGCCCCAATTCTTAATATTTTATGGCTACGTGATTAGGGTTGTCAAAATGACTCTTTGTTTGTAAACGGCTTGTGTTTGACTGGCTTAGCAAACGAGCCGAACACAAACACATTTTTTGAACTCGAAATATAAACGAGCGGCCTGGACTCGCTCGTGTTCGGCTCGTTTACATCCCTGTATATCACCCAAGTCTTTATGTCAGATAAAAAGTTACGAGCATTTTAGTTGTTAAAAAGTGAATTATGCATTAACATGCTGATAAGATGATATATATGTAAAAGTAAAGTTCAGATGTTACATGTATAAATACATAAAAAATAAGCGGTATTTATGTAAATGTTTTAAAATAAATAAATAAGAGGTCCGGCTTTGACTTTTTCTTACCTTATGATGACGCCATTTAATGTCATATTATTATTATGATTATTTTTATTTTAATTGTAGGTTTGGATTTGAATATTTGGCATTGCCCCTCGGCTACAAGGGAAGAAATCCTGCTGCAGTCCGGCCGGCGGTTGAGAGGACGGTGTCATCAAGAAACACCAAAAAAAAGCTAATTTGAGCCCGTATGCTATCAAACAAAATTAGAATCAAATTTTAATTTGAATTATAACATACTCTATTTATAAAATTGTAACTACTTAATCCACACAATTAAATTTTTAACTTGTATGTACGAAAAATGCCGATGATAGCAGAGATTGGCTAGCCACCTCATTCGGCCGACCACCCCACCCGACCGTCTGGCCACAACAACAAAAAGATGCCACACAAACGAAATATCAAATGTATGAAAAGATGTCATTGAAGACGGTAGCAGACAATAATAATTATTAACTCCCAGTAACAATAATACCAGATAAATCTCAGGGATAACAATAATCGGTAACCCTCAGAGCATAATAACTCGTAACTTCCTGGAGCAACTATGTAGTTTTATAGGTACTCTTATGATCTACAGATAATAGGATATTTTTTAATGAAAAGAGGATGATACCATTTGAGCTTTTCAACCATTTATGCATGCCTCTCTCATTCTCTTGTAACAACTTCTTTTAATGTATAAAATGGGTTTGAGAGCCCTGAAAGCACCCCACTTTGCTCCGTTGGGGCAATCATTGCATCTCTCCTCTCTCTCTCTCTCTCTCCCTCTCTCTCCCTCCTTCCCTCTCCCTTGGTTCCTACATTCTATGCCCTGGGCATGGTCAACAAGAATTTGGATTCAACATTGGTGCAATGAGCATGAATTGTGTTGTCAGCAAGAAGACGAGCAAAACCGAGCATAGAAAAACTTCAAGCAAAGAGCAAGGGGAACACACACAACAACGAGCTCACACCATATATTCCTCATCGCGAGCCATCTTCAAGAAGCTTTGCCTCTATCTGCATAAATCTTCAAAAATCTCTTTCACTTTCCTGGTAGATTCAATGGAGACCAAGCCTATGATTTTTCTCCCATGACGTGAAGGTTACCAAATCAATAAAAATCTCTAGCCGGACTCTTATTAAAGAAGACGATTTGACTGTTGACAATTCTGAACCGTCGAAACCAAAGAGTTTGTCATCAATATTTCACAACTCATCAACAGATTAACAATCCAAAAAGCCACGTTGTCCTAACGATGCAAAAGCTTAAAAGGGGAAGGGAGACGAAAGCAAGTAACAACAAATTGGTAGACTTTCCATGTTTTGTTTCATGCAAGAGAAAAAAGTTCCCTAAGGAACTCTTCCTCGAGGCAGTGATGCTCTTGAAGCGTTTGCGAGAAGAATTGTATCTAAATTTACAATCCTATTAGGTCCCGACAAGTTTGCCTTTTTGTCATCTGCTCAGGTTGGCGGCAGAGAAGCTTGGTTAGTGCCATCGAACATTGCTAAGTGGTTGCCAAGAAGTCACCTGAAAAAGGTTGGTCCGACTGGCAATCGCCTCTGATTGACCATTTCACCGGTCACCTCCGCTTGATCGCTGCTCAGGCCACCTCCGGCTGACCACTTGCTTTCGACCGATCACCTGCATTTGACTAGTTATATGCTTTCGGCCGACCATCTTAAAATTGGGGAAGATTTACTTACATATTACTCTATTTTTATATATTTTTCACTCAATTCATTTGTGCTTCTAGTAAGACACCTGCCTCCAACCGGTAGTTTGTCTCAAACTAACCATCTTATAACCTGAAAAGATTCACATATATACCACTTTATTCTTATGCTTATGTATGTACATAAATACTCACTCAATTTGTTTTCCAGCAATCTACCCTTTGACCATCAACTACCTCCGGTCAACTGTTGATCCAGTCACCCCCGACCGTCCACTTGCTTCTAGCCAGTCACTTGTCTCGGTCGGTTGTATGCCTGCAGCTGGTCATCACAAATCAGGATGACCTAAATACCTGAGCGATCGAAATATCCATACGACAAAAAATTCCAAGCGACCAAAATAGCCCATAATGATATTTTATATTTTTTCTGAAACATCTATATATAAATTCTTCTAACTATGTTTTTTAGGTTGGACATAGACTTGAAGAACTCGAAGAGTTCACAAGTGTCTGCATCTAAGCCGATACTTGGGAAACTCAAATTGACCTAGCAAATCAAAGACTCCCATTTGGGGGCAGCAAATCAAAGACTCCCTTCTGGGACGAGTAAATCAAAGACTCCCCTTTGGAGCAAATAAATCCAAGACTTCCCTTCAAGGCGAACACAATGACTCCTCTAATAGGAGAACAAATGAAAGAATCCCTTCCGATGAGAGCAAATAAAAGATTCTCTTCGAGGCAAATAAATGAACCAACACATACATTCATCACTAAGCAAATATCGTAAACAAATAGCCCGACAAAGGTAAAATAGTAAAACAAAGGTGAAAAAAAGTGGAATCCTCACTCTAGTTGCATATTCATGAATGTTACAATTTTTATGTCTTTTTCTTAAAAACAAAAGGAACAAAATAACACTATTAACTAAGTGACAGATGAAACCAATAAGGTCGACCAAAGATCACCTCAACCAGCCAAAGATTAGATAGCGACCAATATCACAAATAAAAAATAAATCTGAAAAAGCCTCAAGAGAGCACTTTGGGCCGAAAAAAATAAGGCACTAAGAGGCGCTGAAAGCCTGAAATCAAGAAAATATGATTATCGTATTTGCATTTTTGACTTATAAAATCTCTTATTCTTATACTAGCTTCACTTCAAAGAACTAAGAGACTTGGGGGCATTTATGTATGTCTGAAAAGTGTCAATGATAGCAAAGAACGGGCGGCCACCTCATTCAACCGAGCACGCTAATTGACAAACTAGTCACATCGTCGGATATACCCAACAATGAAAGGTTGTTAGCCATACAAAAAAAGTGCCAGAGATAAGAAAACATGTCAATAAAGACAATAATCACTGATAACTTCTATGAATAATAATAATTGATAATGCCCAGTGACAAAAAAATTGGCAACTCCTAGGGAAAATAATAACCAGTAACTCTTAGAGGTATAATAACTTGCAACTCTCACGAGTACTAATGTAATTTTTTAGTTACCCCTATGACCTATAATTAGAAGAATCTTTTTCATGTAATTGAGAGGAGGCCATTTGGGCTTTTCAACCATTTAGGCATGACTCTCCCATTCGCTTGTGACAATTCTTTTAAAATATAAAATGAGTCCGAGAGCCTAGTGAACACCCCCACTTTGCCACGCAGTGGGCAATCACAATATCACTCCTTCTATCTCTCCCACTCTCGCTCTTTTCCTCTCCCTCACTCTTTTTCTCTCCCTCGATCCCTATGCTCTATGCATTGAGCATGATCTATAAGACAAAATTAGATTCAACATAACTAAATATCAAATTTCATTATAATTCTCTTTTTTTTGGGCATTTACATACTTTACACACATTCTTATGTATTTACATATATCACATCTAAACATTTATATTTACAAGCAAACACTCAAATATTTAATAACTCATAAGAAATGATACCATTGTCACTTTTGAAAAATGAAATATATTTGTTCATAAATACTTTCAAAGCACCAAAATATTATATATGTATACATGATTGTTTAGATGTGAGACATGTAAATACATAAGAGGATTGTGAGCCACATATATAAAATTTTCTATTTCACTTTCATTAAATTCATAATGATTTCTTCATAATACGACTAAATAGATAACTTTGATTGTAAGAATAATTTGGATAACATATGCCTAAGTTTTCAGCATAACAAAGATAATTTAATAACTCTATCACTTCTGCAAGTCAAATGTTCAATAATATATCTCAACTTAAAAGACATTTTCTACACTGCCGCCCTAAAAATAAGTAATATGTCTCATCTTGAAAGACATTTTCTATCATGCAGCCTTAATAATCTAATATGATAATAAATTTGATTAATCTTGTCCATAGTGCGGTGGGTTTTAGTTTATTCATGAGATTTACACACATACAATTCAATTTTGATGTATTTACGTATTTGATACGCCATAAGGAAAGTTTCGCCTGATATAAATTTCAAGTCATGACATTATTCTTGAGATAATTATTAAAATAAATAACATTCAAATTTCGATTAAATGTTATCAAGAAGTTCTTCGATTTAAGCAAACTTATTGTTAAACTGGGCGGCTCGATGAGACAGACACGATGACACCACAATTGATCCAATCCGAGTCAAATCAAGAATAGATCAAACCATTAAATTACTTATGGAAGCTTTCAATACATAATTGGATGACCAAATGGATTCCAAATTTGACATTATTATGGTCAAATCGAGCATTTCGATAAGATGAATTCAACAAGCCTAAGATCACTAAATTCTAACATTATTAAGACACTTAAATGCCCATAAAACACCATCCAAACGAGAGAAGCTCACTAGGTCCCCCGATCAGAGTGGTCTTCCTTATTCGCAAATTGAGCTTTATGAATAGAGCCCTATCTCCATCTTAAAAGGTGACCAAGACCCTGAGTCAAAGTAAGATCAAACACTGGAGAAGGAGTTGAAGCCCATTATCGTTTCTACACCTAAGATCCAACAAACACCTCCTGTTCCTGCAGCCACTTACCACCATCAACCATCGCTCGTTAGCCTCCGTCGGCCACCGTCGAACACCATCGGCTACCACCTAGTATTACGGTGAAATCTCTTACGGAGCCACAACATGCGCTACATAATCCCAATGTGTGTTGTCAAACAATGAAGGATCCGGTAGAGCAGTGAATCACCTAGTAGGCCATGCAGTGATGCTCCTCAAAGATTGTGCATTGATTACGATAACTATTCTCAACTGTAGCCACTCCCAACAAATGTACAATGAACAGTGTATCCTAAAAAAGTGTGAAGTCATTTTTCTCTTGTTGGACAAGGACCTGTACATATACTCAACAATTCATAGTGGATTGCTCTGATTAAGCAAGACCCCGTGATATTTTTCTATTCCATGTTTTTCATGTAAAAACTTTTGGTGTCTCTAGTAGTTATTTTTTTTTATAGTGTTGGATTCTCATACAACACTAAGATGATATTTTATTACTCTACCATGAAATCTCTAGTAGACATCAATTTGACATCATTTAGGCAATTCCACCGATGAAGTACTTGTGAGACAAGTTGAATGTTCACTAGACGCAATACTCGCAACAATGAAGTGTACTTCTCCAACACTCATCAGTCCAGGGGAAAGTCACGGGGCTATGGGCCTTAGGCCTTTGCATCTTCCTACCTTGGGAGGCAGTACAGTAGTGGCAAAAGTGTCTCGATTCCTCCTTTGAATGATCAAGTGCGCAGCATGGAGGAGTCCCGACACTATCTTCTAGCTCATACGTGAGGCCCTACAGCTGATGCCCATACTGCTAGATGAAGCTTACTCCACCAACTTAATAGCTAATGAGAAATGCCACAATTGAACATAATCATCTATCTTGTGAAGTTCATGCTGAGATGGTGGCATTCTTGATAGTAGATGTTCCACTCATCTATCTTGTGAAGCTCACGTAGCACCGCCCCACCTAACTACTACTCATGATGATGTCATATGTGATGAGCTATGACACTCGATCTGCAAAGAGTTTCCTCTAGAGGGTAAGGATCGATTCCCCGCTCGCTGTAACTTTTAAGAACCCTCTCCCTTTTTATGAGGCAGTCCTTCAACGTCCCATCCTAGTAAGTTTCAAGCTCTCGAACATCGACTTTTACAATGGGGTAACTGACCCCTTCGAGCACATTGACCATTATCGAACCATCAAGCACATTCAGCATGTCTTTGATGCTCTTATTTTGCAAGTTTTTCCTGCCACTCTCAAGGGTCAAGCTCGCACCAAGTTCTAATCTCTCTAGAAGGGCACTATTAATACCTTTAACAAGCTTGTCAAATTATCTGTGGAGTAGTTCATCATAAATTGGAGGAATATCAAAGATTCATCCAATTTCTTTAGAATCCGTATGAACAAGGGAGAGTCCCTCAAAGACTACTTCCACAAATTCTCAACAAAAGCTCGCCAAATAATAGATATGGATCTTGACTTGTTGAGAGGAGTCTTTTATGGAGGGCTTCACCCAGGAACTTTCTACTCATCATTAACGAGAGAAAAGATTCACTCTTATGCTGATCTTTTTCATCATGTTAGATCTCATGTCATTGCATATGAGACCATTAATGCACATAAAGAGAAATTTGAGCGATTTTAGGGGCAAGCACAAGAGTAAGAATAGGGATGACAATCAAGCCTCACAACAAAGAAAAAGTTTGAATAGTAGGAGAATCATAACATCCCATCTTGGTCTGCAAACTAGCAACGTGAGCTTTCTAACTAAGTTTTTTATCACTACTCCTAGAGAACCATTATAGAAGAAATTGTGTTCTGATTAGATCACTTATGATGATTCTGACCTGAAAGGAATCCAACTTCCCCACCAAGACTCACTTGTCATCAACGTAGGGATTGTCAAACCCTGCTACAATATGAAGAGGATCATGGTCGACAATGGAAGATCTACCAATCTCAGTTTGGGACTTACAAGAAAGATACTTCATCACACATTTGGGCCACTATATGAGTTTGATAACCGACCTAGAAGAGTTAAAGGAATGATAAATCTCTTTATTACGATAGGAGACTCCCTCCGACAAATTATTCGCTCCATTTAGTTCATCTTTTTCAAGTCAAAATTAGTGTACAAATCCATCTTCAGGAGGACACTACAGTTCATCTTTGGTATCATCATATATGTACCACACCTCAAACTCATGTTCTCAGCCACTAAAGGATTGGTGTCGTGTGCAGAGATCAATAGATAGCGCAATCGTACTACCTCATGCAAGTCATAGCTGTTCTCACTTTTTTTGAGGATGAAGTATTGTTAGGCAATACAAACCACAATCGTCCCTTGTACATGATAGCTATGATATACAATACACCTTTGAACCATATCGTAGTTGATCTCAAACTGTCCGTTAACATTATTGGCATGTGCACTTTAGAGTTACTTTTGCTAAACACGCGATAGCTTTGATATGACTGGATCATGTTGAATAGCTTCAACAAAAAGGGCCAAAAGACCCTTAGGACCATAACCATTCCTCTCCAATTTTGAAAGTTCAAAAGTGAAGCCAAGTTTCACATCATCAATGAGAACACGTCCTTTAGAGCTTTGCTCGAATGACCCTAGATTCATGAACAATATAGTACCTTCGACCCTCTATTGGTGCATTAAATATATGCGTGGTGGAAAAGAGTTTTCCATTCCGGGTGATATCCAACCCTTTTCCGTGAATGAAGTCAATATATATGATGATGACAAGTATTATGTTTCTCATAATAAGGCATCTCTACCTTCTTTGAGCATAATGGAAGTTTGCAGGCCCCTCCTCTTCCTAGCCCTTGTCTGATCACATGCAAAGAGGTAGAAAAGCAGGAGGAAGGTTACCTACCCCACTCACAATGCATCCAAACATAAGGCACCCTACTATGTTGATATCTAAAGTCATCATATATGTTGATTTTGATACAAATTTTGTGTCAGAAGAGGCCATTAAGGTAAACAAACCTAGAGCATAATGACTCAAATGAGGAAATGCTATGGTAACCATCAGCGGTCATGGTCCCTCGTCTATCTAATTTGACTTTGGCGGATGAAATGTTGACCATTGGTCCGATACCACGAGGCCACCATAGGGATATGACAGTTGCTCATGCTTCCACAATTAAGGATCTCAAGACATTTTATGTACCTTCTAGACCCAGGTCTAAGGAGAATGACATTTCATTCTATAAAGTTGATTCTCATGTAATCAACACTAATGTATTGCTTTTATATGACGATAATGAAAATATAGAGGACATACCTCCGCCTTTTTATTGTTTGCCTCTTTTCACTAGACTCTTGGAAAATGGGTTGTTGCCCGAACGGTGGTCTGTTTGCCTAGCTAAACTGTGCAAGGCTATGTGGCAGAAGAGACCCCTATAAGACATACTCGATCTAGGATATATCAAAAAGCAGGGTGATGATAACACCCTCAATGCCTCATGTATGACGTTCTCCTTACCTCATAATAGTGAGGGCACTACCTCTCATGATGAGGAACTTGAGGTCAAAGATGGCCCTCCCGAATTAGAGGATGACGAAAAGTTGATTAAGTCAAATTAGGCACAGTTGATGATCCTTGTCTTACTTATATTAGCAAACTCCCTTTCTACTTCTATGGCTAGCAGAATCATTGAGATTATCAAGGAGTTTCAAGACTGCCTTGCTTGGAGTTATTCTGAAATGCATGGTTTAGCTCCAGAGGTTTTCATCCATAATCCATCCATTGATCCAACTGTCGTTCTAGTGAAACAAACCCCTCTGAGGTTGTAGTCTGAGATTGAGTTTAAGGTTATTGAAGAAACCTAGAAGCTCATCAAGGCTGACTTCATTAAGGAAGTCTCTTAATCTACTTGGCTTGCACATATCGTACCCATTAGAAAGAAGAATGATCATATATGGGTTTTCATTGATTTGCCTAAAATACCTCTTTCCTCTAGCGGCACTGGAGTTGATGGTAGATGTCTCCTCCTCACATGCCATGTCATTTTTGGATGGTATGTTTGGATGCAATCAGTTCTGGATGTCCCTAAGGGAAGAGTAGTGTACGACATTTCGTACGCCCATTGGCATCTTTCGCTATAGAGTTATGCTCATCGAATTGAAAAATGTTCGGGTGACTTATTAGCGTGCCATGACCCATATCATGGATGACTTCCTATATCACGAGGTCGAATGTTATGACAATGATGTAGTTGTCAAAAGTCATTCCAAAGAGGATCATCTTATATCTAAGTATTGTCATTGAACACCTTAAGAAATACAATCTAGAGATGAACCCATTGAAGTGCACATTTGATGTGTCTTTCAGAAAGTTCTTGGGCTTCATAGTCTGACATAGGAGCATCAAGATTAACCCAAGTAAGATTAAATGTATCATAAAGATGGAGCCCCCTAAAAGCATAATGTAATTACACTCCCTTTAAGGGAAGCTATCATTCATTAGGAGGTTTATTTCAAATCTCTCTAGGCATTGTAGACCTTTTTTGTCCTTGGCCAAGAAGTATGCCTGTTTCCACTGGGATAAAGCAAGTCAAGATGCTTTGATGTTATCAAGCGTTACTTACTTAATCCCTTTGTTTTTGGTCGCTCCTATCTTAGGGAAGCTACTTATACTCTATATTTCTACTTTTAAAGAGTTAGTAGGAGCCTTGTTAGCCCAGGTTAATGAAGTCAGAAAATAGGGTGCCTTATATTACCTCAGTAGGTGTGTCATCCCAGTTGAACCCCAAAGACATTGACTTTCTTTGGACTCCTAAATCTATCTCTTTATAGCCTACCACTACAACCTACGTGGTTTGTAGTTTGTGTAACTCTTAACACTAGTTCCAGTAGCCTATAAACAACATCACAGCTCACTACTATGACTTATGTGACCAAATACAACATACATGGTCCAGTAGCTTCGGACTCCACCCTACAGATATTATCTCAACTCACCATTATAACATATTCGATCAACTACGATATGCATGGTCCATAGCCCCAATTCCAGCCTCTGCGGCTTGCAAACATCACCATAACTCATCACTATGACTTATGTGACAAACTATGAATGTACGCGGTTCACAGGTCATGCGGCTCTTGACTCCAACCTCTACACTTTACAAACATCATCACAACTCATTATTATGTCCTACACGATGAACTACGACCTATGTAGATCACACCTCATGCAACTCCTGACTTCAGCCTCTATAACTTGTGAATGCCATCATAACTCAGCACTATGACCTATGTGACCAACTACAACCTACATGGTCTACAGCTCGTCACCTCCTGAATCAAAGCCCAACAACTATGAATGTCATCACAACTCACCACTGTGACCTATGTGACAAACTACATCCTACATAGCTCATAGCTCTTACAGCTTTATACTATGGCCTTGGTAGCCAACTGACGGTCTTGACGCAACCATCTGTGGCACACAAGACCAACTACTACCATGGTTTTTCATTATGGCCAATATGACAATCTCTATAACCATCACCTACAACATTCATGATAGTCAATTGTCATCATAACAATTAATTATGACCATTGTAGTCTTGGGTCTTTTTGGAGAGGTTTTGGTAGGATGGTTGAGTGAGAAAGATTAACTAGGTCAAATCTAAGCAGAATTAACCAATGTTAGCAATTTTGTTCTAGATACAAAATAAAATTTAAAAATTTCACTTTAAAATGATGACAAATATCCCAAACCTTATGTCTAGAAATTTTAATAATGTTGGATTTGCATAGATATATTTTTTATAATTATAAAGTGGATAAACAAAATTGGAAACTACACAAAAAAACAAATTATGATTTGGATTTTGGTTTTTTTGACTATACCAAAAAAAATAAATGACTGAAAAGTTGTATGGAAATTAATCTACAAGGGATATAAATAAATTCTAAGATTTTGTTGTTGTTGTTTTTTTAAGTTCATTAGGTCACACAAACAGATCCAAAATTCTAGCTATGTGGGATTTTAGACATAATTCTAGCCAACCTTTATAAGGGGGATTAAAAAGAGATCTATGTAGGAGAAAAATGGATGAAAAAGAAACAATTGACTCAAAATATTCTTCAACAACACATAAACACTTCTCCAAAAGAAACCACAAAAAATAGAAGTTAGGCCAAACTCACCAAAGTCTCGTGGTGGATAATGATCTTCAAACCATTTCTCTTTAGGAAGCCACCAAGCCCCTCCATCATTTGTCTTCCTCTCAAAAATTTAAAAATTTCTTCACAACAACACAAACATTTCATTCCAAAAAGTGCCTATAACTAAAATTTAAGACACGCACAATACCACTTTCCTTACCATTATCACACTACTTTAGTAACTATCTATTTCTCGCACTCATCCACTCTGTGCACTCCCTTACATAGCCATTCATTTACTTCCCCACTACTATGGTTGGCCATTGGTTTGACCACCCATGGTTAGCCCACAAATAAATCCACCACACTTGCTTCAAGACAAACTAATCTATACACATGCCTATCACATAATTTTCACAAAATACAAAAAGTTAAATACAAAACAAATAAATTACATATCAAAATATATGAATTTTTTCTCAGGTTTTAGTTTTTTTTTTTAATTTGGATCCTACTGTTTTGTCCACCTGAATATAAAGCATCTCTCTTAAATCATGCTATAGTTGTGAGCCCCACCTTAGTGCTTATGAATCCCACCTTGGGTTAACTCATGTGCTTCTGAGCCCCACCTTGGGTACACCTCCTATGGTTGTGGGCACCACCTTCAAGTTAGCATGATGTGTCACATTAGAGAATTTCTTCTTCATCTTATTATTCTTTTCAGTCCTCTAAATCATTCTCAATTTAAAATCTTCTTATTCCATAAATTTTATCTCATTTTCTCTCGAGTGCTTCAACCTACAAAAAAAAATCAAGAACCAAGAAACTTAAATTTCTTTTTAAATGAAATGTCATTATCTATCCAATATAAAGCTCCCATATGATCAACCAACATTTCTAAGAGGATTTAAACAAAAGGTTTTTTTTTTTATTTATTTGCAAATGAAGTTAACTCAATACTAGTAAGTTTACTATTATATATTCACGTGAGTAAAATTATATGGATGGATACACAATAGGTGATAATTGTTTCATGGATGCTTTAATGTTGAGTCATTCATTAAATATATCAATTTTAAATTGTGCTCAACTTGAAATTAGCAAACCCCTAAAGTCTTCTAATAATTTGGCTACATTTTAAGCTAAAAAGAATAATTCAAATGATAGAGAATATATGGATAATTTAATGTCATGCACAAGTTTGTCTTTTACTCAGTTGTAAGTTGGGTAGCTATTTGAAAGCATAGAAGATTTGAAGTAGATTTTACATATATTTGTAATTAATAGACTTTTAATTCAAAATGAACAAATCAAGCAAATAAGCACACATCAACCACTCTTATTAGCATATGGAGCAAGCGAACTGAGAAACTGACAAATCAAGTTTGCTTAAGATACAAATTCTTGAATAAGAACTACAACTGCATCTTAGATATGCAATCAAACGACCATTGATAAATTCAACCTAAACTCATTTAAAATGTAGTCAAAGAAAAGCTCATTATACTTGATCCTTACATAAAGCCAAAGAAGATCGTAGTTAATGAAATAAGTGACTGTAATAATGATTCGGCATATATGAATGTATCACAATGTTGTAGCAAATTTTAACTTCTTGAGATCCCCTAAAGTATCATTTATAAAATTATTATATTATCTTACGCAAGAATAACATAAAAATATTTATTGATCTTCATCACAACATAGAAATCTTTATTGATCTTCATCGCAATAATGAAAAACATTTTAGAGATATTTATTTATTTTCAGGTGTTTGTGTGTAAAAATTCATAAGTGCATACTGCTTGGCGTTAGGTGTTTAAATATTTTAGAATACAAGTCACGGAGATACTTCGCCTATAGCAATGCCACAAGATGCCAACCATGCTCATGTTTATCCAAAAAATAATATGTTTTGATTATACTTTATGATTAAGTTGAGGAAGCCAATCAATACGTACAATAGAAAATTTAATGTTTATTTAATACGTATAACGTTGCCATCGGTACCTTTTCAAGCATTTTTTAGAGGCAATCAAAAAACTTGCACTCATTGTATGATAATAAGTATCAAGACAATGTTCAAAACCGATAATTTCTATAAGAAGCATCCCTTAGCATTTGAGATTTATAAAGACTTGATCTATTTAGGTATTTCAATATTTTGTGAATGAGTCATAATATTTTATGTTGAGAATAAGGTTGACTTTGAGCAATTGACTATTTTTTTTTTTTTTGAAATCAATACAACTTGATGATAATTTTGTATTTTAAAAAGCTTAAATAATATCAGTAATATTGCATGCTCCTATCCAATGATTATATTATTAGAGTTTTTGTGATAGATAATGTAATAAATAGTTCTTTGATGACACAACATTACTGTGAAAAAAGAAACTATTTTGGGAAGAAAATAGAAAAAAAAAAAAGTATTGGAGAAATACTTAAACAAGGCTGAAAGTTTCATGGTCTATTCTATTAGTATATTTGAATATGTTCTTGATAAAAATTTCAGGGTGAACATTGATTTGTGGGTGAATTTATATGCATAAAAATAATTTGACATTATAGGTCTCTTGTGCGAGAGAACATGACGGAAGCTACGTCCGGACAACGAACGTGATGCACGAGGACGTCGGTTTTTATTTTACCTCCGCTTCCTTTGTGCATCTCGTCCGTCGTCCGGACGCAGATTGTGTTCAGACTCCGGATGTAATATTTTTTCCTTGTGCGAATATGTGCTGATAGCAGGCTTAAATATGAGTGTCATGATAATTTATGCTTAAATTTCTATACACAAGAAATATAGTTAGTTTATATTCAACCCAAAAATATAATACTCATGTGGTTTCAAATTAAGTAAAAAGGGTTATTGTATTACCCAAATTAGTGAAACCTAAGAGTGATGGTAAAAGGTAGTTCTTCTAATTGTGATAGAATGCAATCCAATGTTGGCGTAATTGATATGAAATTAGAGGCCACTTATTTATAAGGCCAACTTGCTATTTCTTTTGTAATAATTTTTATTTTAAATTCTTGTTATTATAAGAACAATGCAACTTCTCTGATCAATTAAAAATGTTAAAATAACACCCTTGAGAATTGTATAACAATGTAATGTTTGTCATGTTGAATATCATTAAAAAAAATTCTAGCTTGATCTATATGAATGTGGACAAGTTTTGGAAGAATAGTTTCAAATTATGTTCAAATATTATTTTAATTTTATTTGAATTTAACTTCAAATGATAACTTAAATAAGACACTATAACCATCCAAACATGTCTCAAATTTATCATAGTAAGTCCCCATCTTGTTCAAGCCTTCATCTACTTCTTTCAAACCTGAATTAATGCTTAATGGCTAAAATAAGAGATTAGTTATGATAGGCAATCAAGAAATTACCATTAGCCAACATGAATTTTGAGATGTGACATGAATCTCGATGTAAATATTAGCAAGAAATGTTCAGACTTCGATTAAAAGTCACATAGAGCTCTGATTTCAATAAACTTACAATGAAACTTATCGCCTCGATGAGACGGACCCAATGGTACCAAAATTGATCCAATTTGAGTCAAACCAAGCCTAGGTCAAGCCGTTAAACTGATTTTGGAACATTTCAGTGCCTAATTGGAATGTTAAACGGGTTTAAAATCTGATGTGTTTATAGTCAAATCGAGTGTCTTGACAAGACAAATCCAACTAGCCCAAATCACTCAATTACAACATCATTAAGACAGTTAAATGTCCATAGAATGTCATACGATTAAGGGAATATTTCTATACCAACCAATCAGAGTGATCAAGATTATTTCCTTATTTAAAGAGATGCATCTCCCAAACTCTATAAATAGATCCCCACCCTTCTCTTGAGAGGGGATAGAAAAAAGGAGCCAGAAGAAGACGAGCTCGGAGGATGAGTTGAAACTCAGCATCATTTTTGCACCAAAGATCCGGCAAATTCCTCCCGCTTTTGAATCATCTGACCATCGTCAACCACCACATGTGAGTCATTGATGACCACCATCAGTTGTCACCTACTCCTTGAAGCAAAGCCCCTTGTTGAGTAGTGATGTGGATTGCAGAACCTTAGTGTATGTTGTGAAACAGTGAAGCGCCCGACGAAGCAATACGTCGTCCATTACACCATGTAATAATGAACCTCGAATACAGTGCAACGCCACTACGACTTACTTAAAATACTACAACATGCATGTCTTACAGTTTGTGCAACTCTTGTCTCAGATCTATGTGGTCTATGAATGTCATTAAATCTTACTACTATGGTCTACGTGATCAACTATGACCTAAATGACTACCTAATTGTGTAGCTTCTGACTCAAGCCTCTATCACCTACAGATGTCTTTACGACTCACCACTATAGCCTATGTGACTGAATACACTCTAAGTAGCTTATAATTCATGCAAATCCTGACTCCGGCCTCTGTAGCCTATAAACATCATCACAACTCACCATTACGACATGCATGACCAACTGTGACTTACGTGGCTCACAGCTGGTGGTGCTCCCGACATCAGCCTATGTGGCCTACAAACATCATCATAGTTCACTATTATGATATATGCGACCAACCATTACCTACGTTGACCAAAGCTCACACAACTCTCAACTCCAACCCATGCGGCCTATGAACATCATCATAGCTCACCGCTATGGCTTATGTGATCAAGTACAACCTACATGGCTTACAGTTCATGCAGCTCTTAACTCTTGTCTTTTCAACTTGCGAGCATCATTACAAATCACCACTACAAGTTACATGATCAATTATGGGATATGCAACCCATTGTTCATATAACTTTTAACTTTGGCATTTGCGGCCTACCAGATTTATTGCAGCTCACCAGTATGACATACATCACCAATTATGACTTACATGACTTACATCTCCTATAGCTTGCTATTACAACCTCTGTGGTCAACCGATGCTCCTGAAACAGCCATATGTGGCCCACATGACCAACTACTACTGTGGATTTCAACTATGGCCTAATGGATAAGCTGGTGCTACAACCATCGTCAACAATATTTACGACAGACTATTACCTCCATAACAATCAAATACAACCCTAACAACTAGATATCACTGAGAACTAAATTCATTACAACTAAAATGCGACTATTATTGATGAATTATAGTTATACATTTATAATGATCAACTTTGTAACTCTATCTTTTTTAATTCATGAGAGGGTAAACTTGAGTACTCATCATTCATAATGGATTATTTCAACTGGGCTAGGCCTTGTGGTTTTTTCCCTTTTCAGGTTTTCCACTTAAAAATTTAGTTTCCTCCTTCTGGTAACTTCTATATTATTATCTGAGAGTGTATTGGAGTATCATATCAAGTTAAGATATAAAATAATGACTATGCTGTCAAGGAACCTCTTTTACACCTCTTGAAGATCATTTTTGAAGCACTTGGGGGGTGGGGGGGTGGGCAACATTCACTGCAGTCTTGAAAGGTCATTCACAACAATGCCTCGAACACCATTGTAGTGGGGTAGTTTTCCCGCATCCTATTCAAACACAAAGTTTGTGTCACCTTCTTCTAGGTTGGGGTGTAACCTTCACAATAGTCTTGAAAGATCGTTCACATTAACACTTCGGGCATGATTGTAGTGGGATAGTCTTCTGACATCTTATTATAACAAAATTTTATTTCAACTTCTTATAGGTTGGGGGCAACCTTTATAATAGTCTTGAAAGCTCTTTTACATTAATATCCTAGGCATCACTATGTTGGGGTAATCATCCCACATTTTATTTAGATATTAAGTTTTTGAGAAGCACTTCTGGGCTAGGGGCAACTTCACAAATAATGTTTCCCCAGCAACCCCACCATGTTGTAGTTCTTCCTCAATTGTATCAAGAATTTAATCTCTTCAATATTCTATACATGGGTTATTTTATAAGCTCATATAGAAAACACCCTTGTTAGGAGGACAATAAATTTAAAAGCAAAAACTAGCAAGTTATCAAATATTATTCTTGAGTATGGTTGCAACCAGTTTTTCATAAATAGGAACAGCTCATTGCAACAAATGCCCCAACCTTGAGAAAAAAGAGCATCTCTAACACCTCATTCTGGGCTTAAACAATCCTAGAGAGCCTGATTAAACCTCTTCCATCACTGACTATGGTTGTCAAGAAAAAGATTCAACTAACAACCTCAAAGAGGTCGAAAATCATTAGTGGATTTCTTTCGACCTCCACTATAATAAGTTACAGTCATCAAGCAGAAGCTTCAACTGACAACTTCAGATATGTCGACCATCATTGAGAGATTTTATATAATTTTATACATTATAAGTTAATGTCGTCGATCATCTCTGGTTTACAACCTAGGATGAGTCTTATCTTTTTAATGGATTCTTCTTTCAACTCTTTTCTAACATTGGTTAACACCATCAAGCATATTTGGTTATACAATCTAGTATGGATCTGACATCCTTCGTGGATTACAACTGACTTCTTTCAGTGTAGGTAATGATAATCAAGCGGGCGCACTGTGATTAAGAAACCTAGGAAAAACCAAACATTTTTAGTAACAACCCAGAATTGAGGCAATATTAGCTTAGAAGTTGGGCAACAATATATTTTAGCTACCCAAAAAAGCGAAGCAACCACAACTTAGAATAAAATACAAAAGCAACCTTACAAGAAAAGCCAAAATTTTTAGTACATAAAACAAAAGAAAGACGTATAGACAAACATATTATAGTTGTAAAAAAATATCAAATCAGCTGATTGAAAAACTACAAATACCGACACACACTAATGTAGGGCTACAATAAGTTATCACATTTAAAATGGTGCGACATCATCTCCTCGAAATTCATGAACTTCTGCTAATTTTTTCAGGGGGATAAGATTCTCCAGAAATCATCTTAACAAGGCAAAAAATATTCTCCATAAATCGTAGTAGCAATGCAAGAATCTCCCCCACAAAGCGAGACAACAATGCGAATACAATGCAAAAAATATCATCTAGAAATCACCACAGGAACATGGGAAATATCCCGCTAAAAGCGTGATAGCTGCACTGAAATCCCCTCATAAAAGCACAAAATCAACATGAAAAACCTCTTCTAGTAATTACCACAACAACACGAGAAACCTCCTTTTGGAAGGGTGACAACAACACGAAAGGAGATCCCGTTGGTCACTTGCTAGCATACCAAGAGACTCCATCTTCTTCTTCTTCCGGAAAGACAACAAAAACACATAAGGAAATCCCATTAATTGCCTGCTAGCATTCCATTGAAACGTTTTTTCTTCTGTGTGTTCTTAATCGCCTATAAACAGGTCGGGGGACTCCACCTTCTTTCTCCCCTTTTCTTGCATGTTTATAGGTTGTAGAAAGAAGGGAAAAAATATTTTTAGGAAATCTAAAATTTTAAAATAATCTTTTTTTCTTAAACATGATTAAAGAGGAATAAATCTCTCGTATTTTTATCATTAAATGTTATAATTTAAACTTGATTTAATTTATTTCCCAAATAAGCTCTTGAAATACATGTGCGCGCACACACACACATTAACAATGTGTCAGCATGAATCTCAAGGAGAAAAAAAAATTAAGGGACAAAGAAGTACAACTTAGAGGGGCCACTGACAAAAGACCATACGATCCATTAACATAAGACCAAGTGACCTATCTAACTAGGTACAATCCCCCTAAATTGGAGAATGAAGCCATGTAGATGTTGGTCGTTCGAACTAGAAATCCAGGTCAATTAGGCTAAGAGATGGCATCAATATGAATCTTGCCTCAATCTGATTCAAGGGAAAAGTTCAGCATCATTGGCCATCATAGAAATGCTTCCGAGACTCTTCATCAGGAGGCTAGGGATCAACCATGAAATACTCCAAGAGCATCCTATAGAATTTTTGTCAAGGGGTGAGCTAACTATTGTATTATGGTGATTTGCCGCTACCCGATAACTTATTCTCATTCTGCCGACAGGGGGTCCTCAACAAGGGATTGATTACGATGATTCACTCCTTCAAGATAGAAGCTGGCCGACAACCCCAATTCAATAAAGTCAGACAAGCGACTCAAGGTCTTATGATCTCAGTCGACCGAGTAATGGAGTATCCGAGCCTTAGGCTTAAAATTATAAAATACCTTGTGCTGCCCCTAAGAATGTGAGGGCAAGCATATAATTACACATATTATACCCCCTCATATATGAATAGAGGAACATTTTCTGAGCAAAGAGCTAATGAAAAATTCAATTTTCTGTTCATTATTGTGCATTCCTCTCTCTCATGTCTTACATTCTTTGGATGATTCGTAGACAAATCAAGATTCAACAACAACAACACACACACACACACATAAAACTATAAGTGAGATGACATTTGATTTTCTAATATGCTTGATTATAAATTGGCATGATTCAATTTGTAAAAAAAATAGTGAGAAGAAGAAACATTTCAAAAAAAATTGATTTATTTTCAATGTTTTTGATAGTGAGACTGAAAATAGGAGGACAATTGACACACTATCAATAAATTTTCATCATTCACCATGAATCTCGAGATGTGACTTGAATTTTGAGGCAATTTTCGAACAAAAAAATGTTCAAACTTTGTTTAAATGTCATCAAAGAGTTCAATTTAAGCAAACTTACAGCTAAACTGCTCAGCTCAATGAGATGGACCTAATTATACCAAAATTGGTCCAGTTAGTCAAATCAAGTCCAGATCAAGTCGTTAAACCACTTTTAAATGCTTTCAATGCATAATTGGAAGTCAAACAAATTTCAAGTCTGACATGCTTATAGTCAGATTGAGTATCTTGACAAGATAAAACAACAAAGCCTAAGATTACTCAATTCCAACATCATTTTGATAGTTAAATGTTCACAGAATGCCGACTAATCAAGAGAATCTCCCCAGGTCGTCTGATCAAAGTGGTCTAGATTTCTTTCTTATTTGCACTTTGAAATTTTTAAATAGAGCCCTACCTCTTTCTGGAGAGGGGACTAGATGCTGAGCTAAAGGAAGACAAGAACCTGTAGAAGCAAAATCTGAAGTCCGAAATTATGCACTGACGATTCGAATAATACTTCCAGCACCAACAACCATCAACCTCATCGACCACTGCTTGCGGTCGCCGTCGAACAACATCGATCACTGCCTGCCACAATCTATTGCCACCTGATCCCTACAACAAGACACCATGTGAAACAACAACTGACATTATAGAATCATGTAATAACCTACGAGACAATGCATCATCCAAAATGTCATACCGATCTCAAAAAACGGTAATATCGAAACTCTAGCAATTACTCCCCACTATGACTGCTCCCTACCATGAAGCAGTGAGTTCTTCTGCACACAAATGTTGTATCTTGAGAAATTGTATAAAATAAGAGGTTGTATCTGTAATCACCAACTTATAGTGAAACTTTTAAACTAGACACAACCCCATGTTTTTTCTCTTTCAGTATTTTCCACATAAAAACTTTTTAGAATTTCTATATATTATTTTTATTTATTTGATTGTGTTTTGCAGTCTTATACTAAGACGATAATTTCCATCCTTCAGCCACTATTTTCTAGCACTTATCAAATTGGATAAGGGTCTGTTTGGGGTAGCTTAAAAGTGCGGGTGGCGTTTTGAAAACGCCGCTGTCACGTTTGGTTAGCGCTTATTGCGAGATTATTCAAACCGGTGTTTTGGTATTTGTGAATGACGCGGACCGTGGGATGGCCCATGCGGTTCACTTTTTGTAAATGAAAATTTATGTATCTGGCCCTTCGATCCTAACCCTATTCGATCCCGTGACCCTATTCGCTCCTCGCTTTCGATTCTGTGACCCTATTCGCCCATGATGCCTCCGGTGGAGAATTTCTAGCCCTAAACGCTCCTCCTACACGGATCTGGTTCGCTTTCCCTCTGCTGCTTCGGCATTTGACTCCTTCACCATCTTCTTCTTTGGGTTTTCGCTCTATAGGTATATCACACATCTTATTTTTATCGTATCCGAGTCATTCTTCAAGGATCGTGCTTTGGGTTTCTCTCTTCTTCTTCAGATTGTCTGGATGTTTGAACTTTGAAAAATCCTGGGTGAGGTTTGGAACTTGTGTTATTTAAGGAGTAGCTTGGGTAGAGAGCTCTTAAAATGGGATTTTGGGTTCTGTGGTCATATGCCGTGATTTTTGATAACTTTGATATTGTTGAAAATGAGTGCATTTGAGTTGTAGCATTTTTTCTTTTACTGTTTTCATGGGCATGTTACTTTCTCTTCTAATTAATGTTTCTAAGTAATGTTTTACATGAAGACATGAAGGTAGTATAATTCTGTGATAAACAAACAACGATATGAAGCTTTGTGTGGAAATTGGATGAACCGCAGTAAGAAGACCATGTTTTTTTTAACCATTGCATGATTAGAATGGTGATATCGACTGATTTGTATTCAATAGTGCATTGTTTTTTAGTGCACTACTTCATTAGCTGTGTTGCTGTCCATGGAAGTCTTTTGGGTCCCATTAACAATGTTGTAATATGAGTTTCCATGCTTTAGTAGAGGGAATTCCTAGGCTATCCTAATCGTAGAACGAAAGGGCCATATTTAGGTCTTTTGATATTTTATAAGTTTGATGTTGTTATGATTATTAGATTTGCATGCTTGTTTTTTTTTTATATTTCAAAGATATAATTCATTTCTAGTTTAAATTTTTAATTGTGTCATAACTGGCAAACAGAATTTAATGAATAAAACTAAAGAGGCTGGATCATTAGTCATGTGGGATATAGAGGTAACTATTATATTTTGTGACCTATATACGAGGGAGGTTGAAGTGAGAAATAGGCCCACGACTTTTTTTAACAAAGAAGTGTGGCAAAATGTTATGGTTAAATTCAAGGAATTGACCGGAAGCGATTACAATCGCATGAAATTGAAGAACAAGTGAGATCAGTTAAAGAAAGATTAGTAACTATGGAAAAAAACTGAAAATGAAATCAACGGGAATGGGTTGGGATCCAATTAAGCTTGGCTTTTGGTTTAAGAAATGTATAATTGACAAACATACATTGATAGGTTAAAGATTGATCTTTTCTTTTCACATGCAATGGCAGAGCAGCTTAGATGGCTTATGCTTTTGAGTGTAATTGCTGCCTCCTTGTGCCATTCGTAGAAAACATTTGGGTAGATCTACCTTTGGATGGAATTAAGGCGAGTTTGAGCCACTGTTTTTTTTTCCATTTTCTTTTTACTTTTCTATATATCTTTAAGCAAACATTTTGGATGTTAAAGTGGATTGATGGTTATCAGAAATTCGATTTGTTTGGCTTTCAGAATTTATTCTGAAAATGGTTCTCTTATTTTAATAGCAGCTTTGAGCTTATTTTATAATTAATGTGGATATAATACTTTATGCTGGTTAATAACTTCACATCTTATATGGTGGATAATGGTGAAACAGTTTGGACGGCCGCATAAATAGCACTTTGACATTTTAATCGGCAACCGCTGCCTCCATATTTCGGTAAGTATATTTTCTATATTTCCTGAATTCTTTGACTGATCTATTCTATTTTTAATAACTGCAGGAAGATGAGTTCCAGATATTCACGGAAGTCCGAATTGTGTTATACTTTTTTTTTAAAAAAGACATGTCCTCATATCATACTCACGTCACGCCAGACACATAGCTTCA
>NW_018164444.1:76878378-76894650 GCF_001263595.1 Phalaenopsis equestris
TGCAAATTCTTCAGGTGGGCCGACTGGGCCGACAAGGAGTATGTTTCTATGATATCCCAACTGGACACCGCTGCTCAGAGTTCGTCGATATCAAAATTTCAAAAAACGCATATGGTTCGAGTGCTTCCATTTCTACTGCATCATAGTCAGACAATTTTGCTCAGGGTTCTGAAGTGTCAGAGCCGGGCAACATGAGCCGTGATTTGCTACTACATTTTAAAGTCAACGTTATTATTTTTTTCGTTATCATTTTGACGTGTTATTATTTTTTTTTTTTGGGATCTCATTATAGTCCATATTAATATGTAGAGGTGCATTTTACTTTTGTATGCATAATTTTGCTCGTTTTATGCGATCAAATATATTTAAGTTATGTAAATGTAACTCCACTTATTTGTATTGTCTTGTCTTAACATTTGATCTTTAATTTTGTTGATAAAATAACTAATTCTGCAACACAAATTATTAATTTTAATAAAAAATTTTCAAATAAGCTGTTTACAAAACACACGAACCAAACAACTCAACAACTTATTCAGAACAGGGGCAGATTGATCATTTCTCCAGAATCAGCTGCTCTCAAAACACACTAACCAAATAACCAGTAGGATTATCATGATAAGCTGCCCATCAACAGATTATCATGATAAGCTGTTTATCAGCAGAAGCTGGATAAGCTGCAGCTGGCCCAATAAGACCCTAAATTTTTCGAAAAATATTTATGATTTATTATATATATAGACTCACACTAACACACACACACACACTATTTATAAAAAAGATATCAATTCTCCAATTTCGGACGTATACGGTTTCGTTTTCTTATTCCCGACCGAAACGGGAAAAGAGGCACGGTTTCATTTCTACTGCACGGAACAGAGCGAATCTGTAGCGAACCCCTTTCTCTGCCACAGAAAGCGTTAAAGGGCGCTTACCGCTTCAATGGCATCTCTTGCTATCTTCAGAGCTCTAAGAAATCGACGCTTCTCTTCAATTTCTCCTTCTGCAATACCTTGCTCTCGGTCGTTCTCTAGACTTGTAAGCGTCTTCAAAACTTCAACGCTGACTTATGGTTATCATATATTACCTTTATTGGTTATTCGGCCTGTATTGAAGCGGACAGCGTGGTAATTCTAGTAGAATGCGCTTGGATAGACAGCTGATGAACGCTTGTGAAGCACAATTGGTTGCATGTTTAGAAGATACTATGGGTTTCTGTTACGATGGTAGAAAATGTGGTTTGGAGACATGGGCAAGGGAAGTATATGTTATATTGCTAGAAATGGGGAATGACCTTGAAAATTTATTTGGATAGAACGGCCACCTAAAAATGCATAGAGAATCTGTTACTTTCATGTCTATTTTCCGTTTAATTTCGAGAATGTACTTATGTACACTAGGTTTTTAAACCTTGGCCATGCAATTTAATTTGAAGAGGTTGGGATTGATTTCACCTTTCCTTATTGAAATTATTCTGATTGGGGTGTTTTAATGAATAGCATGGTTGGGATGTGCAGCTGCCCTTGTACAATTGTCGTGATATTAGAGAGGATAAAGAATGAATTCAGGTTGTGATAAAACAATTATGGTTTAATTCATGCATGATCTATTAAATCTTGTAATTTTTTTTTTAGCATATCCTGCAGCACTTAAATACAAAAAATTATTTGACATGATAGATGTTAAATCGGATTAAATCATTGTAAATTGTTGCCATATATTTTCAAAATTTACGATTGGAATATGGAAAATAAGAGTTGCAATGAGGAGAAGTGGTATAAATCTCTTAAAATTTAGTTACATGAGACTACTAAATTTAGGATATATCCTAAAACAAGAAAAAAAGGGGATTTTAGAAGATGTTATGATTTATGCAGCTCAAAACTGTAAGAAAAGATTTAGTTTAAGCTAAATCTAGCAATTAAACAGCCTTTTCATGTTCTTAATGAGAATCAGGTTGTGTTTGATAATTTGTTGGACTTCAAATGAACATCATGCTTACATTTCGAATGCTTCATATATATCAAGTAACTTTGGCTGCTTGTGTTGGTTTTTATTTTGTTAATAAAAAGGGAGCACCTATTGCTTGAGGCTTCCAAGTAATGTGAGTTATGTAGAGGGATTTTTGTGTGTGGCTACTTTTATTATTGACAGTCTCAAGGCTGTCTTAGAAGATTAAAGGTTGCTGGTAGGTCATCAATCAATTATGTAATTTTAATAATAAAAAATTAAAAAATCATGAAAACTAATAAAATCAATGAAATAAATTCAAATTTAGTTTTGTTAATGCTAGGTTGTTCTCAGAAGTAAAACATCACAACCTAAACGAATTGTAGTTAGAATTATGCAAGGTTTCCAAGGTCGTTATCTATATTTCATGCATTGCAATGTAAGTTGAATATGGTAAAAGGAAAGCAAGGGTTGGCTAGGACATCACTTGTAAGTGACTTGCCACAATGGAATCTGATTCTGGTGAAAAGCTAGCCAATTATTGGCTAGAAGGTTACCCGCATCACATCTTAACTCAATTTTGGTGAAAGTATGCATGGGTTATTAATCATTGTGTTTGTTGCTTTGAAGTATTGGAATAAGAATGTTAGGACAAGAGAATTAGTGGACACATTGATTAGAAGAAGAATACATATATAAAGTGGAAAATCCATGCCCATTTCAGAATTTTTGTTTATTTTCTTATTTTTAAGGATAAAAAACTTATCCCAAATTTTTTTATTAGTTAAAGTAGAGTAAAAAGCTGACAATGTATTAGTGAACACATGGTCCATTATAAATAAAGGGGATATAAAACCACTTATCGCCCAGATTCTGTACTCGGAGATTGTGAAATGAGGTTTAAAGAAGGTCATAGGTTAGACTCAAACTTGTGAACTCTAGCATGGATACTATGCAGCATACTCTTTAAAATTGGTTGCACAAAATTTTTTTGGAACTGGTAGGAACTTGCTTTGAACAAGGAAATTGATTTTTCAATGGAGCACTTAATGAATTTCACTTATTTGTAGACATGTTAAAAAAATGCTAACCAGTTTGCCCTTTTGTATATGTATAAAAATAATTAAAGGGCTGTCTGTGAATGCTGGGCTGATTTTTTTTTTTTGGCTGTAGTTGACAATAAAGGTTGGAAGGAGTGTTTGTTTGTGGTATGGGGAGAGGAAGATGGAATTAGGGAGTGGACTTAAGAGCATTGGAATTTTTTTTTTTTTTCCGCTTGACAAACTCAATCCAATAAGGAACAACCTTAGCTTTCACTCCAAAATTTAGGAATAACTGTATCCTTTCTAAACTAACTTCATAAAAGATCGAAATTTAATTGAAAATAAAATCTTATCAAAAACTTGTTTAAAATTCAAAAGTCATTGTTATTCTACTATTATTATCACCATCCAACAATACAAATTTTTTATATCTTGATTTTCATCAACTATTCAATTGAAAATCCTCCATTGCCTGTGGATTTTTGATGGCTTGGTCTTTCTAACCTTTTGATTTGAAAATTTATTTATAAAATCATGCCGGATCACAACACCCCATTACAACTTATTACTTTTATTCTTGGGTTCATAATTTTGTTGTGTAATGGTCATCCTTTTAAAAAATATTGTGGATCCTAACTGGTATGTAGTGGTGTAAGCGAGCTCAAGGCTTGTTTGTGTTCGGCTCGTTTGAATTTTTGTTGTTTGTGTTCGGCTCGTGTTTGAAATTGCTCGAAAATAGCCTATCGTATTCGACTCGATGAGTTCAAAATATGTTTGAAATAGACTCGTGTTTGGCTCGTTAAAATCGACAAGCTTATTTTTACGTTTAAATTTTAATTTTCAGAGCTCCATTTACCTTTTAATTAGAACTTAAAAGGGGATTCTTCACTTCTTACAGATGTGTGATTAAAATGAAGAAGGGGTGGGGCTGAAAAAAAAGTGGCAGGACCATGGGAGTTGTGATAGCAATAGGGCTGTCAAAAAAGGAAAATGACAACAAAAATTTTGAAACTTGGGTGGTTGAGGCGGGATTTTAGCAAATTTAGATGGCCTTTTACATACATAATACCCATTTTTTCGTATTTACATTGTCTAAACTAAATAAAGAAAACACAGAAGTGGGATTTGTAAAAAAATTATGGGCATTTACATACATACCGCCTAATCTTATGTATTTATAGATCTAACATCTAAATTTTGTTTATTATAATTATACAAATAAATTTTTTGATGTCATATTAAGTATACAATTATTTTAACTTTTATGTTTTATTTATTTATTATTTAAATATTTTGGCTCGTTTATAAATCGAGCTAAAAGAGTTTTTCGTGTTTGACAAACGAATCAAATACAAGCTATTTAACGAACCGAACACGAGTTGTTCGCGAAGGACGAGCTTTTTTGACAACCCAACTGGTATAATACTGTTTTATATTTTTCAACAGGAAGAGAGCTCTTGACTCCGTGTTGGAATCCTTTGGTCTTATGTTATTACCATTTCGTCTAAAGATGGAACAATTAAGTGACTATACTTTTTTTCTTTTTTAATAAGCACAAATTTATGTTGCTTCTTATGAAATATATCATCCCTATTCCATACATATGATTTACCGAGAATTAAATGACACATTTAGTGGTATAAATTGACAAACTATCCCATCAATAAAGCATACGAATGTTGTGTAGTGCTAACTCTCATTTCTCCCCCAAAGCTATCGATATAAGATTTTTTTCACCATATGAAATCCAATAATGACATTAATTTTGGTTGATTTCACCCAAAGGTTAAAATGGAATAGTTCTTCCTTGAGAGTATACAGTTAAGTAACATTACGCATTTGAAATCAACTCAAAAATTAAAGTTTTGAATACTGAGTAGTGATTAACCCTAGTCTCAAATAAGGTTACAGAGGTAAAGTTTTTTTCACTATCTAGTTCCAGCATGGCATCAATGATGTAAAATCCACTTGAAGTTTCAGGTGGACTAATTCTTCCTAGCTTCCTTATTAGTACTTGGATGCAATATCAAGGACAGCAAAATTTGAATTTGTCACTCCTCTTACCTTAATCCTTCTGAAGTTTCTCTTCCCATTTTGATCTTTTTTATGAATATGAATTCATGTAATCCTTAAGCTATTGCCTGTGTTTTGTGTAATAGCGACACAATGGTGTATTGTTTTACTGCTATGCTATTTTTGTGCAGTGGAAAATATTTTGGCTCTACTTAAGTGCTATAGCTTTTATGCTGACTTTGATGGTATCGATAATTAGAAAAACTTAAATTATATGTGATGGCTTTTATGAAGCCTTCATAGTTTAGGAGCACATTTTTTTCTTACAACAACAACAACAACAACAAAGCCTTAATCCCACTACGTGGGGTCGGCTACATGAATCCTTTTTCTCCATTGCGTTCTATTTAGTGTCATATTTTCATTTAGTTCTAATAAATTAAGATCATTTTTTATACAATAAGCCCAAGTCTTCCTAGGTCTACCTCTGCCTTTTTTAACACAAGTCGAATCTAAAACATCTACTCTTATAATCAGATCATCAGATGGTCGACGTTTAATGTGACCAAACCATTTAAGACGAATTTCTCTAATTTTGTATGTCACAGGAGCTACACCAACCCTATCACAGATATATTCATTTCGCATGTTGTCTCTAAGTGTAAAGCCACTTATCCACCCAATCATTCTCACCTCGACAACACTTATCTTATTATTATGCTTTTCTTTTAAAGGCCAACATTCAACGCCATAGAGCAATACAGGTCTTACCACCGTCTTATAAAATTTTCCTTTCAGTCTAAGCAGTTTTTTTCTATCAAGCAAAAGGCCCGGAGCATTCCTCCACTTCAACCAAGCAACTTGAATTCTACTATTAACATCCCCATCTATATCACCATCGCTTTGAACAACAGACCCAAGATATCTAAATCGTTCACACTTTTTAATAATCTGATCACCCAAAGTCACACTGCTGTCTCTAGAGCTACTACTACTAAAATTACATTCCATGTATTCAGTTTTAGTTCTACTTATTCTACTTAAATGAAGGCCTTTAGACTCTAATGTAGACCTCCATAATTCAAGTTTTTCCTGGGCTTTTTCTCTCGTTTTATCCACGAGAAGGATATCATTTTTTCTTAATTAAAAAAAAAATTGCTAAAGCAGTTGTTTGCCTTATATTTTCATCTTATATTCTTATACATTTTTGGTTGTTATCCTAATTCAAAATTCGCCTCTGAATCCACTTTTCTTTTTCATTTCAAGTGTGATAGAATCGAGCTTTTGATGATCTCTAAACTCTAAACCATAGATCATAGTTTTTATATTGAGTTTCAAAATGTTTAAGCTTGTAAGCATAATTTTAAATGAGCCTATTTTTTCCTATGCAGAAAATCATAAACCATGAATATATTTCAAGAACCTTAGATCAACTGTCTATTATCTTACCTTTAATTATCCATTATAGTAGATCAAATTCAACTTCGCTTCTTCCTTGCCTTCTTTCCAAATTCTCTCTTTGTTGATGGATTCTCCTTGACAGGTTATTGTTTTCTATATGATGGCCTTCTTTTGTCTGGATAGGGAGTGATGGAGCAATGTTGAAGATACTATATATTAATAGCAAGAGCTGGCCATTTGTTCCTTCATCATGACCATCTGATAAGACGCTTGGTTATCTCTATT
This sequence comes from Phalaenopsis equestris, assembly GCF_001263595.1. Taxonomy (NCBI): domain Eukaryota; kingdom Viridiplantae; phylum Streptophyta; class Magnoliopsida; order Asparagales; family Orchidaceae; genus Phalaenopsis; species Phalaenopsis equestris. The sequence continues at coordinate 76,885,071 of NW_018164444.1, forward strand.
TTAATGTTAATAAGTCATTCTTTAATTGCTTGTAATGTCTCGTAGTCATAGTTCTCAAGTCCCATAGAATTAAGAAGATTTTTCTCCTACTCTTTAATTTAACATAAAATTTTTTCCTCTAGGGTGGAATAAATGATCTGAAGAATGAAGTATGACTTAGAATTTGATGTCCTAAAGACTTCTGGAATCGCTAGGTGTTTTTTTGGACAAGTTTTTTATGAAACACTAGGATGCCTAAAGGTTTTTCCACTGCGTATAGCGAGTGTACTCACCATTTTTAATCCAAAACTGCGGTAAACAACCACACGATTTGTTGTTTTCTGATTTTTCCAGTCTGTTAGCAAGACAACCCTGTAGTTTTGAACTTCCGTCATTGAATTCAGTTATACAGTTAAAACTGCAATCAGAGCATGGTGATGCATGCTGAGCTGATTGTCATTGGCTGCAGGTGATAGGCAGAACCAGGAGTGCTGTTTCATGGTATGGAGGCTAGGGGAAGAGAAGAAAAGAGAGACTTAGGAGTGGATTGGGATAACCTTTTAGTTTCCATTGGAATAAATAACCTATTTGACACCGGGTGTTTAGGAAGCGGATCTAGTGGGGAGATGATTGTGGAATGACAAGGGAATGAGAATATGTGAGGTTGACGATGTTTGGATTGGGATAGGAGTCTTTTCTGAGTGAAAACAGCGGAAAAAAGCATGAGAAGGTGACGTACGAATGAGGATGAGGTTCATCATCTGTTTTGCACAAGCGGCATATATATCACTTGCAAAAGAAAGATGATACAACACTCCTTAGGGTAGAATCAGAGAATACAATCTCCAACATATAGAAAACAAAGCTCATGTTCCAAAACTGCCAAAATACAACATATATAAAGAAAATAACCCTAATTAGTAATAGAGAAATAGAAAAAAGCTAGAAAAGGAAACACTATAGCTGAAATTTTAAAACTGATCGGGATAGTGCTGTTCGGCTGGCTTGTGATCTCAGAAACTCACTTTTCCACAGTATCACAAAATTCCTGCTATCAGGATTGCAGGATTGGAACAATTTTTATTCATAACTTAATAATTTAGGAAATTGTCCTTCCTAAAGTATGTTCATAAAAAAAGGAAGTTCAAAATCAAAATATAAACCTATTCCAATTAAGCTCAAAGTAAAAAGTCATGTTCATCTAGTTATCCTTATTATCATTCGATGCTTCAAAATGTTAATTATAAAGCATCTCATTGGCGATTCATCTTTATTTTTGGACTTTTGATAACTTGATTTTTTTATTCAATATTGTGATATGAAAATTTCTTTCAATAAGATCGGGATCAATATCGCCTGAGCCATGCAAACCTTCAGGGGAGTTGACATACTATTTTATGTTAGTTTAACAATAGAAATTTTCTTGGATTTAATTGAATATGGTCAGTGATATGGTGATTGCTATTAAGATAATTTTTTGTTGAGGTTAATATAAATATAGTTAGTGCTTGCTCAGCTCAAGTTGTATATATAGTTTGAAAAATCGAACTTGAGAAGAGATGGTTAAGTTATTGCAATGTATTGTTGAGGAATAAAATAAACGGCTCTATGGGTTCTAGTAGGATAAATGGGATGATTAATTATGAGAATAAAATAAGAGATGGAAATGCAATGGAAAAAGCTATGTTTATTGTTCAACATTCTATCATTATGCAAGAATGTGTGGCCAACCTAAATTTTTGATAACATGGTTAATTCTCTTCAGAAGATTGCATATAAGTTTTAGGAGAGTTTAGAAACAAATCATATTTCTATTCGGAGATTTAGTGTTTGATCAATAAGTTAAAATCAATTATAAAGGAGAATAAAAAAACTGTTAACGTGCAATTAAAAATAAACATTTTTAAGGCTTATAATGATAATAAGAAAGATAAAAATCTCATAACTAGGTCAAAGCAATATACAAGTTAAAACTTTTGATTATTTATATAATTGGTTTGGTACTGAAAAGAGAAAAGGTGACATAAAATAGCTAAAGCATAATTGGTTTGGTACTAAAAGAAGAAAAATCTACTTTGATAAGTGACGCGGGGCTTTGTCCAACTGAACCAACCACAGGTTTAGCAGGACAGGGTCTCTGTCCAGCAGGAAGCTGAACCGGCCGACCCTTCAAGGGGCGGGAATTGCCGCCCAAACTTCCTCCTCCTTTTCATTTTCCTGCCTATCTATCTTCTATTAATATGTGTATTTACTGAGTCTAGCATTAACTTATGTTTTGTTTCAGATTTTTGTCTATAGGCTTTTTCCCCTTGCTAGGGTTGTACCCAAGGATTGGTGGTGCACTGGCTTTATGCTGCTCCTAGTTGGTGACTATCTCCTTTGATTCCCCTTCATGCACTCCCCTTACTTGCTTCCAACTGCCAGCCAACAACCGTTCTAGCCACTAGCCCGCTATTTCCCCTTTCCTCTTTCAGCAGCTAGCTGCCGGCTATTGTCCCTCTCTTCCCCTTTTCATCTTGTAGCAACCAACCGCCGACCTTCTCACTCCCTTCTTCCCCCTTACTTCTAGTCGCTAGCCCCACCTTCTGCTCCCTTACGTCTCCTATTCCAACCGCCCCTCTCCTTGCTGCCTCACTCTTCCCATGTGTCTCATCAGCCACCCGAGAGCCCACCACCATTTTCTGATTCAAACCACTCGCCACCCAACTTCTTTTGCCTGACATATCCACTTCAAAATCTATCTCTTACTTTACCACCTACCACCAAGCCGCCACCTCTGCCCACGAATACCACTCCCCGACTCTAGCCAGATCCTGATGTTTGTTGTGTTTTCATTTCTGTTTTGAGTCTTCATTGTAACCCTAGTTGTTTGCTTAATACTTGCTTTCGTTATTGTGGGTTTGTTAATTCCGACATCATTAAGTTTTTAAATGAAGAAACTACTTTGGAATAATATAATTAATAAAATAAGAAGTTATATTATAGAATAATTCAAAAAGTAAAGTGGAGTTAGTTCTGAAGAAAATCTGAACATAAATTTTTTGGTCCATAAACGATAATTAATGTGATTTAGACGGTTATGGGGAGGCTGCAGAGGTTTGATTAACAAATCTTTTCAATACAATATTGATCCTACTTGGACACTAAATCATTGAAGAAGCAACATTTTGTTACCAATTTTAAAAGCAATGAAGATATTCTAGTTTATGATTATGGATGAATTAAACTTACGATTTATTAAATGAAGTTATGGAAGAGAATAATGGAACATGATTATGAAAAAAATATATTATTTCTAGGTAATCCATTTAGTTTCATTGTAGGAAGATCTGCTATGAGAACTATTTGTGTTAAGATATTTGATAAAATAGTGTATTGAGCCATAGGTGGATCTTCATGATTGATTGTCATTAGAATTTGTTGATTAGCATTAAGATAAAAATGTGCTCGTGATTTGTATGTTTGTGGTTATTAAAGATATATATGATGGAATATCGACTAATAATAACTGTGGAGTGTCCAAAATAACCTTTTAATTACAATAGGATTACCTTATGAATGAACATCGAGTTCATTTATTTGGTTTTTGAAAATGTATAAAGGATTTTCAAAATGATGTGCCATGATATTTTTCTTTTAAGGAAAAACATGATTCTAATGAACAAGACATCTGTTAAAATATGCAAAAGAACATTCAAGAAATTGTTTGAAAGATATAGGTTTTAATATTATTAGAATCATATTAGCCATATTATATAATAAATAAAGTTATATTTAAGAGAGAGCAATTGACTTGTTAAGCGTTGTCACTTAACTATTTCAGAATAAAGCTAATTTAACTAAGTAGATTTCTGCATAGATATGAGTGCATAAATATCATGTAAATGTTAAAATATGTAAAAAATATCTTTTATAGTGCAAGATGAACAAGATAGATATTTATGTTGTTTAGATTACCTAATGACTTACATCATGCTTAAGTCCTATCCATGTTGCAATCATAGGGTCCGTTTGGGGCAGGTGCAACTTATCCAACTTATTCTGATAAGCTGACTTGAATGTTTGGTTTGTGCGTTTAAAAAATAACTGATTTGCAGTTATTTTTGGATAAATGATCATTTTGTCTCTATTAAGTAATGGTATTTGTAGCATAACTGTCTTGACAATATATTCAATACTGTAGAAGCATAAAAATAATACAAAACAATAAAGAAAAAAAAGATGAAACAGTCTTCACTTAACAATGAGTATCAAATTTAATAAAAAAGTATATTAAAATTACAATTAAAATTTAGATTATATTAATTTTAAAATCCAAATAAAGCATTATTTAAGAATTATGTTTGGATTGAGAGATAGAAAATTCGGAAGTTATAAATATATTTATTTGAATTAAATCTTAATTATTTTTCTAATCCCTCCCTAATTCCCTCATTATGGTAGCTTGTTGACTCCTCTCCGCACTTAACTGCGCATGCATTGGTTCAATATAATCGAATGGCTGAGGAAGAGATGAGTTAAGCTATATGTGACACTCCCCATCTACATGTTCCTCTATTCGCCCGCCTGGAAGGAATTCAGCTTGGGTATTGTAGCAAGGGGTGAGCATGGAGGGGCGAGCGGCTAACTGGGAGCCGCAGGACTTCCGGAGAGGTTTTGGTGAGGGTGAATCCCTCTTTCATGCTATTTAGTATGTTCATTTCCTCCCCCACACCTTCGTTTTGAAGTTTGCCATGAATTTGTGCAATTTTTCATTTATGGTAGCCGCAACAGTCGTCAAATGTGTCGGAAAAGTTGAAATTGGGTTGCGAGCTTCTGTAATGAAATAAACAATGGGGATGGGAGGAGTGAGGTGTTAAGAAGAAGAGTGATGTAGAATACGCAGGTTGTGAGGGATAAGGGCACAAGAGTAATTCTTCCTTGAACGCAGATGGAAGACGTGGGCCGCGAATTCGATCCCGCGGCCCACGTTTATTATAACACGCGAACCGCCGTTCCCTATCCGCAACACGAACGCACGAAACAAACGCTTGAATGATGTTTTCAAAACGCCGAACACACTTATACGTTGCCCTTAATAAACCCATAGTCTCAATTTTTGATTAAAACTAGTAAAGATTGGAAATATTTTCAATTACAGTAGGATTATGTTAAAATCATCACTAAGTTTAATGTGGTTGTATTGGTTATGGAGATGTTTATAAAGTATATTCCTAGTGATGTGCTATTATGTCTGCTTATTGCGAATGGTGTCATTATAATCAATGAGATATTTGTTGAATTACATGAAAAGTTTGATAATTTAGAAAATTTTTAAATGTTAAAATAGTTTAGAATTAGTAGAACAAAAGTTGAATATATGTTATGCAATGTAGTAGGTGTAGATCTTGATGAGCATTATTAAAAGCTAATATAATTCTTATGTATGATAATTTTTTTATATATAATGATGTAGATTTTGATATAATTTTTATAATTGCGGCTAGATGGTTATAATGTAGAAGGGCCTGAGAAATATTATAAGTTAAAGAGATTATTTAGGAAATAAAAAAGAAAAAAATTATTAAATTACAATTATGCTGATTATGCTGTATGAGCTCAAACATTAAGCCGTAAAAATTCAATTGCTAAGTTGAGTGCTATAGAAATTTGAATGTTAAAATTTGATATATGGATAAAGGAGGATAAAAGAAATGCATTCATTAGACAGGGTAGCGTCGAAATATTAGGAAGGAGTAGACCCAAGATAACATGCTTTTAAGTTATTCAAAATGAAGAGTATGTTTAATGCTTGAGGCATAACTCTGGAAGAACCAATGACAACTAAGAATCATAATGCTGGTATCAAATTATTGGGATAAGGCTAATGATGATGATGAATTGTTGTCATTCATCTTCCTGTGCTAAATTGCATTTATGGGCATGGACATTGGGCATCCAAAACTTGGCAGCTAACAGTAGAAGATTATGCAAACTATCAGCTCAAAATTATTTTTGTTTACAGAAATCACAAACTATCGATGTATTTCAATTTTATTTTGGGAGTCCCTATCATGCTGCAAGTGCTCTTTTTGTCTTTGTACATGGCGAGTTGCCTATTAGGAATAGAACTAGAGTTTTTCTTCTTTTAGTAGACTCAATGGTGATCTTTTTGCGGGTCACATTCACTGGCATTTTACAAATTGATAGATATTCAGGTATGATCTTTTGATAATGAGCGAACGAATTATAAATTATAGAGATTTTGTTTTTGTAATATTGCTTTTCACCAAATGACATTTCTTAATTAGGATATTTACATACATGCCAGATAATTCTCATATATTTATATATATAACACCTAGCCTTTAATATTTTTTTACATAACCCTATACTATCTCAATCATATCGAAACATATGTATGAAAATGTGTATTTCACTTAAAAAAAGTTAATATTGATGTTATTTTGATGTCTTTTAAAGATTTGGGTACTATTTATGTAAACGTGATACGAACCAGAGCCAAAATCAACGAATTACTTGCTAGAATTAGGTGGGAAGAAAGCAATTTAGGACTAATCGATTAATACCAAAGCAAATAAGCAAGATAAAATGGTATCTACAATCCGAGAGGTAGATCGTCTCTCCATAAACTCTGAACGCTGCTAGAAACAACAAAAGGAAAACCTGCAGGAAACAAAATATAAATCAAAAGCCCTCATAACTACCTCTCAATGCTCTTTTAAACTTTTTCCCTAAAATCCCTCTTACTTTCCATCATATACATGATTAGTGTATGATCAGGCCCCACTCGTGGTTTCAAATTATCCTTCTCGTGACAAGAGGGTCCCCCTTTTCAACTGGGCTGCTTTTGCTGGTCGTCTTCATCTTGTTTTTGTCTTCCGCCATCTGGGCGAGCTCTATCGTCTCCTGCAATCCCACGGTATTAATAGTCAGAGTGTTGCCTGTATTTCTTGCTTAAGACCCTTCATCTTCTCCTTCAATCATACTTAAAAAATTCCCCTCAACATTCTCGAGAATAGTTTGAATATCTTCCTATATTCTATGATAGTCTCCCCATAAAGTTTTTCTTCAATGTTGCTTTAGAACCACCCCCCCAGCATTCCCGACAATAGTTTGAATCTCTTCCTATATTCCTCGACAGTCCCTTCCCGAGTCAAGGTATAAAATTGCTAATGTAGGTTTTCTTTTCGAATAGCTAAGAAGCGCTCCAACAAGCAATATTTAAATTTCTTCTACACACGGATATGATATCTTGCCCCCCTCCACTGAAACCATGTTAGGGCTTTTGTCTCGAAACATAACCTTGTTGACATCAGCTTCTCCTCTCTATTTAGCCCATTCTCCGCAAAATATCGCTCGACCCGATGCACCCACCCAAAAATCAACATCTTCAACTTCCTATCCATAGCGTCACTATCCCAACTTCCTCCTCCTGGTGTTTTCCCCCATGCATCTAAAGTGAAACTCTCTCCGTTGATCATAGTCATACCTCATTCTGGTTTCTCTCATTTCTTCTTCGAGCACCTCCCAACCCTTTGGATAACCTCTCATTCATGTTTTAGCCGAACCCCCTCCAGCATAAATCATTAATCCACCCCCCATCAGAGTTTTAGAGGGGGAATTCTTGATGGTAAATGTTTTCCTCACATTCCTCACGTTCGATCTTTTTCCCTTTTAATCTGGCCACAGATTTTCTTGTCAACACTTGGTTAAGAGTTTGCAAATTGAGCTGCCGACAAGTTCTTGTCTTGCATCTAAATAAGCTTCCTTATCCTCTCTTCCAAGTTCTTGAAGTAGTTATTATGGAGGAAAATATTCTATCCCATATTTAAGTTGCCTTACCTTTAATTCCAATCTCTATTCCAAAGCATCAACTGTTCTTGCGGTCATTTATCCAAGATGGTACTATGATACTAATTTGATATGAATAGAAGCCAAAATCAGCAAAAACTTGCGAGAATTTGGTGAGAAGAAATCCAAATTAGGGTTAATCGATTAATACCAAAGCAAATAAGCAAGATACAAGGGTGATCTATAATTCGAGAGGTAGATCGTCTCTCCACAAACCCTAGATGCCCCTAGGAACAAGATGACAAAAGAAAAAGCTGCAGGAAACAAAACATAAACCAAACCCTAGCTAATTAGTCCTCATAAATAGCCCTTGAGGCCGCTTCAAATTCTCCTCCCTCACCCCCAAAACCCCCCTTATCTCCCTTTCGTATGCCTGGGGTTGAAATCATCCTTCTCATGATAGGAGGGTTCTCCCCTTTCGGCCAGGCCAACTGGTTTGTTTGGGCTGGCTGGTTGGGCTGAGCGGCTTCGGTCCAAGCCGGTCCCTCCTATACCAGCGTAATAACAGGTGTATCAAAATGCTAAAGTTTAGGGTTAGATATGTATATATGTAAGAATTGTGTAGCATGAATTTAAATCCTCCCCCTTAATTTTAGTTGAAAGATACTGACATACATTATTAAGCAGTAGTAATGTGGTAGAATGATTTTCTTAATTTTTTTTGTTGAAAACTCTAGTTTCTGCTCTTCATCATGGCCAGCCTTCACACAATGGTTTCAATCTATCATGATGGTTGACCTTAATCTTCTTTATGAAGCTTTGTGATTTACTTGACTTTTAGTTTTTCATTATGTATTGAAATCACATAAATGATAGAATGTTTGTACTGTTTTATGACATCAATTCTAGTGAAAGTCGTTTTATATATTGGCGCGGACATTTCTTTTTCTCATCTCACCATAGTGGATGTTGTCTTATTTCCTTCCACTTTTATAGCGGGTGGTACCTAGACATCGTATCATTTTTTTTCTGACGAGCAGCACTTTTTGATGTGCGTTATATGTTTTATTAGATTAGCACGTTGGTTTTAGGTGAACATGAAGGGGGATTTCTTAAACCATCAACTTTAAGTGCAATTTCTGCCGCAAGTTCTATTGGTAAAGATAATTCGATATCTGTTCTGCTGGGTGGCTTTGGTTCAGACCTCAAAAAAGCTGCTACGCATGCTGCATCTGCCCGACCTGTGATTTCTCAGGTGCCTTATTACTTTTTCTTGAATGTTTTCTGCCTGTTCAAACTTTTTGTTATTTGTTTTATTACTTGAAGTTTCTTATCCCTTTCAGCAAACAAATTCTTATCCACATATCTGGGTAGTGGTAATTTATGGAATCATATATTGATTTCTTATTGCTGAATATATGAAAGTCTTTGATGAATCTCCATTTGTTATCAACTTTATGCATACCTATTGCAATATTTCTGTTATGCCATTGAAATATTGAAGAAGTAAAAATAATAGAATTTCATAATAGAATATGCTTAAGTATCATTTTGGTACGTAATGTATGAATGTTGTTTCAAGTAGGTCTGTCCTCTCCATGCCTCCGCACTTTTGCCCATAAAACTAATTTTCTTTTCATTCAGCTTCTCACCAGAATATTTCAAGTTACCTTATATGTTTAATAACTAATGTTTTTAAATATTGTCACTTAAGCTCACTTGTGAGTTAGAACCCAAAAGAGTTTTTTCTTTTTTTTTTTTTTGATCTCTTATGCACTGTTGACCTCATTTTTAGTGAGGTCTAGTC
>NW_018164444.1:76894750-76904343 GCF_001263595.1 Phalaenopsis equestris
CGTAACTCCCCCCCTTTTTAAACGCCGACATGCACTATAAAATTAGAAATTCTCCTTAAGGAGCTTTTTCGTTGCAAGTATTTATAATACATGCATATTACAAATGCAGTGTAAATTTAATTGAATTTTGATTTTTTGTTGGTTGTACTAAAACCGCCAAAATCCCTTTTTATCTTTGGTTTGTTGAAAAATGAAACACATTACCTTTTGATTTTTTTCAAGTGCATGATTGAGATAGTAGCTGGGAATGGCATGGGGTTGTTGATTAGGGGTTAATTTTAGGGTTGGCACAGGGAAGTTGACCTGGGGACAAAGATGAGTTGGCCAATGAACTTTTGTGCATGGTCACCCTCATTTGTGATGTCATTGGCATGGATCGCAATTGTGTGGTTATTGTCATCGTCTGGGGTTTGTCGATGCGGGTTTTGGGTTAACATGGCCCATGAGACATTTTCCTTCTTTTCCTCCTTGGGAGATGGAGAGAATGGGGTAACTCCTTGTCAGATGGTAATTGTAGTAAGACGTACTAAATGATTTAAGGTGAGGTACAAAAAGAGAGGTGAGCGTTTGTAAAGTTAGTGCATTGGAACAAGAGAGAAGAGAGACATTAATATTGCTTCTTTTAAGCCGACTCCACTTAGTGGGATAAAGGCTTGTTGCTATTGTTGCTATTGTTGCTGTTGTGTGTGTGTGTGTGTCTATATCTATCTATCTATCTATCTATATATATATATATATATATATATCAATTTTAATTTCTTAGCAATTTTGAGAGATTTATGTTAAAAGATTATTTTTTGTCACTAATGGAAACACAAAAATTGAAGAAGAAATTGTCAATGAGTTGTAGCAATACATGGTATTCTTTGTTATTGAAAAATGAAAACAGGGAACTTATCCATTGGAAATTGTATTGTGTGTAAAAAAGGGAGGAATGTGGGGAGAGGACATGCCAACTTTTGAAAAATGTTCGTAAACATTAATTGGATGCCACCTCATACAAATCTTTTATCAAAATGGCGTTGGTAGCGGGCTCTGCTAGGGTTTCGCCAGATGGCGATTTCCGGCGTTGAATCTCTCGGCTTCACTCCTTCATCGTCTCCCACTACGAAGGTTTTCACGTATGCTCGCGGGTCCTGTCTCTCAGTCGACGATGATCGCTCGTAGGTCGTCTTCACCGTCTGACGGCTTGCCCGAAGAGGCTGACAACGGTCTCGCTCGTCGTCGACGGTTTCCTCTCGCAGTTTGATGCGCCTGGGTCTGCTCGTGTCGTCGCAAATTGACGCGGCTGTCTGCACGCACCTGACAGACGGTTCGCACCGACTCGCCAAGCGTGTCGCCTTGCTGATTGACACGCCTCTCTGCTCCTTTTTTCTAGCGGCTCACTTAGCCGCTGTGGAGATGACATCGACGATGCGTTTTTATGTCACTGCACTTGTCGACGACTTTCCTATTCCTAATTGTGCTCCTCTTTCAGGTTTAGAGCCTGGTTTTCATATTGACAAGTCCTACAATGTTCCACAATCTTTTCATGACGCTCTTGAAAGTGGTGGTGACCGCATTTTCATTAAAAAGCTTGGTAAAAAAAATGAGAAGTCTCCTCTTATTCTCATTAAGTTTGAAACCAGTACTCTCGCATCCTCTTGGCGTTTTGCTCTAGTGGGGAAATTCTTTTATGGTCACCCAAACCTTGAGATCATTCGAAAAGATTTTGATGCTATGAAGTTATTAGGCAGTTGAAATATTGGATTACTTAACGGTCGACATATATTTATTCAGTTATCTTACGATGCCGATTATATTCACATTTTTTCTCGAAAAGTTATCAAGATCGATAACCGTTTTATAAAAATTCTTAAGTAAACTGTCGATTTTGATTCAAAAGCGGAGTCACCTATCATTTCTGTTTGAATAAAGTTTCCGGGTTTAAAATTACATCTGTTCAACTTGGAAATTATCTACTCCTTAGCAACTGCTTACGGTAAGTCTCTCAAGGTTAATAGTTCTACGCTTGCTGTTACCAGACCCTCTATGGCTTGTGTGTTAGTTGAGAGAGATATCACTCAACCAGCTCCGGATAAGGTATGGATTGACACCACTCACAATGGATATCACTCAACCAACTCCTTATTACTCTCATTGTAGTATGTTTGACCACAATTTTACTATTTGCTATCGCTTGCATCTTCATCTAAGACCGGATACCACTAAAGATCAGTCACCTACCATTCCTACTGAGAATGTGCAACCCGATCCTCTTTTCAACACCGCAGTTCCTGATGAAGAATATCATACTACAGGTACATATCCATATCCAAATGTGCTTATACCCTTATACCACTCACTGTATTGAAGAATACCCGCTTGCATGCCAAGACACACGAGAGTTCTCCTTCGATCTGATTAAAGATCAACTGGTACAACAAATAGTTATTTTTAATGTTCAACACCCTACATATGTCCGACACATTTTAGACCAATCAACTGATTAGGTGAGTCAATCTTCGGATGAAGAATGTCAGGTCTATTCCAGGAGGAAGAAGAAGAATAGAGGTTGAGTCGAGCTCGGGAACTTATTGGATGACACATTGGTTACCATTGACAATGTCACTCATCTTACCAATTTATTAGCTAGCTCCTTCCCTAGAACTAGAGGCAGAGACAAAAGACAAAATTGGGTCGCTCTTTAACTACTTGATACTCCGTATTTTGAAACTTTTTAGTTTTTTCTTTTTGTCTCTCATGTATCTTTCTGTATTTCCCCTTTTGGAATCATTTGAATGTGATGTTTATCGTGTGATCAGAGTGTCTTGTTTGGGCCCTCCCACACAATATATCTGTATCATACTTTCTATTTTATATATTAGCCATTAGGCTTTCTCAAAAAAAAAAAAAAAAAAGTATGCATACAACTATCATTTAATAGAAGCAATATTAAATTCAAGACTTATAAGAGATTTTTCAAGAAAAAAAATTTGATGTTACATATGGAAACTCATAATGAAAGAATAAATTGCCAATGAGTTGTAGCAATACATGGTATTTTTTGTCATAAAAAAATAAAAGCTTGGAACTTATCCATTGGAAATTGTATATATTTAATCTAAAATTCGATATGCATTTGCGGTGGTTGACAATAGTCATTGTCATTTTATGCTCGCCACACGTTGGTCATTACATCCCTTTGTAAGTTGAAGTGATTGCGATATTGACATGGAGTTGGTAACTCTTGGTTTTATCTCACTGATACAGATTAATGGTGAGATAGATGAGTCATGAGTTGTGGAAATGAACATATTCGCTTGAAATTGAACTTTGCTTTGTGGTTTTGTTTTGTTTATTTTCCTTATAAGATATCAAAATTTGATGACAAAAAAAGATTTTGCAATACTACAATCAAGCAGGCAACACTGTTTTGCAAAAAAAGGGATTCTGAAAGGGAAGTTCAATATTGTAAAAAAGTCTAATGTGTATCCTATTAAAATTAAAAAGAATGAATTGAGAAATTGTTAAGTAGGAGCATTGCTTCTTCAGGATAGATATTATAGTAAAAGAAAATGTTTCATGCTTATGCATGCTGTAGAGCAAAAGATCATGCATACTAAGTACAAATGTTAAATAGTATTAGAAAATATCAACCTTTATAGAAGAATTGAACGTATAACTTCTGAGTCATACAAAAACGTTTCACAAGTAGGTAATGAAGAATAGGCTTAAAAAAATTATATTGGCGTCTAATTTCATTTTATTCTCAGAAGATATACTTTGGACGAAATTTTGTACTAAAACAATGATAAAAAATTGAGACCAATGCAATGATCTTATTGTGGTCATTGTTTACTTTGAGAAAGGCATCTAATGCTACTAGAATATATTTAGCGAACTTTAATAAGAAACATGGTTCTATTGAAGTTATCAAAGCATCTTGGAGCAATAATGTGCATTGAGAGTTTTTAAGGATAACATGATTACATTAAAAATCTAAACAAGAATCGTGCCTTTTATATTGGTTATGGAGATGTTTGGAGAAAAAATGTCTAGAAGTAGATATTTTGTATGCTATTTACGGATGGCATAATTATGATAAGTTAGTCCTCTTCACAAATAAAACATTTAGTAATGGAGCAAATTTTTTAAGAACATATGGGGCTTAATTCCTAATGTAAAGTTTGATTTAAGTGATATAAAATTTTAGCCAGTGTGGATTTGATGATCAATAGTTAATATTACCGTAAAAATTAAGCATATTTAATTCTTAGTGGTTATATATCTTATATCTATCGCATAAATAAATGAAGATATTGTCACTATAATTATAGTTTTAAAGTTAATTATCAAAATGGAGAAGCTTGACAAGAGTAAAATGTAAGAATAATTTTGAATCCTGTGAACTTAAAAAGGCTAAAACTTAACCGACTAGGATATATTGATAGCAGAGTTAACTCAAATCTTAATAGAAAAACAAATATTATTACTTGAAGCAACTAAGAGATTATAATCAGCACACTTGAAAGTAATAATAGAACAACACGATGCCCGAAAATCTAAAATAACAATATTCACATCATGAATAATCAAATTAGGGTGGGATCTTTGGGTGGTGGTTGTGATTAGCAAGGGTTTGGCCCTTCGACGATAGCAAGGAGAGGGTGAAGGCTAGAAAGCACGGTGACATCAAAGGTTGTGGACGGTAACAGAAGAAGGGTAGGAGTTGTGGCAAGGGCAACAAGCTGGAAGGAGAGCAATGGATGGTTGTGTGACTGGAACAGTAGAAAACATCTGGAAATGGCTATTTCTTCGTAGCTACAGCGAGGGGGAGTGTAGGCGGAAGCGACGGGGGATGCGGGTGATTGCAAGGCAGCAAGAGGACGGTTGTCCAGGGTGGCAACTTTGAGGAGAGGTGGCTGGATTGGGGAAACTGTAGGGTAAGCAACAAGGTGCGGTTGCAGCAATGAAGGGCGGTCAAGAGAGACGTGGGGAGAATGTGAAAGAGAATAGGAAAGATAAACACTACATTGTGAGAGAGATATAACCGGAGCAACACACAAACCCTCAGTTACATCTCTCAAAGGGAGAAACGAAAGGCGGTGGCTGTCTTGCAGAAATCTTAGCCAAAATTGAATTCCAAATCTTAATATAACATATATATAGGAAATGACTTAAAAGAATGAATGATAATATGAAAGAAAGTATAAGAAAGGAAAACGAAACTATTTCGTCCCATTTGCCGTGATTGTAAAATCCCGTTGTACTGTAGCAACTACAATTTTTTTTGTGTGTGCAGGAAGCTCCCGCATCAATCTCCCAAGTTTGGGGAGCTTCAATTTCATTCATTAAAGCTTCTGTCTCCTCATAGTAGTCAGGTCGGTTTCGCTGATGGTATCAGGAATGCATAATATCCTGACAAGTCAATCCCCTAAAAAAAAATACCTTGGTATTGTAGTTGCTACATCACTATTGACGTATATATCGTGGGAGACATGCAAAAATAATCCTGTTTTTCTTTCTTATGCTTTATTTCATATTATCTTTAATTCTTTTATAGTCCTTTTCTATATATGTGTTGCATTAGGGTTTGAAAGTCAGTTAGTCTTGTGTTTCTTTTAAGATAGCCGTCGAAGTCCATTCTTCTCTCTTCCAGAGTTGTATCCAAATGATTGGGTAGTGCTGCGTTAGTATGTCTCTCTCGATGTGGTGATTATCTTCCCTATCCTCTCTACATCCTTTCCACTTTATTGTTTCACATTCCCCCCTCACTGCCAGTCGCCCTGACAATAGGTTCTTTTGCTGTTTTTCTGCAGTTTCCTTGATATTCAGTCCTTTGCATTGCTGCCCTTGCCTCCAGGACCGCTGACAACCCACCACATCCTGCTTTGTCGTTCCAGCCCTCCATACTTGCTGTTATCTTCTCCAACCCGTTACCAACCTTGTTGTCATCCTCCGAGTAGTCCACATAGCCCTCCCCATCGATTACCGCCCCCTTTCCCAACCTTCTTCGCAGCCTACCCCACCGTTGGCCATTCGCCGACCAGCTTCCAACCACGTCCACCGCTGTTTCCACCCTTTCCCTTGTTGCCATCAACCTGGACAACCCTCACACATCATCATCCAATTGTGTACGGGTTTTCCGGCCCCGGGGAAACCATTGCCTTGTTGTTTTATGCTTGCCAACTGTCTTTTACGCCCCGCCCCCTCGTTGCAGTCGCCGCTGTTTCCACCCTTTCCCTTGTTGCCATCAACCTGGACAACCCTCACACATCATCATCCAATTGTGTACGGGTTTTCCGGCCCCGGGGAAACCATCAACTGTCTTTTAAGGCCCCCCCCCCATGCCACCCTCCCAACCCTCATCCACCACTATTACCACTCAGGATCCACCCTCGTTGAGTATTTGTGTCGTGTTAGTTGCTATTTTCTATTTCAATGTCTTTGATTGTAACCTCTATTTACTTTTTGAGTATTTGTTTTCCTCTATTGTGATTTGCATTAACTCTA
The DNA here is from genome assembly GCF_001263595.1 of Phalaenopsis equestris. NCBI lineage: Eukaryota > Viridiplantae > Streptophyta > Magnoliopsida > Asparagales > Orchidaceae > Phalaenopsis > Phalaenopsis equestris. The sequence goes on from NW_018164444.1 coordinate 76,901,246, forward strand.
GTATCATTTGTTTTTAGAGCTAACATAATTCTAGTCCTTTCCTAGAGTTTCCTAACATCCGCCATACCCCTCCACTAAAATTTTTTTTTCATATTCTCAAACTATAGTAAAAACTTTGACCTAACCCTAATTTTCCCTTGTTGATTTTCAAAATTAACAACCCTAAATCATTTTTTATGCATCTTTCACCTCCCACTCAAAACCCTAGCCATGCCACCAAGCAGATACATGCTCGTACCTGCCCGGAAAGAGATACAGTGAGTGATTTGCTGACTTCAGTGGATGCTTGTAGACATTGAAAATGAAACCCAGGAAAAAGTACTCTCTATCTTGATTTGGAGAGTCGAAGGGGAGAATGGGAAAATCCAAAGATGAGGCGGCAAATACAATGCTAGTTCGTACCATCTTACTATAGACAGAATGTTTAGACCCTAGCTTCAGAAGTGGAGAGACTAACATCATAGAGCGACCAACCCATTTTACAGACAGAGTTGAACCTCAGGATTTTACAGCTAGAATATACCTTGTAGAACACCAAAGATAAACCCGTTGGAGAAAAAGTTGATTCATATTGGAGGGCAAGTGGAACCTATCCACATTCCTAAATCTTTCACAACCGGGAAGTATTGTAATGCTACGGATTTTTATATGGTATCAGACCGCACAACCAGGGGCTATTTCACTAAGCTTTAAAAAATTTGGTACTGACAAAATAAACACTGAAGTCGTTGAGGACACCAAGGAGGACCAACTTCTAGTTGAGGAGGAAAAGATGTGCATATTCTTAGCCGAGTCCGTGGAAGAGACTCCAACCGACTTTACGGTGAGTGTTCGAGGCAGTCCTGAGTTCGAGGAACTAACACCAGAGTTATGACAATCTCATATAAGAAAAATTCAGACCATTCAGATTTAGAGGGAGGTCCAACATGTCAGAAATGGGGCCCTTTTGTCTCATGTTTGGAAGATTGCATGAAGTTATTTAGATATTAAATTCAGCTCAGCATGGTGCCCATCATCAGATATCCAGAGAAGAGAGATAAAGCCTAGCATTAAAATTTGTCTTAGGAGCCTGATGATGAATGAAATTCTTCAATGGGATCCATGTCCTATCAATGGAGAAGAGGTCTCTTCTAAGTGGTTGCTAATGAGAGTAGTGCATCCTGCCACAGATTTCACTCCAGAGTTGATTTCTCTTCGCATGTTTGTTTGTCAAGTACATTCCGCTAAGTACGAGAAGCGAGAGAAGAAGATTTTGAACTTAAGGGCTCAAGATTTACATTTGCGGGAACTTACATCTATATGCAACTCCAATTTTATGCAACTCCAGTTCTAGCTCATGATGTGCTAAGAGAGGATGCATATTTATTCTATCAAGACGTGCTGCGGATTGACAATACTTATATGATCGGCCTACCAGGGGATTATAATATCTTAGTTACATTCAACGTGACAGACCTGACTCTGAGCTACAAGGAACCAGAAGCTTCGACATATGAAGTCGAAGCTCCTCCAACCCCAGGAGATTGATGTGGGAGCTTATAAAAAAAAAAAAAAGTAGCTGCTACAGTACCATGAATATATATGTTGTCGGAGACATGCCGAAAAAATCACGTATTTCTCTCTTATGCTTTATGTCATATTATCTTTAATTCGTTTGTAGTCCTTACATTTTTTTTTTGAAAGCCCAAAGCTATTATATTAAATAAAAAGCAGGGTACAAATAGATTTTATGGGATGCCCCTAACATGACACCCTACCCACACAAAAACCAATATATTAAATGGTTCCAAAAAAGAGAAAATACAACAAAATATATAAGAGATCTAAATAAAAAACCAAAAAGTGTCAAAATAAGAGTATCAGGTAGCTGGAGAGTGACCCAATTTTAAATTGTCTCTACCTCTAGTTTTAGGGAAGGAGCCAGCTAATAAATTGGTCAGATGAGTGTCATTGTCAGTAGTAACTAATGTATAATCTAATAGATTCCCTAGCTCGAGTCGTCCTTCGTTCTTCCTCCTCGTGTAGACAAATCATTTCTCATCCGAAGATTGACTCACCTGATCAGCGGAATTGTTTGAAGTGTGCATGATATGTGTGTGTTGCTGAGCATTAGAAGCAACTATTTGTTGTACCAGCTGATCGTTTATCGGATCGAAGGACCACTCTCGTGTGTCTTGACATGTAAGTGAGCCTTATTCAATAACAGTAAGTGGTATCAACACATTTGGGTCTGTATCTGTAGTATGATGTTCTTCATCTAGAACTGTGATGTTGGAAAGAGGATTGGTTTGCACCTTCTCAGCAAGGATGGTAGGTGGTTGATCTTTAACGATATTCGGCCTTAGATGAGGATGCAAACGATAACAAATAATAGAAATGTGGCGAAACATACTACAATGAGAGCAATAAGAAAGGTGTGGTTTTATTTCAACCTTTTGTCAATGCCCGTTGTGAATAGTGTCAATCCATATCTCATTCGGAGCTGATTGAATAATATTTTTCTCAACTAACACACAAGCCACAGAGGGTCTGGTGACGACAAGTGTAGGAATATCCATCTTGAGAGACTTACGGTAAGCAGTTGCTAAAGAGTAGATAATTTCCATGTTGAACAGATGTAATTTTAACCCTGGAAATTTTATCCAAATAGGAATGATAGGGTACTCCGCTTTTTGATCAAAATCGACAATCCACTTCAGAAATTTCATAAAACAATTGTCGATCTTGATAACTTTTCGAAAGAAAATGTGAGTGTAATCGACATCGTGAGATAGCTGAATAAGTATATGCCGACCGTCAAGTAGGCCAATATTTCAACTGCCCAATAGTTTCATAGTATCAAACTCTTTTCGAATGATCTCCAGTTTTGGGTACCATAAAAGAATTTTCACCCAAAAGCAAAATGCCAAGAGGACATAAGAGTACTGGTTTCAACCTTAGTGAAAATAAGAGCAGACTTCCCATTTTTTTCCAAGCTTTTTAATAAAAGTGTGATCACCACTACCTTCAAGAGCCTTGTGGAAAGATTGTAGAATATTGCAGGACTTACCGATACCAAAAACAGGTTCTGAAACTGACATAGGGGCACAAGCAGGAAT